>NW_021620862.1:4442443-4491490 GCF_004785775.1 Grammomys surdaster
CCCTCCCCCCTCTGTGTGGTGTGTGTGTGTGTGTGTGTGTGTGTGTCTGCGTGAGTGTGCAGTCGTGGGCATGCCATAGCACAGGTGTGGAGGTCAGCGAACAATGTCTGACGTTGGTCCTCACCTTCTATGTTGCTTGAGACGGGGTCTCTGTTTTTCTGCTGCATACATCAGACTGGCTAGCCATGAACTTCTGAGGAATCTCCTGTCTGCCTTACATCTTCCCACAGAACTACTGGGTTTACTAACCTCTATAGTACATCTCTGGTTCTTAACGTAGGTTCTGAGGATTTGAACTTACATCTTCACACTTGCACAGCAAGTACCTTTACCCAGTGAACCATCTATCTACCTCTCTTGCATCCTTTTAAGACCCGAGTTGCAGCAACATTGTTGAGGTTGCAGGCACATGCTAAATATAAATAAGCATAGACTGGACTCATGAGTCAAAAATGAGAGGCCTTCGGAGCTTGTGGACTTGACACCATATTGTCCTTTCAGAGTTGTAAGATTCGTGACCACACTCTGGGGTCAAAAACCTAAGAGTGCCAAACTATGCCCCAGACTCCAATGGCCTGGAGAAAGCCTGCAAGTGTGAGCTCAGCTCTTCTTCTTGAAGAAAGTCAGATTGTTTTAATTGTTCATATGTGAAGTCTAAGGAGGTCAGCAGCAAAAGGCTGGGCAGAAGGGTCGGGATATAAGAACGTGGCTTAGCTCAACTGCCCCAGAAGTCTGAGGTAATACGCATACTCTCCTACTACTAGTCCTAATAGCTAAGGATTATTGAGTGTGTGGAACATGACCAGCACCGTTTCCTAAGAACTTCACCCGAATTATCTCATGCAAATGTTTTTGCAACCACATTTTAAGGTAGCTAGTTAATCTGCATTTCTATGGCTAAGTACCATGCTCAGAACAGCTCTTGCTAATAAATGCCTAAGCTGTGTGTGTGAGACTCTCTTTCTCTCTGTTCTCTAACCACCATACTGCTCTGTGTCTATTTGTTTCATGGTCTGGAAAGATGACTCAGTCTCACTTCCTTGCCTACTACAATCAGATCTTGGCCTGTAATCTGAGTGATGGAGTTGGTAGGAAATCATGATGAGAATTAGTTATGGTACATGCAGTAGGCAGAGCCAGTATGGAAGAATGAAAACACAGGACTTACCAGTCCCATATCAGCTTATCCTCATTCTGTTCCCAGGAGACTCCTCATCTACGGAGGCTTCCATAGGGACTATTTTTGTTACTAGGCCATATATGTATGTCTAGCCTGTCAGTGGGCTTCTAGTTAATAAAAAGCAGACTGTTTCATATTAGTGTCTTATCAAAACAGCACCTGTCATCCATCAATCCTATTTTCAGATGTTTTCTTCGTCAATATTGAATCCTTAGAAGATGATATATGTGATGAAAAAGATTTGAGAATACATGAGAATTATTTCCTGCTGTGTTTATCGTTGTAAGTAGAGCTTCGTGTTAAGACTCGAACTGTGGAGGTAGCTCGGTTGCAAAGAGCTTGATATGCACAAAGACTGAAGTTGAACCCATGTAGAACAATCTAGGTCTGACAGTGTGTGTGTGTTCCAGCACTGGGAAGATATAGACAGGTAAATCCCTGGGACTCCATGGCCAGCCAGCCTAGCCTAAGAGTGGAGCTGTAGACTAGTGAGAGACCTTATTTCCAAAAGTATGGTGGTGAATGGCCACTGAGGAATGACACCTGAGATTGTCCTCTGGCCTCCACATCTGTGTGCACATACACCTACACATCTATGCATACACATATGCATTTACACATACGTAAGTGCACACCCACACACACATGCACATACGCACTCGTTCACACGTGTGAATCCTGAGTGTTGAATGACTATCTAATATTGTAGGGGTTTTTGTTTGTTTGTTTTGTTTTGTATTGGATCAGCCAGAACAGAGGAAGTAAGTATTGTTTAGAAATATCTATAATGTTTTCAAGTAAGTCAGAGCCTCCACATTCTCTATGTTTTATAGAACACATTTCTAACTCTGCAGGACTTAAGGTTTTGTTTTATTTTATTTATTGCTTAGATTGGACTTTGTCCCATGAGAAACCACGGAGCAGATTTAATTTTGTGCCGTCTTTCTTTTGAGACCGAGTATTTATTGTCTGCCAAGATTATCCAAAAGGAGGAAATGAATTTCAACCAGAGATGGGGAACCCAAAACTTCGAGGTCAGAGCTGACGTATAGGTGCCTTTGTCTTGCTGACATCAATATTTTTTTATTTCTCATCTAGAAAGGAAACAGCTAAGTCTTGATATTTTAGAATTAAAACCTCTCTGCTTTATTGACTGCTGTTATATTCTATTGCTCTGATATAAAAATGTTGTTTCTTGGGATATACTGCTCATCTGTGTCCAACACTGCATTTGTCATTACCACAGTCTAACTTGGTCTAGGGCACAAGAGCAAGCCTGAGGGTGTGTTAAAGATGGAGAAGGAGCTCCTTAATGCAGGAGAGAAGAGAGGGAGGGCAAGCTGGCTGCTGGATTAAACGGTAGGCTGCATTCTGGCCTTACCTCCTTGATGTCTTTGGCTAGTACTCACAAAATTTCTCATGATTTCAATTTCCTTCACTGGACATATGGACTTGAAAATCTCTAAGTTCTAGCAAGTCTGGGAGTTTGGGGTTTATATGAGACTACACCAGGCCCTTCCTGATGTTCCCTCCATGCAGGGCTGGTAGGCAACAGTGTGATCTTAGGTCTCCTGGAAGTGTTTCATCTGAGTCCTCAGTTTAATCCCTTTGTAGTGGTCAGAAATGTCACTCCAGTGGCCTTCCTGTTTGGAAGAGTTTACATTCTATACTCTTTTTTTGTTTTAAGATGATATCCACAAGCTTTGGAAGCTGCCTATGGATGGGAGTGTGGAAAAAGAGAAAGAGAGAGGGGGTGGAGAGGGGTAGGAGGAGGGGAGAGGGGGAAGAGGGGGAGAGGGAGAGGGAAAGGAAAAGGAAGAGGGAGAGGGAGAGAGATCCAGTTATCTTGAATAGAGTGTTTGTCAGTTGTCAACTTCGGTGGGAGGGTAGGGGGTGGTGGAAGATGTCTTCAGTAACCTTAGTTTCTATATATGTACATTTAAGTATATAGGAGAAAGTAAGTTAAGATTGGCAAGTTATAGCACTTTATATGTTTTTAAAAGAAAAACAAAGATGGAAAGTCAGAGAAAAGGATGCAACTACTGTGGACAGGACAGGTTCACAATGACTTGGGAAACAAAGTAGGGTTTTCAAAGTGACTTGTGCTCATGTGGTTGCCTCTGGGGTCTGTGACTGGCTTTTCATGGTTTGAAGTTGGAGGGACTATGGGTTTCCCTTTTTAAAGCCTTGTATGTAAGATGAGGAGGGAAGGAAGGAAAGAAGGAAGGAAGGGAAGGAGAAAGGGAGAAAGGAAGGAAGGAAGGGATGAAGGAAGGAGGGAGGGAAGGAGGGAAGGAGGGAGGGAAGGAGGAAGGGAGGAAGGGAGGGAGGGAGGGAGGGAGGGAAGGAAGGAAGGACGGAAGGGATGAAGGAAGGATTGCACCACCTTATCACATTAGGGTATATGCAAGTATGTGTGCTAACCATCTGACAGAAAGTGATATAGTCTATTTTGTAAAATTGATGCCCTTCTAGGCATTTCCACAGTGGTTTGCATTAAAAGTTACACTCCAGGGCCTACTTGATGGCTTAGCAGATAAAGACACTTGCTAACAAAGAACCTGAGTTTGAGTCCTTGACTCTATATGTTAGTCTTGGGTTGGGTTGAGTCAGTCAGTCTCATGGAGGCTGCTTGTATCTTTGTAATTTCATTTTCAATTAAATTAGAAAGTATACCAGTTAAAAATCCCAAAACAAGCACTGGAAAAAAGACCTAAGTTACACAATTGAATGATGTAAACTTTTGAGTGTCTGTGATTGGTGTGTTCAAGATATTAGATGGTACAGTGAAGAATTTCACCAGAAACCTGGTGTCTGTTTTGTTTGTTTGTTTTTTAAAGATAAACAAGCAAATTGGCAATGTTGGAGCCTAAAATAAGAATCACTGGTTAGCAGGAACTCACTAGACAGCATATTAAATTTAGTATTAGATGAAACCAGTGAAATGGAAGATAAAGCAGTAGATTACATGATTACATCCATGTGGACACACTGAGCACAAAGGATGGAAATTTAGGAAAAAGCATAAAAGACACATGGAACTTTTCTTCACATTCAAACATGGAACCAAAGTCTAGAAAATAGAAGGTAAGAACAACACAGATGTAATATTCTCTAAAACTGGTCAAAACCACCCAAAGATAGATTCAGGAAGCCCTGCCTGTCACCTCCAGGGTCATATGTAGATGACTGCAGCAAGCATAACTAAGCCAGCTGAAGAGAGAAGCCAAGGGGGACAATCAATACAGCAGTGAGGAGACAACACTGTTTTCATGGAAGCAACATGGGGCTGATCACTTGCTTCCCAGCAGAAGTGATGGATGCTGAGACAATAGGATGTCATGAGTGTGTGCTGGAAAATATCTGCTGACTGCCAGACACACAGAAATATGACAAAATGTTTGTCAACACTTGAAGTGAAATTAGGACATCTTAAACCAGCAATTTCAAGAATCCACTGCTAGTAGAAAAACCCTAAATGAAGTAGGAACAGAAATGACAACAGGAGGGAAAGGTGGCCCCACACACTCAGAAAGAATGGAGTGACAGAAAGGGTGTGTGTTTGCTGGGCTGGGAAACATTGGAAATAAAATGTGTGTTGATGGTTGTTTAGAGGCATGAGGAGATAGGTGACAAAACATACAGAAAACGCTCCTTATCAGTCCACATCACAGCTTCTGCATCTGTGGTTCAGGGAATACTCAGAAGATGGGGCAGGAAGATGATAAGAATCAGAACATGGGGAAGTCTACAGTAAAGCTGTCTCTCCTTGGGGCTGCATAAGCGAGTTATTGACAGGCATTTTAACATGAAAGGGGAATTTTTTCATAGTCCCATCCCCTAGACAAAGAGCTACAGGCAACTAATAACTTCTGGGAGAAGTGGAATTGGTTATTCCCATGGGTAAGACCCTTATTAGTTGTCCAACGTGGAGCAGTCAGCCCTGAAGCCATACTAGGATAAACAAAAATGGACTCAGCGGTTTGTGTCTATGAACTTGTGTGTATGTATCTATATCCATGTGACAATAATATCAATACAAGAAGCTATCAACTGAAGAGTGAGGGGATCAGAGGGGCTTGGGGGAGGGTGGCTCTCAGGGGCTGGAGGAATGAGTGTAGGAGATGATAGAATCCTAAGGTTAGAACACAATTTAAGAAATTTAAATGAGGTTTATGGGCACTCACTGTTGAATTCTTCTCATGTTGCTACTGGAAACTTATAGAATAAAATATTGAAAATTTACTGGCAAGTAGATATAAATTTTGATCATGTAAAACAACAAAAACAGGGCCTTTTGTCTATGTAGCAATAGGTTTATGGCCAAAGCCATTCAAAAAGAAGGGAGTTAAATGGAATTAAAGCATTATAAGTCACAGCAATGTTTGGGAATGTCTAAAGTTGGAACTGTACTAGACTACAGTAATTCCAGGGCACACAATGTAAGCTGTAGAGTAATGAATAACATAACGTATGCAGAGGGGGAAATACTTGGTTAATGTAAAAGCTGCAAAGACAAGAACAGAGGAAGGCTAGAGGTAGAGTAGCAGAAAACAACTCTCAAATGGAAGGTATGTGCCCAGATCCATTAGCATTTAACAGAATGGAAAGCAACTAAACACTCTAATTAAAATACAATTTTCTGCTTATACTTTAAAATAAAATCTGTGTATTCTTCATAAATGGTGCTGCTTAAAGTGTAGAACTCAGAGAAGTTGAGAATAAAAAAACAGAAAAAATTACACCCTGTAAGTATCCAATAAGGTAAGCCACTTATCTCTATTAATGAAGAAAATTACTCTAAGGCAAGACAAGAACCATCTTTAAAGATTAATAAGGATATTTTAACAATAAAAGAGTCAGGTATCAAGGAATGTGTAACGAGTATGCATTTGTATACACCCTAGAGCGTGGCTCAAGCCCCATACACTGTCTTAGCTCATTTTGTGCCAGCCATCAAAAACAACCTGTGACGGGGAATTTATACAGAATAGAGATTTATTTCTTACAGTTCTAGAAACTGGTTAAGTCCAAGGACAAGTGACCCACATGTGCTGGCTATTCTTAGTTTCCAACTTGACTACATCTGGAATTAACTAAAACCCACGTGACTGGGAACACCTGTAAAGGATTTTTCCTAATTAAATCATTTGAAGTGGGGAGACCCACCCTAAATCTAGATCTTTTGAGGTAGGAAGATCCACCTTTAATCTGGGCCACACCTTCTGCTGGCAGCCCATATAAAGGACACGGAAAAATGAGCAACACACACACACACACACACACACACACACTTACATACGTACATTCTATTCCTCTAGAGAACCCTGACTACTATTCTACATAAGGACTTTCTTCCCATAGCATGGGCAGAAGGCAGAAAAGCAAGATAATGCCCTTGAAGCAGATAGACTCGTCTCTGGAAAGCAGATGCCTCATGACCTATGACTACTCTGCTTTTGCAGGCCCTGCCTCTCTGTTGTTAGCTTGGAAAGTATGTTTCTAACATGTGAACTTCTGAAGACACATTCAAACCATAGAAAATACTATTGTTTAATTTTTACTAGGCTCTTAGACCACCACTCCTTAAACGGAATTCAACTCCATTTGGAGCTCCACAAGAAAATGTGGGGGTTGCAAAAAAATTTAGCAAAAATAAAAGGTTTCTAAATGTGTAAGATCATAAAAATTAATTTAAAATCAAATTTACAAAGAATCAGGGGTTTCTCATAGCTCCTGACCATAGTTCACTGTGCAAACTTCCCCACAGCCTTGGTCCTAAAGCAGTGTATACATTTTGTTCTGTGCAGGCCATGTGGCTCGAAATGCCAGCTCACTGTATGGTGCATGCAGTCGTAATCCCAGCAATGAGGGGCCTGAGGCAGGCAGACTTCCAGGCTTGCTGGCCAAACAGCCTAGCCTGGTCAGCAAGCCCCAAATCAATCCTTCACAGAAAAAAGAGGTGGAGGGTACTTGAGAGAAGACACCCAAGACTGACCTCTCCATATATTCCCCCACACACAGTGGTAGTAGTGATGATGATGATGATGATGATGATGATGATGATAAAAACTTCTGTTTGAGTTCCTGACTTGAGTCCTATTAAAAAATAATCATTAAATGAATTCTGCCCTGGAGTTTGGACAGAATTTTCAGTTATTTCTGAAAGGTCACTAAACACACTTCTGTCATCTGCATCTGTACTACGCATTCAGGTGAGGTGGTGTCATCAGCACTGATAACTATAAAATCAAAATATTTACAAAAATATTTATGAATATTGAGTATGCTTGTATACTCTACAGTGTCAAATAATAGACCCACATAACCTACCTTGGCCATTCTGTTGTCTTTAATAAATAGTAAATAATTATTTTAAAATAAATTTTTCTATCACCTATTACTGAAAAATGTTTGACTGTAGATCTGTTTTACATGCCTATGTACCTGGGGTTACGTAATCATTTCTTTGATGAAAAGGGACCAAGAATAGGAAAGTTTAAGATTCCCAATTTCAAGCATTGCTAAGTTATGACTTAAGGTACTTAGTTCTTTTCCAAGTGCATGTTGGGACATTTGCTGACATTGACCACATGTTGGCTCATCAAGCAAGTGTTAACAAATGTCAGAGGGCTGACTGCATTTTAGAGTATCCTTCTGACCACAAAGAAATTCAGATGTCAATGTTACCTGGTCTAAAAAACCATCCCAGTGGATCTCTGATAATAGTCTAAAATTAGGTGATTCTGACAGTTGGTCACATCCAGGGATAACTAGCCAATAATCACCCCTGCTTGTGTACTCTTGATCAAGGCACCTCGAATGTTGACTACTCCTCTGGTGTAAATTAATATCTTACCCATGACCATACACTATGCACGCCTCAGGCATGCATTTTCCACTGCCAACTGTGGGACAAGAATGGAGGTAATTACAATAATGCATTGATTCAGGTGTGATTTTCAATTACTAGATAAAAAGCAGGACTTGGGTGAAGCATTTTGAAAACAGTCATTTTTTCATATTATCCACATCTCAAAAAAAAAATGTGATGGTGTGTGTAATTTATAGAGATTTCAACATTCCCAAATCATCATTACTCATAAACCATATCTTTTCATTTCCTTTATGAAAGTCTTAATGGGCAAAGACAGAGGGGGTGGCAAACTGTCTGCTATATTTTATGGTCTAACGTTCTTTTATTAACTCTTTGGATAACATACAAATGATGGGTCCTCTGTGACATCTTATCCATGTTTGTTGCTGTGCTTAGATCTTCTCCACCTCATCATTCCCCTCTCTTACCTTTCCTCCTCTCTCTCTGTCTCTCTCTCTCTCTATATATATACATATATATATATACATACATATATACACACACACATATATACATACATATATACACACACATATATATACATATACACACACATATATATGTGTGTGTACATATATGTATATACACATATATTCATGTGTGTGTGTTTGTGTGTATATGTATACATATACACATATATATTCTTATAGGAATATATATATTATATATTCTTATAGAAATATATATTATATATTCTTATAGGAATATATATATATATATATATATATATATATTCCTTATAGAGAAAGCACACAGTAGTTTAGCTTTTTTATGCCATTATTTTTTTCATTCCCCCTTCACTCCCTCTAGACACCTTCTTCTTCTATACGTATACCATATACATGTGATATGAAAATAGAAGAGGAACACCTACATATGCATATACACAATATATACATTATATATATTCTACACATGAAGGAACACATGTAATGCTTACTTTCTGATTTGGGCTTACTTTGCTTGGCGTGATGATTGTATTCTAATGTGTTCAAGCAAGTTTACTTCAGTATAGTCAGAGATCCTGAGAATGGAACCAGAGACCTCTCTGTAGCCTGATGGGGTCTGCCCCTGTTACCAAGGTTATTACCTCCTGTGCTTAATTAAAAGCTAGTGGGATGTTTTACTTAGTCTACTAGCAGAGAGCTTCCTTGAAGGGTGCAGAGTTGGGGAATAATATGATGAAATAGAATTAATGGACCGTATCAGAGTCTGCTTACCCACAGCAAAGCTCGAAAAGACAAGAGGCAGGGGAAAGACACAGACTATCAGCCTTATCTCCTCTCTCTCTCTCTCTCTCTCTCTCTCTCTCTCTCTCTCTCTCTGTCTCTCTCTCTGTCTCTCTCTCTGTGTCTCTCTCTGTCTCTCTCTCTCTCTCTCTCTCTCTCTGTGTGTGTGTGTGTATTTAAATCTCCATAGATTTACAATTTTTCTTCTTCTCAATAATACAGTCATTAGTTTTTCTGCTTTCTTTTAGCTTAGGACTTTCAGTAATTTACCAGCTGCCTTTCTCTCAACCCACCACCACATAGTGCAACATCTGAGATGCTCCGGGGAAGACAGCAAGGCTGCTTTTCCATCTCTCCCCTCCAGTTACCTTCCAATATTTCTTCTGACTTTTGTCCCTCCTTTTGCACCCCATAGTAAAGGATGTGGGGTGTTGGTGAAGAGTGGATGAAAAGTTGTGTTTGTGTGGGTTGGAAGGAAAGTGGGTTGTTAGCAGGTGTCCTTTAAGAAAATTAGACTTCATTGCAGTCACAAGAGGACAGGTTGCCCAAAAGAACTTTGAGTGCATCTTGTCCCAGTTGTAATTTCTAATCTCTTTTTTTTACTGTCAGTCAATGGTTTCTGTTACTCTTGCTCAAAGAGAAAGGTGCATGGAGGCTCCAAGCTGGGGGTGATTCTTGGTGTCCTCAGCACTGACTCGTATCAAAATTCAAGAGCACTAACGTAATGGCAGTGTAAGGCACATGTGTGCACATGTGGTGGACAGGAGAGACACTGTAAAACCACCAGGATAGATCCAACACCCTCTGAGTACAGAGAAGTTTAAACCAGCCTAGCTATCCTGCATGCCATGCTGAAGGCAACAGGTAAGCTGCAACCAGCCTAGCTATCCTGCATGCCATGCTGAAGGCAACAGGTAAGCTGCAACAGGGCCTCTTAAGCTTCCACTCATGAGATTTTGCCCAACACCTTTTTGCAAAACCCCAAAAGCATAGGTATATAACACAGCAAACCCGATGTTCACTGCCTAATCATTCATCAACAGATTTAAATATTTTGATATGCACTATAATTTTATTATTTATAAAAGCAAATTTTCATACTGGTAAGATGAGTACACTAATTTTTGCATAAAAGGTTAGATCTTGACTGAGTATTTGATATGTCAGGATACAGAATTAATGATTTTTGGAGTTGATTGATAATTTGACTTCATTTTGGGCATTTTAAAAACTCATATTGTAACACAATCTAATCAGAAGATTTGCACTCCTGATGTTCACGTGCACCCTGAGGAGCATAGGAAAAATTCATGGTTTTCTGTAATTAAACCACTACATTCCCATAAGAGCAGAGAATTTATCTGCTAGGAAGGACACTGACTAAAATTCTTAACATGATGCCTCAGACCTGAACTGAGTTGCTTCAGGCAAGACTTACTGTCATGGATGGCATGACGCAGGCATAGTGAAGCATGTTATGAGCTCAGAACCAAGGCTGCAGTATACTCACATGATGTAATATGCTAAGCATGATTAGACACCTTGGGTTTATTACCTTATAGTCAGAACTATAGTCTGACTGTCTACTGACTATGTACTATATACTGTTGCCTGCTTGTTTACAACCTACAGATTCAGTTTGCAATGTATGGGTGACCCACAGTTTAAGCATCTCTACTTCAGATACAGTCTGTGCTACCTCATTCTATGAGCAAAGACTATCTGATTCTATTTTTCCAAGTCAGGTAAACTTGATTAAATTCCTAGTGGGTGGATCCCTAACACAGATAAGAAGACCTGTTTATAAAGCAAAGTTTGATAAGCCTAACAGTTTCCACTCATAGATTTTCTGCTTCCACTTAGTGGGGTCAGGATACACAGCAGTAATGCTACTTAGGAAATCTCACTCTTATTGGATATAGCTTGTCAGTACACATGGCTTTCAGATTCATCTTGGGGTTGGGGTATGTGCAACTGAACTCAGGCCTTGTTTTATTTACTTGTGGTCTCTAATTGGTCGCGCTGATGGCCCAAGGGAGCTAACGACTTAGCAACACAAAGTTACAGAGTAAGTGAGGTGCAAGATGCAGAGTTTCTTTCTCATGGGGGAAATGCTTCTTTCTGGATTTGGCTAAGGATTGGCTGAGCCGAGGTCATTACTTCCCTGAGGAGACTGCATTCTTTTTTTCTACCCGGTAGTCTTCAGACACACACCTTGGAGGCTGGTGACATGACTCAGGGGTAAAGACGTCTACTGCCAGGTCTGATGAACTGTTTGATTCTCCAGAACCTACAGAGTGGACGGAAAGAACCAACTCTTACAAATTGTCTTTTAACCTCCACATACAATCCTTAGTAAGCACACCCATACACACACACACACACACATACACACACCACCACCACCACCACCACCACATCATGTGCTCACTCATAAACAAACAAAGCATCCCTTGTTGTGATGCTGAGTAGTTCTTGCCTTCAACTGAAATACAGACAGCCCCAACTTTTGTTAAGATCACCAGGAGTTTCCAGTGTTCTAGAAGTCCATTTCTGGGCATGTGGAGCATGCAGAGGTATTCCTTCCAGTTTGCAATTCTTGAGGATGAAAGTTGCTGGTTGTTCTTTGGAGAACTACACAAGAAGAGCATCTTGCTAAGACATTGACCTCATTCCTGTGAGCTTGATTGGCAGGGTGGTGGGAAAGACACCTGTCCCACCCTGCAGCTTTAGAAAGTTCTGCTTTGATTGGGAACAGTCAGATTGGTCATTTAGCACATATCCTGATACCTAGGTTCCTTTGCAGGACTGAGTTCTTCAAGATACATTCTAAGTTTCCCCAGTTAAAAAATTATGCAGCTCTCTGTAAAGCACAAAACTCATGACACTGTATAATCCAAATGATAGGCTGAAAACTGGGTTTGTTGTAAGTAACATATGAATAGCACCTGGTGTAGTACGTGTTAACATGCTCAGTGCCTAGAGCAAACTGGCAAGCACAGCTCCAACTCTTGCCAGTGACTTGTTAAACCCCAACCTAGGGTTCCTTCCAAACTCTCAGAAGAAGGTCCAAGACACGGCACCTCATGTAGTCCTCAGACTCCACCAGGGCAGGAGCTGGATCTCAGCCAATGTAAAACATAACCTCTGAATTAAAAAAAGAATTCTGTAGCATTGGGCAGAGGCCTCCGGTATCAAGATGCTGAATATGATGGATTGTGTGTCTTGTCAGGCTTAGGAGTCAGAGTGAGGATAAAGGTGAAACCTACTTCCTTCAGGAGGTCTACTCCCTAGTAATCGAGCAGCATGCTAGAGATATAGAAAATGCTACCCCATCCATGATAAACAAAGAGGCATCATTTTTCTCCAAACCAGGATTCAGTGATCCAAATGCCAGAGACCAGAAAGGCAGGCAGGCCATGCAAAGCAATTTTCAGATTTTTCTAGAGGGTGTGTAGATGAGCCCTTGCAGGCAGGGTGCCGGGGAGGGATAGTTATAATACAATCAAGATGTTACTAGGCACAGCGTGCTGCAGGCATTGTTGGATGCTTTTTCTAGGCATCCTGGCAACTTTATGAGATTTGTACCACCATTTTCCCATTTCATAGACAAAGACAGATTCTGTGGTTTACACGAGACAGTCTGAGATGACTCACAGTCTGGTACAACATTTAGGACCCTGGGATTACTAAGTCTTGGCTTTGCCTCTTCTGTGATCTGGAGGAAATCGCTTAATATCTTTTCATTCCTATTTGCTTATCTGTAGAATAAGGAAAATGATGTTATATACAGCATGAAGCTGTAACACAGATGAAGTAAATGGATATATATACAGCCCTTGGCACTGGGCCCACATAGTGTAAGAACTATTTATATTCTGTGGTACTTATTTGTTCTACGTCAAGTAAGAGTTTTGAACCTAGTTTAGCCTAATGGTGGGTGGGAGTTCCTTGTTATATGACTCTCTCAAAGCAGTTGGGTTACATTTGTTCCTATTCTTTGATTACATGCAAAAGGAAATCAGAAGCCTCCTTTAGCAGGGTATCAGGAGAGCACAGGTATCCTGGAAATAGTTTTGATCCACAGAGTGTCTTTTAAATGGAGAATACTTGCTATTCAGGCTGGTAGTGAGAATTCACGTAAAGATGAGTCTGTGAGACCTGAAGGATAAACTATTGCATTTTTGCTAAGACGAGCCACAGATTTAGAAGCATTTGGCAGTCAGAAGTAATTCTAGTCCTTTATCAACACACAGACAGAGGGCTGTTGAACCTTTTGCTAAATCTGGCTCTGAGATACTTCTGTCTTTAGGTCCAGGCAGTTGCTTCATCGTGCACCCATGCTGTCCTGATATTTTGGTACCGAGCACATTCACAAGATGCCACCAGCACGTCTGTATCATCCTCTAGAAACGGGGTCATGTACCATATAAAGTTATCATGTAAACCAAATGACAACATGCACTTTAGAGAAACAAACACCAGACAGGTAGTCAGATGAGATTCTGCCTTTGATGAGATAGAAGTTTCACCTACTGTCTTATGACTACATGATTGGAACAGTCAGTTTAGCATGGTTTCATCAAATCTTCCAACTAGACATTTAAAATTTATGGTAGCTATAATTATAGATAAGATGTCTCTAGATAAATAAAATGAGTATAGACTAGGACCAAAGAGTGAGTACCAGCTCCCTCTTGCCTTGAGAGATCGCCATGAAAAAACTACTTATATTAATAGAAAGAAATGCTTATAGAATCTTTTCTTAAAAGTATATGTAGAGTTTCCAATTTGTCTTTTGGAAATTACACCTAGCTGTTCATGTATCAGGTCTTCTCATGAACACATTTAACATGCAGGCTTTGTACATATTTGTCCATAGTAGGAATGAAGCTCTTATAGTTATTTGTAGGGCCAAGGTTCTGCCACTCCCTGTGTATGGTCAAGCCACCATGCATATCAAGTGAGTTTCTAAGATATTAACATGTTTCAAATTTAGCATTTATGTTCTTAAAAGCACTTCCTTTCCCTATAAAGATCTAACTAAACATTAGAAGTTTTGACCTTTTAGGTTTTTTTTTTTAAGTGTTTGATGGTCTGATTGTTTTCAACAAAAGAGGTCTGTTCTCACACTGTAGGGAGAGATTCCTCAGTTCTTTTGAGAGAGATGAAAACCCGCTCTTAAGTCTACCAGTGTGGAGATCAAGGGCATCCTAGCCTGTCTCTGAAGGATGATTCTTGTCCATGAAAGGAAACTGGGTGGTGGTGGGCATGTTGAAGACCAATGGGCTTGGCTCTGGAACTTGACTTGGCATTTTATTCATGGCTGTCTACAGGGTGGCTGTCATGCCTTGTGACTTTTTGAATATTGTGTTCCCTGTGAGGATCTGCTGGTTTTCCAAGGCCAGTGAGACTCTCCTCAGGATTTGATATCATAGGACCTATTTTCCTGCCAGGCCTGTTACTTCATACCAGCTAACCTGCTAGGCCTATCTGGACTTTGTTGGCAGCATTACCCAAGGCTTTCTGTAGGAGGTTGTGTTCTACACTCAGGGGCCAAGTCAGGTGCTTCCCAAGGAAGAGACACCCACTCTGCTCCAGCCATGGTCTCAGATCCTTAGATAAAACTTCAGCTCACCAGATCTCAGAATTGTTGCATCTTCTTAGCAAGTAGGTCAAGTAAGGGCAGGGACAGGAAGTCAGGGGCTGCAGATGGGGAAAGGGTGGGTCCTGAGCCATGTTTGAATGGGGGTTAGTTTTCTGCCCATCCCTGCTCCTTCTGTCTTTAGACACAGACGGCTTCATTCTGTGATTCTTTTCCCCCTTTCTTCCTCTTTCCTCCCCTTCCCTTTCTCTTCTCTCCCTTTCAGTTAAACTCATAGTGGTATTCAGACTCAGCACCATTTTGTAATGAGGTTTTAAAAAGCGGAGCACAAATAGTATAATAGGAATTGTCAAATTTAAAGTGAACAAACCCATGCTTTCCTTCTGAAAGATAAACTACACAGTGCCCAAACTTTGGCAAGGTAATTTTTTCACAATAACACAAATGTTGTAGGAAAAAAGAAGGAAGGGAGGGAGGGAGGAAAGAAGGAAGAAAGGAAGGGAAGAAAGAAGGAAGGAAGGGAAGAAATAAGGAAGGAAGGAAAGAAGGAAGGAAGGAGGAAGGAAGGAAGGAGGAAGGAAGGAAGGAAAAGCTTACAGTAAACATCCATAATGTCTACCTATTGCATATAATGACTGGAGTACAGTTTTTTTCACCAACTACCTTCAGATCTATATTAATGAACAATTGAAGTTTTAAAAATGCAAAGAATTATATATAAGATACTATGTACCACTGTTTCTAAGGTATTCTATAGCATACCTTCATTCATTCATTCTTTTCCAAATAACAACGATTGAAAATGATCAGTAAATCTAGTCATTAATAAATTATGTAGATGTTGTACTCAGGCATATCAAGTAATGCAAACTTCTTTTTACACATCTTTACATAACACGTATGATTCATTTAAGTTGATGCTTTTAACTGATTATGGCTTCCTATACTCCTAGCATTCACCACAGGGAAATTGTATGGGTAATTTAGATATGGTTATTTTAGAGGCTTTTTGTAATTTATGACTACTTGGTAACCATTAGACCCTCTTCGGTGTAAATGAATACATATATTCTATACAGAATGTGCTCTACAGTTTCAGAACTCGTGTGTTCCTTTCACCCATTACTCAGAATAGCACCTTATATGGCTTGGGGAATATACAAAATTAGACACATTGACAACTAATGTTCCAACTCTGCCTTCCTCACACACACACTACTGTGTCTTAGGGACAGAGGGGAAGATGATCAGCAAATTTCAAAGAACTTGGTTCATTGGACTAAAGGCTGTTTGTGTGTTTGTTTGTTTGTCTTAATGATATCTATCTCAGATCCTCCTGATAGCCCTGTGAACTAATAATTTGTCCAAACTCGTCCTAGAAGTGAACCAGAAGTTAGCCTGTAAGGCGTCTCTTCTTTACTCTATATTATGTTTTTATCTTTATATGCAAGTTGATCTATTTCCCCAAATTAGTGTATGGTCTTAAGAACCATGTTATTACTCTACTTTTCTGGTGTCTTCTGAGGACAATGAGAGCAGCAAAGGGTGTCACAAATGGGAGACATCAGACACCAGAGCCAGTGCCTTAAGAAACAACCATAGTGTACATTTCAAATAAAATCTTATAAGACTTTCAGCATACAAACTACATAAAAGTAAGGTTACTCTTTTAGAAATGGGGCCACATGGGGGCAAGAATGATCCAGATCCCTCCCACCTGCAGAAGGCCCGGGTTTCCACGGCCTCTGATGTCCAGGGAATGAGAGAAGCATTTGGAGATAAGATCAGTGGCCCAGCATTTTGAGAAGGAAGGAAGAATCCGCTATCTTGGCTTTGAACTTTGATCTCACCAGAGGTGTGTGGAAACTGGAACTTGCTGGTAATGAGTCTTGAACAGAGAAGTACACCTAGGAGGTGGCAGGTTGTATTCTCTGGAAGCCAACACTCAAATGAAGTTAGTTGCTCATGCGTGTGCATGTGTGTGTGTGTGTGTGTGTGTGTGTGTTGGAGATAAGTACCCAGGATTAAAGAAAGATGACCGAGCAGAGGGAAAATCAAGCAGGCTCCACTAAGGCTTCTCTAATCCTATGGGGACTCTGGAGCTTGCATGGCCCAGTCCATTAGCTGCTGGCTTCTCTGTTCAAGACTCATTACCAGCAATTTCCAGTTTCCACACACAGCTCTGGTGAGACCATAGTGTCAAAGCCATGAGAATGGATTCTTCCTTCCTCATCAAAATTCGGGATTAGCTGCTGGCTCTTCTGTTGCCATTGGTCACAGTGTAAGGGCACTGGGGAGGCCAGTTATCTACTGATTTCTGTAGTTTTCTTCAGCTGAAGCAAATTTTATAAAGGCTGAGAGTAGACGGCTGGCTGCCCAGCATCAGGGCAACAAGTCCTCTTTCTTGAAAAAAGATCCAGAAGGACACTGACATGTCCACTGTATATGGCTCCTTGGAGCCCTGGACCCCACGGGAGAGTGGAGAGTGCTGGCAGCATCTGATGATCCAGTCCTGACTTCTAGAGATAGGAAGTGGAGATTCCTGCCTCCAAGCCACTGAGATGCTGCTTGCTTGGTGTTTTGATAAGAAGAACAATTTACTTCCAGAGAAATTCTGTCAGCAGCATCCACATCCTTCCGTTTCACCAGGTTTAAGAGCCATTTTCATACTTAAGGTCTACATTTGGTCCAGTAGACAATGTGGCACAATGCATGAGGAGAACTGGGCTCTGGATCCTGTTGCTAACTGTAGGACTTCAAACAAATACGTTGACTCTCCTGGGTCATAGTCCATCAGTGGTCCTGGTTCCAGTTGATACCAAAGAGAATACTTTATAAACTATAAGATAGTGTTTAAAGTCTCTCTACTTTCATCACTCCATACAGTTATTTGCTCAGTTATATTCGTATGTTCTCTAACTTTTAACATGTGAGTCCTTCCATCTCTTTAAACAGAGCAAATGAGAGAGTTTGTTTACTGCTGATTAGTTTGGCCTTCTCCAGAGACTCATTTCAAGTCTCCTTCCACATCAAACAGCGTTTGGCCATTGCTCTGTGACCGTCACAGCTTCTTGGGCCCCAAACACCAGTCATCAAATACCATCTTGAAGGACTGACTTCCTGCCAAGTGTGCCTTATGCTGCTACATTTTTTGTTTTTGTTTTTTTATTCTCTTTTTCTTTTCTTTTTTTATTTTATTAACCATCTGCATAGATGAACTACTTACAACTTTTACTTTTCATTTTCCACTAAGTCACAACTCTCTCAAACCCCAGACATTAAGATTCACTTAAAATGTTTTCTTTACTGTGAAGAGTATCAAGCATGCAAAACAATCCATGAGTGTTGAGAGATGCCCAGTTTCAAGACACATAACGGAGCCAACACCCATGCACCAACTGCTCAAGTTAAGATAGTATCTTATGTTTTCCTTTTCAAATTAATATTCAGGGTCTACTTGTATCCAGAACTTGGGCCATATATTGACTACTAACGGATCATCTGGCCTACATAATAATACATAAATAGTTCACCGGTCATTAACTAGGCACGAAATCTACCAGCCAGTAACTGCAGTGGAAAACGTCATTTGTAGTGAGAAATACAAACAGGAAGAGAGTAACACAGTTACCTCTGGGACAGCTAGGGACAATTTCCAGAGAATGTGACTTAAACAAGGGTGGTTTGCATTGGGGACAAGAGCATTCCAGGCAGTGCGTTAGTTTTCCTGTACTGTAACAAATGTCTGAAATCAATTAATGTAAAAGAAGAAGTTGCTTGAGTTGACTCCTGGCTATGGAGGTGTAGGCTGTGACCAGGTTGCTCCATGGCCTATGACATTAGAATATATCACGGTGGGAGAAGGTGATGGAGGAGGCCTGTTTGCCTCATGGCCCAGAGGGAAAAGAGTGAGAGCAGGAGACAGAGTCCCACAGTTCCTCTTGAGGGTACACCTCAGTGATTAAAGCCCCCATCGGGTCCTACCTGCCTGAAGCATCTGCCATCTCCCAGTAAAACCAAGCTGAGCAAGCAGACCTCTGAGTGTCTGCGTGTCCCATCACATTACTGCTTCTGCCATCCCATCAGCTCCTATGCTGCCCTTCTCCTGAACCCCCCCTCCCCCCGTCTCATGGCTCTTGACCATTCCTGCTTAGGTTTGGGGCCTGCACCTTTCTAAATGTCCATATTCCCATAGGAGTCCCATTAGAAGCCGTCCCCGTGAACTTTTCATTCACCCATTCACTGAACACTGAGAAGAGTCCACTTGCTCTACCTCCCTGCAGATCACTCACGGAGCTTGCTAAAGGCTCATGTCCATTCTCTGGAAGCTATTCAGACTTTCGGGTGGAGGGTCCAGGGATTCAGAGTTCTAACACATTGCCGCTAGTGGCTCCTTAGGGGGATGCACGGAAACACAAGGAAGGGAATGTTTTGTAATGCAAGAGAGAATGGTAAAGACCTGGAAAATCAATCTGCTGATGATCCTTGTGCTGGATCACCAGGCACTCCCTCCTATCCCTGCCTGTGCCAATCCTTCCTGTCTCTCCTTCCCTGCTGTCTGAAGCACTCACGCATGTGTACACACACATGCTCGAGCACGGGGGCACAAGCGCGCACACACACACACACACACCATGTCTCCAAGTACCTGCTTAGGGCCAGTCTTTCCTGCGGCATACTCAGTGCCTTGCTGATGAGTGGAACATCCTGAGTAGCCATAGTCACTCAGTGAAGAGCAGCAGGTAAAGTTAAGCATCTCAATGTAACCTTTGCTTGGCCTCGGTGCTCTCTCTGTTTGTAAACTACTTCAGGGGGAGAACCCAGCTGTGGAAAGCAGAGTCCAAGACAAAGCCTGAGGCAGGAGGCAGTCTTCCCTGCATGCATTTTCATTACCAACAGCATTTGAACGATTTTAAGACAGGTAAATGGTGAGCCTGGCCACCTCTACTCACTCAGCTAATGAAATCTGTGCCTGTAGCTCTTTCTCCCCTGGGGACCTACATCTCCATGTGTCTACAAATGTTCTCTCATAGAGTCTCACACATATACAAAGAGTTGGCTTTGTCTGAACACACATGACTCACCATGTACATGGATGTGTAATTAAAGATTTTAAACACTTGGTTTTGATGGTCTGTTTTCCAGTGGCCTTGTTCAGAAAATTCCTGAGCTACTATGGGTTAAGAAGAGTTGCAGCAAGTGTTTTTCTTCTGGTCTTCCAGTAAAGTGCGTGTTCTCTCTCTCTCTCTCTCTCTCTCTCTCTCTCTCTGTCTCTCTCTCTCTGTCTCTCTCTGTCTATCTCTCTCTGTCTCTCTCTCTCTCTCTTTCTCTCTCTCTCTCTTTCTCTCTCTCTCTCTCTGTCTCTCTCTCTCCCTCTCTCTCTCTCTGTCTGTCTGTCTGTCTCTCTCCCTCTTTCCTACTCTCCCTCCCTCTCTTTCCCGTCTCTCCCCTCTCTCTCTCTTTCTCTCTCTCTGCCTCTCTCTCCCTCCACGCCCTCCCTGCCTGCCTGCCTGCCTGCCTGTCTCTGCCCCTCCCTCGCTGGCTCTCTGAGATAGCAGCAGACTGAGAGGCTGCTGCAGCGTGCTCTGGGGAAAGAGAGAGCTTGCTTGCAGGGACTGGCAGCATTTCAGCCAGCTCCTCTTGCATCCATGCAGTGTTCTTGGAGGGCAATGCAACGTTAGAGGCAGGACTGACCTGCACCAGGAGGGGAGCTGGGAGCTCCGAGAGGCCCGGGTCTTGGCGTAGCCAGAGGCTGGAATCACAGGAATGCTATAGCAGAGTCTGCTGTGAAAGTTCCCAGACCCCCATGGATTTTAGAATTTCCCAGCTTCTTCTGCACTTCAGCACACTCCCACTTCCTCCCGAGATGGCCCCAGATCTGCAGGAGACACTTGAGAGAAGCTATTTATTAGCAGACGCGAAGAGATGGATCCTGTGCTCGGTTCCTTAGCCATGATTTATCAGTGATGATGGACTGGCAAGCAGTGTGAGTAGAGCACTTGTGTATATCCCTCTAGTTATATGCTCGGTCTTGTGTGCTTTGCTTTTTAATTCTAACTTTCTCGGCGAATTTCCTTTGAAAAGATTGAAACCCAATTGTGCAAAAGTATGGCTAAGAAGTTAGGCGGGTTCAGATTACGTGTGCTTTCTTCTTATGTAATAGACATTCTAAATGCATAACAGCCCTATCGCAGACACACAAACTACTGACACAGAATCTGCAAACATTCTCTCAAGGATGAGAATAAAATAGGAAGGAAGCGAATCAGGATTTTGCACTGGTAGTCATCACTGTAAGGAGACTTATTCAGAGTTGTGAAAATATTTGACATCGGCACCTTTTAGAATCAAAGACGGAATTGAAATGCATTTTCTTCACAGAATCATGAAAATGAAGTTAGCGTATGGCTTTCAGAATGGATTCTTTCTAGCTACATAGATGCAAGATTAATTTTTTTTAAAACTAAGGTTCAATTTTGACTGAATTTCCATGGGCTTCAGCTTTGCTGGAGACAAACCCCTCCCTGTTCTAGCAGATGGGGTCTGGGCTGCAGGACACTGGTTAGGTAAGAGCCAGCCATGTGATAGCTCTTCTGTCTTTCTGTATGTGCTAGAATTTGATTCAAGTACCTCACTTACCAAGAAGCATGAAAACCCGAGTCAGTTTGCTGTCACAGGAAAAAAAGATCTAAAAGTTAAAGATATGATTTATATTTTTCTCAATCTGAAGCAAGGTTACTTCTGTGTAGGAGGAGCCATTTAAGCCTTCTAGATTAACAACTAGTATTTTATTGGACATTTTTACCATCATAAATCACTTGAGCATAGATACTTTCAGTAGAGGATTTTTTGGTTTTGCTTTTTTGTTTTACAGACAGTTGTAACTGTCCCCTTTAAAGTCCCTTCGGTAGCAGTAACTATTCCTGCCCACTTGAAGCCGCTTGGATCTGGAAGAGACTTTCTAAGAGTGCTGATATGACTTCTCTGCCTTTCTGGACACAACCCCAGGCAGAGCCACTCCCATTCCCACCTGCCTGCCCTCCCTGATTGTCTCCTACCTCCACATTTCCCTCCTAATCTTGGACCATCATGAAATCCCCTTCTCTAGATGCCCTGAGAACACACCCAGCCCAGCCCTGGACAGAGAGAGTACTGTCAAAAGCAACCCACAGCTCTGCCAATCAAGGACTGAATGAGCTCAGCTGATGCCTGAATATTAAATCAGTTCTGTGAGCAGCAGAATGAGATCAGACCTGACCCAAAGTGGTGCTAACTTTATTAATCAACACATAACGTTATCAAGAGTCTCCAAGCTCCTGAGGGGATCAGCTGAAAGCCAAACTGAATCCTCGGACTGGTCTGTGATTCTTGCCAGCCAAATCTACCTAGGACCACTCCTTTAAAATATGTCCTTTTAAAATATGACCAAGAGGAATCTGAGACAGGAAACACATGTTGGCAGCATCCCGTGAGCACCTCGGCATATGAAGTGGTTGATTGCAAGGGGAAAGGCTTTGAGCTCTTGAGCTCTTGGAGCTGTCTTGTTTGGGTTTCTGGTTTATAGGAACTCTGGTAGACTCTCGCATCTGGAAGAGGTTTGGAGGGGAGGGAAAGATCCTGGAGGAAGGCAAGCAGGGAAAGGGAACATCATTAAACATTCTAAAAACAAAAAAAGGGAGAGTCAGACATGAAAGATTTTTCTTACCCACACTTGAGTCACCTCGAATGGTTTTGGGTGTCCATTAATGCAGGTATCAATTGCAACCTTCCTGATGAGTGAGGGGGATTATTTCTTAACATTGTTGGATTTGGGGCGAGAGAAGGTGCTTTCTCTAGAAGTAAAAAGGACAGTAAGGAGCAGCTTCCACATGCTGCTCATTCTAAAAAGAGCACACATCTCTGTCTGCATTTGCTCCCTGGTCCATGCCTCTTGGTGCCTCAGAAGTGTGGGGGAAAAAAAGGCCTCAAGTCCCCCTGGATCCTCTCTGACCTATTAAAGGAGAAAGATAAGCAGCCAAGGACAGGGCTTTAATGGAGGGTGGAGAGTAGCTTTAGTGGTAAATGAACAAAAAGGGCAGATACGCTGATACCTGCAAGCAGTCTTTGAGAGACTGGTGATTGGCGTCAGAAAAACTGCTGAGCAATTAAAAAAAAAAAAGAATCAAGGTGAGGGAGAAAGAGAAAGAGGCTGGGTGTTCCTGAGGATCTTCAAGTAAACTTTTATGAAGAGCTGAGAAGGTCTACACTGGTCATACCAGATGGTTAGAAATCTTACACTTACCAGGACCTCACAGGTGGGACAAAGCTCACATTGGGGTCCAAAGTTCTGCTGGGGAAGCTTGCTCAAGATGGACTGTCGGCTCTTTCAATTTGCTGTGTGAGTACCTTTGTCTGCCCAGGCACCCTCCTAGGCAGCAGCTTCCATTCCATGATGAAGGGTTGTCAGAAAGTGTGGCCTGAGAGATTCATCTCTGGAGACTCATAGAGACCCCCTTGTTTCTCTTACGACACATATGTTCTGGGTTCTAATTCTTGTTCTTTGTCTCAACTGATCCTCCTTATTTTTACAGCCCCTGGTACTTTTCCTCATGAGGTCTGTTTCTCTTCCATACCACCATCCTGCAGAGAACCCCAAGTTCCTGGTAGGTCTGGCTGCAGAGCCCATCCAGGCAGAGAGTTCATCTATTTTCAACCTCACTTTCCTACCTAGTCCCTCAGAGAGACTTCAAATTCCTTCAGAATTCTAAGAGTAGATCTGAAGTGTGATCTCCATAGATAGTGTGATAACACACATTAATCAGCTCAATTTAGACATCCCTCACTGGGAACACATCTTTGTCGTACACAACAAATGTATATAATTCCATTTGTTATCTTAAAAATTTGTATTATTAGACTTGTAAGAAGAGGAAGTTTGACTCATGGGAAAAGGCTGTAGAAGTTTTCCTGGTCAGAGGAAAATGCTCCTTTTTTTTTTTTTTTCCTAGACATCCCCAACCTTTTGACACTGTAACCAGTACTGTCATCTAAAAGGCTCTCCCTCAGGAATGTGCGATAAAGTTAACAAAATAAATTGCAAGCTCATGATGTTTTAAGCATGTTTGTGATTTTGCATTCAAAGCTGTCTAGGGCCACATGCAGCCACAGGCTGCAGGCTGGACACTTCCACTGTAAGTCAGTGGGAGACATGCTGCCAGGTAATGGCTAAGCCATATAACTTATACTTATTACTGCCACTTGAGCTACTACTCATCTGTAAATTGCTTAGCATCTCTAAGCTCCTAATTCCAGTTCCAAGGAATCCCACACCCCTTTCTGACTTCTGCAAGTACCAGGTATGCACCCTGTTCACAGCCATACATGCAGGCAGAACACCGATATATACACATAAAATTAAGGAAAAACAAAAATATCAAAATTTTAGAGAAGAGAAAGAAAGAAAAGGGTCCAGGGTACCAAAAATGTTCCTTACCTACTTCCCTGAGTCCTTGTCATAGAGGAGGCTGTCAGGAGTCTGACAAGCACAGCTCTGGACCCCAGCCTTGCTGAGTCTTTGCTGCAGTCAGGACCTCTGTCACTTCTGCTTGTGTTTGTTTCTGTGTAGGACTGTCCACCACTAAGGACAGTGACACCTGGTTGTCTGCCCTCTTTGAGCCTAGTCTTGGGGCCCAAAGCAGGAGCCAACCATTTTCCACAGACAGGGCTTGTGGTTTCCCACAACACTGTGAGCGCAGATTTCTGTTGAAAGGGACTCCTTCCTCACTGTAGAAGTCTGTTGTCCTGCAGAAAATTTTCTTTCAGGCAAAGACAAAATCAAAAACAAAAAGATATTTGTCAGGAATGGATGGTTCCAGTGGCCAGTCCTGATATAAAGGCATGAGATGGCCCAGGGAAGTCTGTACAGGGTACATGCATGTGCTTTGCTTACGGACCACTCGGTGGGGATGCAGAAGTTCATATCTGTCCACAGGCAGCTGTCTTTGCCAGTGGGGTGAGGGCTCTGTGGATCAGGTTCAGAGCTGCAGTCTGTAGAGACTCTGTTTTCATGTTCTTTTGACCCTGGATATCTCCACAAATGAGCCACCTGCCATATCTGGGTGCCGGCTAGAGGTGTGGCATGAAGCCACAAACCTGCAAGGCCTTTCTCTGCTTATTGGTGCTCCAAAGGAACATGGAAGAATCCTGCAAAATCACAAATCCAAGATGTCAGCTCATAAATATGTAAGGTCTCTGTTGAGGTAATAAGCTCGATAGCCCAGACTCTCTTCAGCGGAACACAAATGTTCCTTGCCAGATACTGAGAAAGGAAGCTGGAGGATGGGTGCTGGGAAGGGAGCCACACTGATGGCTTGGGCTACTCGGGCCACTCCACACTGCCTTCACCCTACTGGGTATTTTGTGTGGGTTCTTTCTCTCTGTGTGTGTATATTGGTTTAATGTGGCTAAAATTTAACCATGTGACACTTAGAAAAGGTTTGGGGTGAATCTGGGTAGTAAGAAAAAATTGTGGCCAACTTTTAGCTTTTGGCACCATTAGCTAAATCTATAGAAATTTCCATTTCTGTGTCATCATGATTAAAACTATCAGGATCTTAATACAAATCCAGTCAATCATTTGATATTAAAATCCAGGCTTATGGATCAAATGTAGGCGGGAAGCAAATGCACAGAATAAGGACACTAACTGAGCACCTAATGTACTTTAAGCATTTTGTAAGGGTTCTGGGATTGGAAAGTGACCCTAGGAAAATGAAGACTGAGACCGAAGCTCATTCTGCCACTGCAGTCAGCCAGCGAGAACTTCTTACTATCAAGGTATATTTCCAGCAGAACACTTTCAGGCACACAGAAGCAGAAATGAATTCTCTTAATAAAGGGTCTAGAAGGATGAGGCTGGGAGGTGTCTGGGAAGAAATGCCATTTTAGAATGGAATTACCATGAGTTTCTGTTTACCCACACTAGCCTGAGAGTGGATGGTACTGTACGATCATGATCATAGACATATCTCGTGATGATTAGAACTAAATATTCCTCAGACTCTCAGGCTAGGCAGTGATTAGTGACCGGTTACATTAAGCAGAACTTCACATTAATGACAAATAACGATTGCGCCATAGCAGCTCTCTGCCTCTGTGTCAAAAACTCTGGTAGAAATAAGCTTAAAGGGAAGAGTGCTTTACTACTATGACTCATGGTTTCGGAGTTTTAGCCCATGTCATTTTGGGCCTAAAACACAACATCATCACAGGGAGAACACAGAAAAAAAAAAAAAAAGACACTTGCTTCATGGCGGCTACAAAGCAAAGAGAGGGAGAGGAGGGCAGGATTCTGATATCCCCTTCAGAGCACACCCCATGATCCTACTTCCTTCCTCTAGGCCCCTCCTTCGAAAGGCTGCATTGCCTTACCGAAGACTTGGTACACGGCCTTGGGGAAACATGGAAGATCTGAATTATCACATATCAAAACAAAACTCAAAATCACACCATATCCTTACATCTGATGGAAAACGGTAGCTCAAGGATCAATAAAGAGGGAGCATGAGAAGGGACTCAACCCTGAGTTTACATCATATGTCTTTAATGACTGACAGGGGACAGTCAATTATAAGATAGTTGAGCATACTAGTATATCTGAAGATAGTATAACCGTTTCCAGAAATCCTTTCTTGGAAAAAAGGTGGTTGGAGAAGAAAGCTGTGTATGAGAGAGAACAGGAAAATGAATCTAGCCAACCTGTGATCACTTGAAAGGGCCTGATGTTGTTTCCAGGAAACTGTAGATAAAGCCCAGGATTGCACAGCACTCTGTGGGTCATCCTGTCTTGTTGTAAACATGCTCTCTGCTTGCATTCTGTTAACTGGTTATGTTATTAATCTGCACTTGAAAAACCCACAATAGGGGGGAAAGATCCTAATGAGCCTTCTAAAGGACCTGCAGTGTGGGATAATGATTTGGAGACTTCTCAGCAAGCTGAGCATCACGTGGCTGCAGAGGAGTATCCTCTTAACCCTGGGAGAAGGGAACTAAAGTAAAAGAACACATTCCTAAACATTCTTGAATCTCTTCATGATTTTGTCTCTCTACCTCTGTCTGTCTATCTGTCTGTCCACCCATCTCTCTCTGTCTCTCTCTTTCTCTCTTTGTGTGCGTGTGTGCGTGTGTGCGTGTGTGTGTGTGTGTGTGTGTGTGTGTGTGTGTGTGAGGTGCCTCCTACCTTTTGTTTAAGGGTTTCTCTGGTCTGGAGTTTCTTAAATAAGTTAGTCTAGCTGGGCAGCAAGCTTCCAGCAATCCACCTGTCTCTGCCTCCCATCTCACCATCACTGAGATGGCAAGTGTATGCCACCACACTCACCTTTTTATGTGGGTTCTGGGAACCTATAAAAATGTTCTTGTGAACTCAAGTACACATACTTGCGAGGCAAGAGCTTTTTAGGTGATATCTCTCTAGGCCTTGTGCAGGCACTCTTTCATTTAGAAAGGGCCATAAAGCCCTTGGCACCCATAGGATAAATACTTGAATAAACATTTTGGGTTTACTTTCTAGGAGCTTAAAGAATGTGTGTATAAATGACATTTGTAAGGAACAAGAAGAGGAACCTCAAAAGAATAACAGGAAGTTACCTAACAAAGTGATGAGAGAGCTTTTGACTTTCAAACTACAGAAAGTTATTTCCAAGTGAAGTTGGCAATGCTGGCTTGTGCTGGAGAACTTTCTGGATTAATGTAGAACATCTATGCTTGTTTTATTTTAGAAGTTTTAAGCATCTAGTAGAGAAGAAAATGATAAAAATAAGTATTTGGCTTATTTCGCAGGAAATACAGATTAGAATTGGAATTGAATTGTTGTCATTACTCCAGAGTCTAATGGGAACATGCTCAAGATCAAGACTATCATGGGTTTAATAGGCAGAGTGCTGCCCGCCTGTAATCTCCTCAGAGGAACACATGCCTGTGATCCTAGCATAGTTCTTACTGTGTGCCTGCAATCCCATAAGTGAGGAGACAGGCTAGGAGAGGGAGGGTCCCGGGTGAGGCTGTACATAGCAAAACTGTCTCAAGAATATGTACAGAAAGAAAATATAATTTTGAGGGAAAAGTCTATACTTTCATAAAATAAACTACAGAGCAGTTCGCTATATGCAAATATGAATGACTTCTCAGGGCATCCCTTTGTTCTGAAAACCACCCCAGGAAGAAGCCAGAGACATGGACTTGGTGGTCCTCCTGGAGAAAGGAGAGAACGCCCTCTCCTGCTAGCCTGGCAGCAAGCGATTTCCTTTCTAAAGGTCAGAGATGGAGAAAACAATCATCTAATCAAATTGACTTTTAGAATTAACTTTGTAAAGCACAAAGTCACAGCCTCTGATTCACAGAGAGCCCAGAGGCATATTTGTGTCAACAGATAACTTATGAAGAAAATCTCACTCCCAAAGGCCTGGCAAAACACATGTTGGACACAGATTAATAATGATGCAGAAAATTAATTATAATGAACACAATTGTTACATTCATTCTGTGAATGTGATAGCCTGGAAAATAACGTATTACAAAACAGTATATGTACTGTCATCACCTAGAAGCCAGCAACATTAAAAACAAATGAAGAGCCCATTCATTTATTTATTCTTTAAGTGTTTGTTTAATATCTACTAGGTATCAGGCATCATTCCATTAAAGAATATGTTCATTAAATCTTTAAGAATTCCATACATTTTTTTTATTTATGGTATTCTACTCAGTTACACCATCACTTCCCTATCCTCCCTCCCTATCCAATTTTTTTCTTCTCTTCTTTTTTGGCTTTTAATAATGCATCAACTCAAATTTAAGTTGTTCATATATACTTTTATATACACAGTACACTGTGACACTGTACACTGTTGACCTACCAGGAGCCACACCCTTAAAGAATATGGACTCCCCCTCCCCCAGGAACCATCAGTTGTTTTTTGCTCTTCAGTTATGGGTGGGGCTTGTGAACCCCTTCCTCCTCTATTCCATTGACTGGTTTGAACTTGTGCAGGCAACCATAGCTGCTGTGAATTCACAAATACAGCTGTCCTGTCATGTCCAGGAGACACATTTTCAGTCCCAGCCTCATCAATCTCTGACTCTTGTCATCTCTCCACTCTCTCCTTTTTGGTTCCCAATCCTTGGTGAGGGAGTATTGTATAGATGTCCAGTCTGTGGCCGAGCACTCTTCTCCCTAACCTTTGATGAGTTGAGTTCTCTGATGACCATCATCAGCTCACAAATATACTTCTCTGATGAGGTCTGAGAGTTGTACTAATCTATGGGTAGAAAGAAATTAATTTAGAGGGAAGTTTGATGCTATGTCCACTTAGCAAAATAACTGTAGTAGGTCCATGCTTGTAGGCACCATGAAGTCCTCACCCATCAGTGTCCATTGGTCCCCATTGGATCAGGTGACACTCAGCATCATTGCTGACTACCTGCTTCTTCCTTTAGAGCACCACAACATCAGGAAACATGTGGATAGCAACACAGAAAAACAGACAGTCAGAGAAGCTCAGGTTTAAAGGACCACATTAAAAACAAAGCAACAGAATTGTATCTCCTGTTCAATACAAATAAGCATATTTCTTATGTACAGTGAAGTTCCTGTTAATATATCCACACAAGCTTGTTTTGAATTATGTACAAATGCATCCCAATGTATCCTAAAGCATCCCTGCAGGGCCTGTGCACTGGAGAGATCCTTAGATAAAAATCACTCCAGCTAGACCAGGGATTCTAAACACATTATGGAGGAGAATATGAGGCCTCCACGGTTGATCCTGTCAAAAGTACAGCCAGATTTATATTCTCTATGATACCAATGATGTAAACTAACTCTGTCTATCCTCCCAACTGTTCATGCACTCAACCATACACTCATGCATGTATCCATTCATCCATTCATATATGTGTGGTTTGCATCGTGTTGGGGAAGACACCTTTAGAAATTGAGAGCTGGCTTGTGACCTTAAAGGACTTTCAGTCCTGTGAGGATGATGTAAGTACCTGCAGCCAGTTGTAAGAAGTGATGTGTGTATCCTTCTTACATCCTCTTTCTCATTGTGACTAGACTATGAGAGGCATGGTAGGCAGACTTTACCAGCCTCATGACCAGTGTGGACAACTTATCTCCAGTGGAACATGGAAAGTGATACTGGCTCAAAATCAGTGGGGGCTAGCTGTGTCAGTTTGGTTAGCACAAGGCTTTGGTCTTGTGTGTGCATTGATTTTGCATAATTCTAAGTGCCCCCAAGACACGGCTTACATGAGGTTGTAGTTGACAATTAGTTTTCTTTTCCCTGGACAGTCTTGTCTGAGGATATGTTGTCGGAGAAGAAACCAGAGTAAGTGATTGCCACCAGTGATCTAAGGGTAGGGACAACACATCGCTGATTTCTTGATCGGATTTTCAGAGTGAAATAGAAATGTGAGCAGAAATCTTCCTGACATTTAGTTCAAGCTGGAGATGGCTGCAGTTTACCAAAAACTCTCTGTTTTGACCATCCCAGCCATTGGAACAGCCAAAACTCAAATTCAAGGTCAAGAATCAAGATTGAAATACATTATTGCCATAATCCATTTGATTGCTAGTAAACACAAACTAAGGACTGACATAAAGACAAAGGAATCGTGCTAGCTAATTTTATGTCAGCCTGACACAAGCTAGGGTCATCTGAGAGAAGGGAACCCCAATCAAGAAAATGTCCCCATAAGATTGGGCTGTAGGCAAGCCTGTAGAGCATTTTCTTAATTAGTGACTGATATAGGCGGCTCCAGCCCATTATGTGCCATCCCTGGGCTGGTGGCCCTGCATTCTACAAGAAAGCAAGCTGAGCAAGCCATAGGGAGCAAGTCAGTAAGCAGCACCCCTCCATTCCCTCTGCATCAGTGCCTGGCTCCAAGCCTGCTTGAGTTCCTTTCCCGACTTCCTTGAGTAATAAACTATGATGCGTAAACCAAATAAACCCTTTTCCTCCCAACTTGCTTTGATCATGGTGTTTCATCACAGCAATGGAAATCCTAACTAAGACAAGGATTAAATCCAAGGCACCTGTTCCAGCTCTCTGATTACAACTCATGTATTTAGATGCTTCTGTGGGAGAATCTTCTAAAACACATTTAAGGTATAGCTTTCATACTGACATTTTATGAGAACAATAGCAATGACAAATGTTTGCTGGGTATTTCTAAGTGTCAGGACCTGTCCAGAGATTATACACAAGTGTCAACATCTGCCATCTTTACATCAGAACAGGAATGCAGGAATGTTTTACATGTTCTATTTTTTTTTACAGTCTGTTCCTAGATGCTTTATCATGAAATCAATATAATTTTCCTCACAGTAATATCAGAGCTGATGATTTATTCTTAGCCATGCATTCAATGTCAGAAAATTATAGGAATAATTAACATGGTGGTAAAGTTGAAATACTACTTTAAAATCTATATGGCCACTTAAAAGAGCATAATTATGGCTGGGGGATGGATCGGTTGGTAAAGTGCCTGGCATGCAAGCATAAGGAAATGAATTTGACCTCCAGAACTCGTACAAAAGCCAGGCAGGGGTCGTGACATTCTCTTTAGCCTGCTGTGGTGGACAGAGGTAGAGACAGATGGATTCCTGAAGCTCCCTGGCTGGCCAGCGTAGCCAGATGATCCTGTTTCAAGAGATAAAGGTGGAGAGAAGTCTAGAAAAGATACCCAGTGTTGACCTTGAGACTTCACAGGCATGTGCAGGTACACTTGCACACACAGACATACATGCACCTGCACACACAGACATATGCACACCTGTACATACAAACATATGTACACCTGCATACACAGACATATGCATACCTGTACACACAGACATGCATACCACATGTGCACAAATAAAAACAAAATACTATAATTATGCTCCAAATTCTACAGAATACAAGGGAATTATTTAAATTAGGAGTGTAATAACTACTATCTATTTAACTTAAAAGTCTCCATAGGAAAATCATTATTCTGTGTTTTGTACATTTCACCTATGCACACATTATATGTCTATTAAGATTAAAAACTAGTTCAGTGTGCTGTTTATTGTGATCTGGGCTCTTTTATAGAATTCACTACGGTATTTTAAATAAATCTTTCGCTTTGATTGATTTCTCTATTTCTCGCTATTTGTTTCCAAGTGGTTTCCTTTCCTTCAGCTTCATTTAGTCATTTGATAATCTTTCCCAAAAATACTTACTAAGTAACTATTTTATATGACAAAGCAGTAATAATAAGAAATATCATGTAAAATTGATTGAGACCAATGAAATAAATAAGTGAGAGGACTCCACTGTTTTGCCTTATTTTTAAATTCTTCCTCTCTTGACCTGCCCTCCCCATCATTGTCCATACCCTCACTGCACATGTGCAGGCCTGTGCTGGAGCACGGTCCCAACAACATGAGCTGCAGCCACAGAGAGATTACTGAAAGAAGTGCTTAGTGTTTAGTGCTCAGTCTACTTCCCATCAATGGAGACGGGTGCCCAGTCCTCCACCCTGTCACCTCAGGCTACTTCATCACCTTACTGCCCCCGCCATCATAGAGATCATCAAATAAGCAAGTACGCGTGGCAAAAAGCAAAGTACGGGTCTTTGTAGCAGCTTTGATGAAAGCTTGCAGAAAACATTTTCCCCAGTAGTTCGGATGGCCTGTGATGACGTCAGAGTCTTCTCCTTTACAGCCTGGTTTGTTCTATAGTAATCTCGCCTGTACCACCCACTCCATGGAGACTGCTTGTACCCTTAGTAAAACCAGAGAGAGCTGCTTCCTTGCTACTGCTCCGGACCATTGAACGTATCTGGCACATGCCCCTTACTGCACAATGTACCTGCCATGGCTTTTAGCCATCTGTGTAAACTCCATCCCAACCGTTTTTACAGTAGCTAGACTGAGGGAGGCAGGCTGGTGGCTTTCCGGCTGCTATGAAGCGAATACACAAGAGAACGCTTTAAAGGATGAATGATTCATTTGGACTCATGGTTTCAGAGGGTTGAGCCTATGGTCACATGACTCTGTGCTTCTGCAGAGAGAGAGGGGGGAGGGGGGAGGGAGGGAGAGAGAGAGAAAGAGAGAGAGAGAGAGAGAGAGAGAGAGAGAGAGAGAGAGAGAGAGAGAGAATGTACAAAAGAGGGGAATCAGAGCCAACAGGGACTTACCACCAGAAACCTACTTCCTCTACCTAGGTCCCATGTCCTAGTGTTTTTTAGAACTTACCAAGGTAACATCACCAGCTGAAGTGTCAAGCCCCTGACACTTGAGTCTTTTGGAGACATATTTTATAACCCAACCATAACAAGGGCGAAGTAATTTTCAACCTCGTAGACTTCAGCAAGGTTGCTGAAGTACCATCAATTCATAACCACAGCCAGGAATCTAGGGCAGTCCCACCTTGCAGCAGAGGCCAGACAGAGAGTGACCCAGTTCTTGCTTAGTTCCATACAGTTGCTGTGCAGAGACCCCATGTCAGATTGTTTTCATTTGGAATGCCTTAGTTAATGATTTCTTCAAATTTCAACTGTGGTAAATAATTTTGAAAATAAAAATATAGCAGGGAGGAAAATCACTTCTTCTAACAAATGAAACATATTCAAATTTAATTAACCAAGAAACAAACCCTCAAAGCAGATAGCGTGTTGCCTAGCATTGACAATTAATTAGTTTTGCTCTGAAAAAAAAAACCAAACAAACAAACCTGCAGGCATTGAGCAAGAGCTATAGATTAGGGTTGGTTTTCTCTGCCAACACTGCTTGTGTCTAGTCCTCACACCTTGACAGCAGTTTGCAGCTTCAGGCAACACATTCTCTCTGAGGTGTGTAACTCCATGTCAGTTTTAAAGTTCACATAAGCAAAGTACATAGAAATGAACATAATGCCCTATTACTTTTATAATGAAGACTTTAGAAGTGAGTAACATGACTTTCCAAGATAGTCGTGTGTCAAAAAGAGAAGGAATATAAATCTTAAGGAAAACTTGGAGGACGGAATGGCTGCCCTTCACTTTCAGATGGACGAAGGAATGGCTGCCCTTGGCTTTCAGACGGACGACTACAGGACATCTTCCTTTTAACTTCACTTTAGCATATGGATAAGCGATTTGGCCCAATATGATGAAAAGAAAGCTAAATTCATTAGAGCCTTGAAATCAGATTACCTGGAATATGCTTATTCCTTGAAGGAATTTTAATTTTAGTTGGGCAGTCCTCATGCTGTGATAAATACACATATATCTCTTATGGACAACTGCTTCTCAGTAGAAAAATCGGGCACTGCATTCTCTAAGGGGCAGCTGTAACTCACCTATGACTGTCTCTTTCTGCTGGTAATTTATAGACACTCTAAATAACGGTCTTATAGAGACATGGTGTCTTAGTCAGTGTTCTTCTATTGCTGTGAAGAGACACCATGACCATGGCAACTCTTATAAAAGAAAGCTTTTAACTGAGGTTTGCTTACAGCTTCAGAGATTTAGTCTGTTATCCTCATGGCTGGGGAGCAGCATGGCAGCACACAGACAGACGTGGTAGCTGAGACTTCTACATCTGGATCCTCAGGAAGCAGCAAGAGAAAGACACTGGGCCTGGCTTGAGCTTTTGAAACCCCAAGGTCCACCCCCCAGTGACACACTTCCTCCAAGAAGGCCACACCCATTTCAACAAGGCCACACCTCCTAATCCCTCTCAAGTAGTGCTACTCTCTAATGATCTAGCATTCAACTATTTGAGCCTATGGGGAGGGGCATTCCTATTCAAAATATCACACATGCTTTCATTAATTCCATTCAATATAACCAGCCAATCTTCCATTACTCATTCTTAGAGAAGACAGCCATCATGTTTATTAATGAAAACCATTTCTATCTGGCACTGGGTGGGATGTGTAACTCACATTTCCAGTTACTTAGGTATGTTGTTTATGGTTCTCACTTGCCTTTTGAGCCAGGTTTGCACAAGCATGACACAGGAATGGGTAAGAGGATATCCGGTTTTCTATGCATGTTTGGGTCTGGGCAGATAGAAAGATCTTCAGACAGGGGCTTCTGAGAAGAAAGAGTTTGTATTAGTTTCAGTGCTTGTTGCCATGATAAAAGATTCCGACAATAGTTATTTAAGTATCAGTCCCAGGTGTGATGACCATTACTTTTGAGACCAGGGATTGAATCAGGTTAACTGCTAACACTTCAGCTTTTTATAACTCGTACATTTCAATACAAATACTGTCTCTTCTTGGTGCCAGGCCAGGGTGGATGTGGTACCATAAGGATGATGTTTTAGAACACCATAAAACCTCTCAGGCTTTAAGAACTATTGAGAACTCCAGACTACTTAACCATGAGACTTTCGTGTGTTGCTGTAACTCCCAAGGTTGGATGGATTAAGAACAGTGTGGGGGCTGGAGAGGTTGCTCAGTGGTTAGGAACATTCATTGCTCTTCCTGAGAACTGGAGCTCATTTTTCAGCACCAATGTTAGATGGGTCATTATCACTTGTAACTTCAGCTTCAGGGGTTCCAACTCTATCTTCCTCACTCTGCAGGCATCCCTACTCACACATGAGCACGAGCATGTGTGAGTGTGCCCCCTCATAGACACATACAGGGTGGGGGAGAATATAAAGAAGTCCAGTGTGTTTCTATGCTATCCTGTCAACAAGATGCAAAGCTATCAGGAAGGTCTGGGGCCACAGAAGAACAACCCTCAGTGAGTCTACAGTGCAGAGAGACACAGAAGCAGGAGGCCATACTTGAAACCATGATCATTCTTTTAAAGACCTATTGCTTTACGATGTGACTAGAAATAAGGACGAAGAAGGCCGAAGAGGTGGGTGGGGATGATTTGTAAAGGAAGAATAAAGCCCGGGCATTCTCACCCAGGGCTAACGTCGAGAATTCACACACACGACTCAATCTGTTTTCAAGTTACATATTTCTTGTAATGTTTAACATGATGCTGTAATGGTCAGCCATGCTTTGCCTCCTAGCAGTGAATGTTTTATCTGAAGTCATGTCACGAATTATCTTTCAGTGCTAATGAAATGGATCATTTGCATAAAAATCAGAACAACTCCAAGGCCCATATGTTTTTTTTTTTTCAGTCTCTGGAGATGTAGAAATGTCCTTCCCGCCTGCCAGTTAGGAAACTGGAAGGCGATGGGGCTGAGAGAGGGCACCTTTCCTGATTGTGGAAATTCCCAAACACCTATGGTATATTTCCCAGCCCAGCCAGAATGCCTTGAAACAGGTGCTGTTTTGAGATGAGACATGGCTGGCGTTCGTTACAGGTGGATGGGTATCTTAACTCTCCCCAGAGGGTCTTCCTTGAAGCTCTTGCCACCTCCCTGCCTATTTATAATCTGTTTTATTATCTCTGCTCCCTGTGTCATTGACCCTGTGGATTTTCTGGGAACTCCTGTGATCTGTCATGTCGTCACTCATTACTAGAGAGTCTTAATCCTCCGAGCATTGAAATATTTCCGTGACAGAAAGCCCAGACAGCCCCAGCCATTCTCACATTAAATTGCAGCTTGGGTTGTCCTTCACGTGCTGATGGGAGGCGATTTGGCTGCTATGGTCCCACTCCTAGGTCAGGACCCTGTCAGGGCAGCAGGTGCGGCTCTGTGACGGCCTTGTCATTTTTCAGTTGATTCCAATCATAAGTTGTCCCATTTCATTGAATGACCTCGAATGACCTCTTAATTCGTGTCAACACTTCCCCCACCCTTTCCGACCTTCCCACCCGTGAATATGCCTCAGACAATCCTCAAGCTATGCTCAGCAGCATGCCCTTGGCAGATCATACAAAGGATAAAGTCCTTAAAACGACTGTCAAAGTAGACTGCGTGGAGGGTATGGGAGAAAGATGGCACGGTGGGGAGAACTCAACAACACTGTTTTGGAAAAAAAATGCCATAGTGGTATATAGAATCATATATGGTAAACTGAAAAATAAAAATTAATTAATGAAATAGCAAAGGAAAGTTTGTAAATTAAAAAACAAACAAACAAATAAACTGTTTTGCCTGATTTTTCTGACCAATCTTTAAGGAAAGTTCTACTCTTATGAAGCTAGTAATTCTTCAAAAATTATAAAGTCTGTAGTGTAGTAATTATTGGACATCAAGGTAGATAGGCTCCAATTTAATTATCTTGAGATACACTGAAGATTTCTATTTAATTGCACCACATTTCTGAAAGTCCAGCATTGCCATCTAATAAAGTCTATCATACATTATTATGTGTATATAATTATGTAATATGTATATATTATGTAGATATAATTATGCATATATATTCATGTATAACATATGTGTATGTTATTTATGTATTATGTGTATAGATATATATGTATATATCCAATAATTTGTGTATTACATATACATAAATATATACATATGTATATACAAATGTGTGTATAAATATATACATAAATATATATAATTTGTGTGTAGTGTAATATATAATATATAGTATAATTAATATAATATAAAATTATGTATAATGACATAAATAAAACATTATTCTGTATAAATTAAGAAAAAAATCTTTCCTAATTTTCCACTTTGATTGACAGATGGGGCCTAAAATGACCTCCCCATTTAAGCCAGTTAAGCCTGCCCTATGAGTAATGATACCATTATTCAGCTTGTAGCTCTGAGTAGACCTGGCCAATGAGAATAGAAAGCCATCACGTGAAGGTCATATAAGTCCTTAGCTGATTTCTAAACCCACGTCGGTGTGGTAGGAGAGTAAAGAGGTGGCAAGGAAGAGCCTGGAGGGTAGAGTCATGCGTAGTGCGAATCATGCGCAGTGTGCCTGCATTCTTTCCTCGCAGGTGACGTAGCACAGTGCCACTTTTTTGATACGGGTTCAGTAAATGTTAATTTCATCCTGCTAGGGAGACAATCTTTTTCCTTGAAGTAAGCACTGGGAACTACAGAAAGTTAATGGATAGTTAAAGAGGTCTGCTGGGATGAATGGCTTCGGGAAATATGTCATGCTGTCCTCATAGGAACAAGATGGGTAAATATGGCCTTTTGAGTTAATTTGCTACTTGAAAATTTATAAAAAAAAAAACCAACCTCACCTGTTTTCCCTGAGATGGGGTGGGGAGGGGAGGGGAGGTCTTGTGGGGCATGAATTTTGCAAAACACGCCTCTAGCCAGAAATGCCAACATTTTCAATTCTTTTGTGACTGCCTCTCCTTTTATGTCCCTGAACAATGCTATTATACGTGAGCAGTTTCTAAACTTTGACCCTCTCCTATCTGTGTGTCATTGAAGCACTGTTCTAAAAAGAGCTAAAGCAGTTGGCCTCCACAGAATTGGACCATGTAAGACCATCAGAGGGCTGCCTGTGATGTCAGGCAGAGAGTGCCTTTTGTGGGGTTACAGCCACCCTAAGGGACAGCCTGCCCATTTCAGATTTCTGAAACTCTCCTAATATGAGCTACCTACCCATTTTAAGAAGAAAACAATTTAAAATTTATTCTCAAAATAATTACCTCTAATTGAATCCAGTTTTTCTGAGTGGTCACCAGTGAGGCTTTTGTAAGTGTCTGGGAGATTGTGGGAGTCTTTCTGTCTCCATGCTGCAAGACAGGAACTCACCTGCGTCTCCACTGCATGCTTCTCCCACTGATACTCCTTTTAAGTAATTTCTATGCCCCAATCAGACACTTTCAAGGACAAAATATTCCATGTTTCATGAAGGTAATTTATCAAGAATGTGCTCTCTAATTTTTACAATTTCCTTCTAATTATAAAGCCAGTGTGCTTTTGTTTCAGCTAGTGTTTTGCTCTGGTAGATTCTGCTACATAAATCTAACCCCTATTGTAAGGTAATGTGAGGTTTCTGGAGTCAGTGTTAGCTCCAGCATTTACTATATATCTCACTGAAGTACCACTCATTGGTCCACTCAACTCTTAATAACACTTTTATTTACGTTTCTAAAGAAGATAGTGAAAAAAGCAAATAGTATTGTTTTCTGAATCTTACTGTGGAAAAACCAAGTCTTGGAAACAGATAAAAGTAATAATGATGATGTGCAGTACGTGAACACATAGTCAGAATTAGGCCATTTGTCCACTGTTACCTACTTAGTATCTGTATTAGTCACCTTTCTCATCGGCATAACGAAATACCATGACAAAAGTACTTTACAGAAGGTATGCCCTGTCCATCATGGCAGGGTATGGCCTGTCCATCGTGGCAGGGTGTCATGGCTCCAGGAGTGTGAGCTGTCACATAGCATCTGCAGGCAGAAAACAGATGAATGCTAGTGATTAGCATGCTGTACCCCAGGACCCCAGCCAGTGGGATGATGCCATGGTTAAGATGAGCATTCCCACTTCAACTCCCTAAACTGGATAATCCCTCACAGGCATATCAGAGAGGACACCTAGGCAACTATAGATCTCTAATTCTGGTCAGGGTGACTAACACTAACTAGCACAGTGTCTGAAGAAGCTGGCTGTTCAAATTCAGGTTAGGTAGCAAAGGTCGTCTAGAGCTGACTTCATTTCATGTTAAGAGGGCTAATGTCTTCTTCATTACCTCTTCCTCTGAGATTCAGAGTAGCCTATGAGCACACGTGGCATCCTTGCTCAACAGACACTTCCCTTTGTCATGTATTTTTCTCTAGAATTTTTAGAGGTGGTTCTTCTGTTTCTACTATGCCCACTGTTCTTTTCGCAGGAAACAAAGTAAACTTGTTTCCTTTATAATTAATTAATTAATTAATTAATTTTGGAGGGCCCTTCCCCTTTCTTCAGTTCTTTTTTTTTAATAAGGTAACCCCAATGTCTTTCTGTCATTTAGTCACCCAATAAACATTTTTGGTTTTTTGCCCTTGATTTTTGCCCTATTGGGATTTTTATTCTATAAGGTCAATAGATAATAATTAAAAAAAAATAGCTAAGTAAGCCACATGTTACATTACACAGTCAGAGTCTTATCTGGAAATGATCAGAGTAACAGGAATTGGGACTTTGGAGGTTTGTGTGCTTTTTCTGGGGTATCTACTTTTACTTACCTCCATAGAGGAGTAAATAACAAGTTAAAGAAACCATTCCACCCAAATCCATCTTGAGGAACCAGGGAGTTTATTAGGGTCACTCACAGGAGCATGAGGGAAGAGTACTCACAGGAGTGTGTGGGAGGGATGCTCACGGGAGCACTGGTGAGGCGTAACTACAGCAATATGGCTGACTGGGAGAGATGTATCACTACACAGCCCCCCACCCCAGTATCAGTGATGATTCCAGAAGCCGCATCTCTGGGATCCCCCATATAATTTGCCCACAGTGTTGCGAACTCTCTCCTGTCTGCTGTGTCCTGCCTAGAAAGCCCTGGATGGGTCTCAGGCCGTGAGTCTGGGAGTTCCCTGAGCTTTGTGAGCCTGTCTCTTCCTGCAAGAGGAAGGCTTCAATCTTGACGAAAGAGCCATGAAACAGAGAGTGAGCAAGTCCCTTCCTGTGGCTGCTCTGCTCACCCCGACTCAATGGTTCAAAGGGACAGTGGGCATTTATTAGCTTTCATGGTGTCTGGGGGTCAGAAATCCAGACGTGATGTCACAGGTGAGGCTTCTGTCCACTGCGTGGTATCTGAGATTCCAGAAGAAAAATATGACATGAATCATTTAAAGGACAATTTACTCCTGAGTCTGTCATCTGAAGAGCACGTGACTCTGTCTATGTGACCTGGGCTTTCTCATAGTCTTTACAAAATCCACAAAGCATTTGGTAACTCAACCTTGAAAGTCGCACAACAGTTCTTCCATCATGCTCTGTGGACCATGGCAGCTTCCAATTTCTTCTCCAGGTCCAGGAGGAAGAACACAGATCCCACGTCTCAAGAGTGAAGTGTCAGTGCTAGGGTCTATTGAGAGAGCCATCTTTACAAAATCCCATCTCCTATGGTGGGCAGGGTAAACGTGTGGGTAAAGTAACATTTAAACCCAAATTTAAAGGAGCAATGGAATGAGCCACATGCCGGTCTCCTGAGGCAGGGCCAGGAGTGTGTGGTGGACATGTCCTGGGACCCTTTGGAGACTAGTGCGGATGGCCTGATTTTAATTGACTTGTAATCACAGGGAGAGTGTGCAGTGGGCGAGATAGGAAATGTGAGAGTCTGAGGTGGTTAAAGGATCTTGGGTCTAGTTTATGTTATAACGGGTAAAATCTGAGGTGGATTAGGTGTGTTATGTGAGATGAAGTCTGAGACCAGGAGGGGTGGGTACATGAGAAGCCTGCAGAAGGAGATAAGCCCTTTAGTCCTCAGGATGACGTGTCAGACATGTTTACTGAATACTCAAGTGGGATTGCTGGAGAGGCATTTAGATAAATAAACAGGGGGCTCCAGGGATAAGCTGGGGAGAACACTTGAGGAGTCACAGGCTGAGGATGTGATCCCCACAGCCAGCAGCAGCGACTGTGACAGAAGCAGAGGCTGAGCCCTGCCTCCCCTCCGAGGACAGTGGAAGAGAATGGGATGTCCTGGAAATGGGCAAGGAGGGAGGATGCGTTCTTAGCTGACAGGTCCAGGTTGTGGCTGAGACTGTGACAGCCATCATGCAGCTATTGGTAACCTATCTGAGCAGTTTCAGAGGGTTGGAGACAGATGCCTAACTGAAACGAGCTTCCAGAGAATGGAAGGGGAGGGCTTGGGTGGGAGGTTGACAGGTGGCATTGGCTGGGAGTTTGGATCAAATGAGTATGGACAGCCAGCGCTGCAGCTAGCTGGGAAGTGTCACGTGTGCTTGGCTTTCCTAGGAGAGAGAAAGAGCGAAGTGCCTGTGTGCTGTGTGGATGGATCTAGAAGACAGTGGAAGTGGGACATTGTGGGCAGGACACCTCTGAGTGTCATCCTCATGTGTGCTTCAGTTATGAGGAAGCCTGTTTCCCTAACCCATGGGCATAGGTGGCAGAGGCACAAGTCTTCTAAGCTGTACCTTGGTACCAGCCCTGCCCCAGCTGGTGACCACAGCTATGGCCAGTCTTTACCTTGCAAAGAATCCGTGATATTCACAAATAAGTACCATCTTTAGTGACTCCCCTCATCCACAATAAACGCGCACACACACACACACACACACACACACACACGAACGCAGGTCATTTAGTGGACTCTTAGAGAACAGTAAGAAAAACACTAGACTAGTGTAGAACAGATCCTTCCCTGAGAAGGAGCCAGCCTGGTTTGGAGCAGCAAGGGCAGATGAGATAAGGTGTGCTGCTCAGTGGCTCCTGTCACTGCCTCCCCTCCCCCCTGCCCCCAGGGTGCAGGTCATTTAGGGGAGTCTTAGAGAACAGTAAGAAAAACACTAGACTAGTGTAGAACAGATCCTTTCTACCCTTTACATTAGATGGAGCAGAGGAGAGCTAAGCTTTGAACGGATAAAGTCATCTGGCTACGTTTGTGCAGATGTAGTTTGGTAGCTCCAGAGATCTGTCAACAACAATCCTTACTGGCACAAAGTTAAGACCAACTTTCCAGATCACGAAACAAGGCTGGGACAAGGGAGCATGGAAACAATGCTATGTTCTCTTGTCCTTCTGCTAACCCTCGAAGATTTGCGATGTTACTGCTGAGAAGGTTGGATGCACTGTGATGCATTGACCTATGGGATAAAGCACTTAGCTCTTGTTTTGAGGCAGTGGTCCTCAGCCTTCCTAATGGAGGGACAGTGGTCCTCAGCCTTCCTAATGCAGAGACAGTGGTCCTCAGCCTTCCTAACGCAGGGACAGTGGTCCTCAGCCTTCCTAACGCAGGGACAGTGGTCCTCAGCCTTCCTAATGCAGGGACAGTGGTCCTCAGCCTTCCTAATGCAGGGACAGTGGTCCTCAGCCTTCCTAATGCAGGGACAGTGGTCCTCAGCCTTCCTAACGCAGGGACAGTGGTCCTCAGCCTTCCTAACTCAGGGACAGTGGTCCTCAGCCTTCCTAATGCAGAGACAGTGGTCCTCAGCCTTCCTAATGCAGGGACCCTTTAATAGAGTTCCTCATGTTGTAGTGACCCCAACTATAACATTTTTATTGCTACTTCATAACTGTAATTTGCTACTGTTTTTTAATTATAATGTAAATATTTTTGGAGATAGAGGTTTGCTAGAGAAGTTTCCACTCACAGATTGAGAACCAGTGTTTTAAGGAGAGACACGCATAGACACACACACGCAGAGACACACACACGCAGAGACACACACACGCAGAGACACATACACACATACAGAGAGAGAGAGAGAGAGAGAGACTATGAATTAAGACTGTCTCCCCCTCCTGCCCCCATCAAAGAAACATATATACCTTCATATTTATATAGAAAGATGTGATATGATATACCAAGAATTAATTTAAAAGGCGAGTCTAATGGGCTGTGTGAAAAGCCTTTGTCTCACACCACTGTTTGCATCTTTATGACTTTTCTATGGCAGTGCACTTGAATGATGTGTGGATAGCCAATGTCATTAATGGTGCTGCAGCCACTCCATCCCACTTGTCTCCATCCATACCTTCTGTGCCATTTGGTTATCATGACCCTCTGCTTCCTTGCACTTGCCCAGAGACAGCATTTTGTACTTGAAGACTGCTACACAAGAGCCGGTTATCTCCCCCCCCCCCCAGGCAAGGGTAGTTTCGTGCCCTGCACCTCTCTGGGGTGGATACTCTGGCTTGCCGTCTGTTCCTCACACCAGGGTACTTTATATTTCTCCAGTGCACTGGGGGGCTTGCATTCTGCATTTACAGCCAAGCCCCTCCCCAGTCGGTCACCACTAGGCTCTTCATCAGACGGACTTGGTTTTTACAAGGTGTAAAAAATTTTAAATGAGCTCATATGGTTCTTCACAACTGGGCTTGTGCCAGAGGAGCGGCAGCATGGGGAGAGGGTGATTAGTGAACTAGGTACTTCGGATCCCCAAAGCTGACTGGCTTCAGTCATGCCCAGGCTGAGTGTTGTGGAGAACAAACAAGTCTTTGTAACTTGCGATCTTAGAGCCATGTGATGTTATAGCTCCTTTCTGCTGCCCCAGTGATTACAGAGCTTATTAATTACGATCCTTGTGTTGTAGCAAAGGGCTGGAGGGTACTGAGAATGAAGGCAGGAGTAATTAAAGGGGCTCCTTAAGAGAAAGAGGGAAAGTGGCCAACCCAATGCATCTGATTATACCACCTTCTCCTCCTTATTGTCCCTGTGCAGAGCTGCCCAGAAGTTAAATCTGTCATCTAAGAAGAAGAAACACCGGCCTTCGACTCCATCTGTGGCAGAGACTCCCCTCTTTGCAACTAGCTTCAGTGGGATTCTGCAGACCTCACCTCCCCCGGCCCCACCCTGTCTCCTGAGGGCTGTCAACAAGGTGAAGGACACTCCTGGCATGGGCAAGGTAGGTACCAGCTGCTGCCTTTGCCCTTCGTTCAGTGGGCGGGGCTCCGGGAAGGTTGGAAAGGAAGAGAACAACGGGAAGCTCTCCGTTGCTAAGATGAGGAGGTACCAGGGACAAAAAGAGACACAAAGAAGTTAGTTTCGAGATAGCAACATGCCCAGTTGTTTCAGAGCCCAGCTGGTCATGCTGAAGAAAGCAGAGCTAAGTGTCAATAGACTCTGATTTTTACCAGGTCTTGTTCTTTTGACATCAAAACCCAGGGTCAAGCTCTGACTGAAAACAACCATGGAAAAGCCTAGAAATAAACCACAAAGATGCCCAGAATAACTTTTACTGCAGCACGTTGCTGTAGTTAGATCCTATTCCTGTTCTTCTCTGTTCCTGACGTTTTAATGGGACTTTACATGGGGACATGACACAGATCTGTAAGGTCTATCCATTTCTACTGTCCATAGACTATCTTGGCAACTAGAGACTGTAAAGTCTTCTTGGTCACACAAATTGAATAGTACATTAACTTGGGGATCTGATTTGATTTGGAGGAGGGGAAAGGCTTTGCATTGTTGAGCAGGACCACAACCACTTCAAAAATAGAGACACAAAAGCCAGAAGCAAAGGCCAGAGGCCCAGGGAAAACACCACAGGGAAACAAGATGAAGATATTCTTTCCTGTGGTGCTTCTGAGTCTTTCTCCCCTTCACGAAGTGGTGACTTCTGCATCTGCATCTGCACCAGAACACTGGTGTGAGTTCTGTGGAACGGTTCAGTAGCTTTCCAGCCAAGAAATGAAATTCAGGGTTGTCACATGGGGAAAGATGCAAGGGGAATCTCTTACAGGATATTACTGGACCACATTTATGATAGCTTTAGTTCTAAATGTCAACTCTTAACTCTCTGTCTCCCAAGATAAAGGACTGCATGAAGTAATTTACAACTTAATCTTCAGTGGGGGAAATAACTGAGACTAATAAAAACTGTAGCTGGAGAGATAGAGTGAGTCTATCCATTATTTTCCTCAGAGTAAATATACACAGAACATGGGACTTGACGTTGGCCTTGGGTCTTGTTTCAGAACCCAGATGGTCATGCTGAAGAAAGCAGAGCCAAGCGTATAGACTCTGATTTTTACTAGGTCTTGTCCCTTTGACATCAAAATTTGATTGTACCCTAGTTTATAGTCGCCAGATGACCATGGTCCCTCCAGAAAGACTCTGCATCCTGAGCCTGATCTCCTTCCTTCTCTTCTTACTGTTTCTCTTCTTTCCATTCGGCACCCCTAGAATCATCCTCTCATGGGGAAGCCCTTACTTCATAATGCTCTCCCCCAAAGTAAACCGGTTTTAAAATGAGGTTAGAAAGAACAGTGGTTAGTGTAATAAAAAGCCTCCAGTTTTAGAATTTTCCATGGTGTTTCTCAATAGATGAGTGTCAGCTGAGAAAACTTCCAAGTCCAGTGGTAAAGACAGACCTTAGGGAGCAGTCTGTCAAGGCTCTTCCATCTTCACACCATGTGGAAGGCAGTGGAGAAGGCAGAATAGCCCAGGATGTCCTTCCCAGAGAGGAAGTCTGAGGGGCAAAACCACTGAGAAAGGACCATGATGTCTACACACATGGCAGCTATAAGATGAGCTTTGGAGGCTGTGGGTCTGAGTGAACGGAGGCATCCTTCTTTAGTCAGGGTAAGTGCACACAGTGTAAGATGTCCCGTCACAGGCAGAGCTAAGCGTGCAAGGATGTTTATTTTGTTAATGTGTTGGAACTCGAATGTCAAAGGTATGCCACGAGGCAAGGTGAAAACTGCCATCCCTCTCTTGCTCTTGCTTCTCACCAACATCCTACCCTAAACATTGCCGTGGTGTCTCTTAGAAAGGTACCAGGTGATTGGCCATCACTGGGTACTCATGTATTCCACTGTGGCCCCATTTACAAGAAATGCCGTCTTCATCTCTCACCCTGACTCAACACTATCTATGTGGATGTTTCTTGAAGCAGACCTAAGCCTAAGCCTTCTGTGTAAGGCCTCCTGTGTCCTTTATCCACATCCCTAAAGTACAGGTGACAGTGCACTACGGTTAGGTGACAGGGCGCTACAGCCAGGTTGCAGAACAGTGGGGAGAGTTTTGGTAGCCAGCAGTGACTGAGCACTTGCTGAAGAACAATCTGGATGTGTGAGAGCACATGGATAATCTGGACTTCACTGCATGTGTAAGGAGCCTTCTAATATACATCCATTCCCAGTTCTATAGCCAGCAGATCATAAGTTTAACATATGGTGTTAAAGGTATTATCTATCTCACCCGTTTGCAATTCAGAAATGCAACCAAATGCCCAAGTTTACTATGGAAATATCATGGGCATCCAATGGTGAGACAGGAGAGATGCTGTGTCTCGATCTGATTGGTGGCCACATGGCAACTAAGCCCTTCCTCTGCTTGTGCTGACCCTTGAGGAGCAATGATGGGAAGGAAGTGACGTTTGAATGGACTATGACCTCTGAGAGGTGGTGGTAAGAGTCTACTTGCTATCTTAAAACCACAGCAAGGCCATCTTCCCACATACCCACCCCTCCACAGGCTTCATCCTTCTCCCTAGATGCTGCACTGCATTTGGGAACTGCGGCTTCTCTACTCCTGTGGGGAAAGCTTCATTCGTCCCTCTATTAAAATGATTTACATTTTAACATCCCAAATAAATCTGGTTAAGCTTAATATATAGCCTAAATAATTGATGGTATTTATATATGTTTGATGTAGATGAACTTGATTGAATTGTCTAAAACCACTTTGTGTTCCAAGCCTGACCTTGGGCCTCTGGAATCCCATCTTAGGATCTTCAGCTCTCAGAATGGCTCCTAGCACATAGTGAGTGTTTCCTGAGCACCTACTGTGTATCAGGTGATGCAGCAATGGACAGAGGTGAATGCCTGTCCTAATGACACTTAAACCTAGTGTCTTCTTCCAGGGAATCAAAGAAATGGCATTGATTCAGACTATACTGGCTGGTTTTGTGTGTTAACTTGACACAAGCTGGAGTTATCACAGAAAAAGGAGCCTCAGTTGAGAAAATGCCTCCATGAGATCCAGCTGTAAGGCATTTTCTCAATTAGTGGTCCAGGGTGGGGAGGGCCAATTGTGGGTGGTGCCATCCCTTGGCTGGCAGTCCTAGGTTCTATAAGAAAGCAAGCTGAGCAAGGCAGGGGAATCAAGCCAGTAAGTAACATCCCTCCATGGCCTCTGCATCAGCTCCTGCTTCCTGACCTGCTTGAGTTCCAGTCCTGACTTCCTCTGGTGATGAACAGCAATGTGAAAGTGTAAGCTGAATAGATCCTTTCCTCTCCAACTTGTTTCTTGGTCATGATGTTTTGTGCAGGAATAGAAACCCTGACTAAGACACAGACCAATATGAGGGCCCCTGACTTAAGGGAAAGGCATAATTACTGACTTACCATGGCTGTAAGGCGTACAAAGAACTAACTACTGTTAACTGGCTTTATAGAGACCTTCTTAATAGACAGATTCAAGTGATTAGTGGATCAAAGCAGCTTACCTCCCATTTGTATTTCATTGATTTAGCTTATATGTAAATGATACTTGTAATCTGTTTGAAAATGGTTCCTTCTCTCCTAAGTCAGTAAGCACTCTCTATGAAATCTGTTTGCACAATTAATTAACAGGCATGTTCAAGGTTCATTTCTTAGTGTGTCATGATGTAATGACAGACCTCTTCATCTGGGGTCGATAGTTTCTATAGAGAAGTCTGTTATCTGTGTAATACTTGGGTTTTCTGGCTCTGCGGCTGCATTTAAAGGCAGAGACAGGAATGACCACTGTCACAACTTGATTGGTGACAGTCCCCTTGGAGTTTAGTTGCTTTTTTCTTCCCTGGTGAATAACTGAAGGGAGGTACATGAGGCATGAAGGGAAGGGAAGGCTTCTTTTCTCTCATAGCCCCCAGGAAAGTCTCAAAACAGCGACCATCTATGGGTAATGCCTGGTTCCTCCTATCCCTCAATGTGTTTTGTAACAATTGGAAACTTCCTGTAGTAGATTCCAGAAGCAAGGGAAGAAATCACACAGGGTTTTGAAAGAATCATAAAGAAACCAGATGAAGCAAGTATGAGAGGCAATTATGGGAAACAGCTGGGGACTGGTTGGGCGGCTTCCCATGCTTGAGTTGCTAGGCAAGTAGCCGGAGAGACTTCCAGTCTTTTGGTTCCACAGTAAGGCCACTGACGGAGGCAGGACATGGAAAAGGTGAATGCCCTTCTCGATGAAGGTACTTACAACAAGGAGAATCAGTGCTCAGCCCCAGTCTCCATGCAAGTATCAACTCAGTTAAAAAAAAAAAAGGCGGGGAGTGGGCTACTGTGACACCCTGTGCCCACCTACCCTAGTTTGGTAGGAGGTAGGCTGCCTGGAGTTCATTGGTTCATTAAGAGTACAGGTCTACCACTGCTCATGGCCAATTGGCTGTGACCCTGCTGGGCCTCACCAAGAGTCTTCCTCTCTGATCAGCCACCCAAACATGTTGGTGGTGTGGACTTCCTAGGGCAAAAAAGGTCAGAGCAATTAATCTGTTCTTTACTGTCCAAACTCGGTGATGGCTTACTTTGACCTCTGATAATCCCTGGACACACAGACACAGACACACACACACATGCACACACACAGAGAGATACACAGATACAAACACACACATAGGCACACACACACATACAGATACATATACAAACACA
>NW_021620862.1:4491500-4529589 GCF_004785775.1 Grammomys surdaster
ATAGGCACACACACACATACAGATACATATACAAACACACACACACACACAGAGATACACAGATACAAACACACACAGAACACATCCACAGACACACATACACATACAGACTCACACAGATACACAGACACATCCACAGACACACACACAGAGACAGATATACATATACAAACACACACATAGGCACACACACACAGGCACACAAAAACACAGAGAAATACACACAGACACACACATAGACATACACACAGCACATATACACACACACACGGAGTATATACACAGACTCACACAGACACATCTACAGACACACACACACATACACACACACAGCTCATGTCACCAGGTTCTGTGTTGTCTCTCTTTAGTTTCAACCCTGAAGTTTTGTGTGTAAACTAATAACAGAAAAGAAAACCTGTTGTGAGTGTGTTTGTTAGGACTCTGGTCTTTTGTGCATTTACTGGCATCTTCAGGGTTTGAAGTCCTTCAATTACTAGATCCTTGTAACACTATAGAAGACACAATTACTGCCCAGTTGGTGTCCTTTTTACAATGAGAGGATAGTAATAAGATTTACATTAAGGTAAGACTTTCCCAAAGGTGCTCATTTATTGAACAAGGAGAAACGGCAAGCACAGCTTCTGAACTGATTTCAGGACCATATCAAGGAGAAAAATCTCCTGCCTTCCAGCCCAAGAAGGTCCAGGTCATTTAAACACATGCAAATTACCCTGTTCCTCATTACCATGTCTGCCCTTCCCCCATCCTAAAGCTTTTATCAGGGAGAAGAGCAAAGATTTGAGCCTGTCTTTAAAATTCATTTCAAGTACATATGAAATAAAACATTCGGATGGAATGGAAAATTCTGGATCCCAGCAGTCACTCACCGTCACTACTCCATCTTCAGGACAAATGACAGGAAAAGTGAACCATGACATCGCTTCTATTTTTGGTGTACAGTTGAGGAAAAAGAAGAAGTGAGCCTGGCTGCATAAATAATACACATTCATCACCATGGCTCACCTGATAGCTCTATAAATTAAATAGTTAGCTCTTCTGGGAAATAAACCTGTGTGACCTTCCACTCCCTAATTACAAGTATGCCTTTCTATGCTAAGTTGATTTTGGTTGCTTCAGCTGAACTCACAGAATTGTGATTGGTTGGGTGGTGTCTTAGGGTTTTACTGCTATTAACAGACACCATGACCAAGGCAACTTTTTATAAGAACAACATTTCATTGGGGCTGGTTTTCAGGTTCAGAGGTTCAGTCTATTATCCTCAAGGTAGGAACATGGCAGCATCCAGGCAGGTATGATACAGGAGGAGCTGAGAGTTCTACATCTGCATCTGAAGGCAAACAGAAGGAGACTGGCTTCCAATCAGTTTGGACAAGGTATTAAAGCCCACACCCACAGTGACACACCTACTCTAGCAGGCTACACCTCCTAATAGTGCCACTCTCTGGACAAAGCATATACAAACCATAACAGGTGGTTTGGGGGTGTTTGTTGTTTTATTTTGTTGTTGTTTTTTCTTATTCTAACTCTATGAGTTTGACCCTTTCTCCAGCCTGTCACCAGAGGAATGAGATTTGAAGAAGTTGTTCTGGCTCTCTAACTTTTGTGAAACTGTTTTTTCTCACATGGATTTGGGCTTCCACCCAGCTCTAGGATGTACCAACCTCTGGGCTGCACAGGCTTGATGTCACTGAGCCCTGGTAGGAGCCTAGCTCCCAGGCACTCTCTTGCAGGGAACACAATAGACCTAAGTCATAGAAACTCTTCTCTAGAGGAGCCATGCTACTCTGACATCCCAGCATTCATGATTCTTGCAAATGGAAGGAGACCTCTTAGGAAAATGAGCTCCATTAAAGACCACTAACGAGAAAAGGCACAAAAGTCGTCTGTGCATTCAGGTGGGATGATTTGTCTTCCTCCTGAATAATGCGCTTCCTTCAATTCTGTGGGTGGGGTTGTGTGGATGTCACTTCCTGTTGTCTTCTTATTCAGGTGGGCTAGAAAGGGAGGGTGGTACATTTTTATGAATTCTAACATGACAGACATACTACACATGAAGACCTTAATTTCCGATCCCAGATGTTTTCATAAAATTGCAGACTGGATGAGAAAACCTCAAGGCTGGAGGAGGACTAGCTAGGTGTTCTATCTCCTGTCCTAGCTCTCCTTCTGTAGCTCTCCCGATGCATGAAGGGAGAGAGACTTTTATCAATCTGAGCACAATTAGACAATCGTTAATGTCAAAGGAATGGCAGCTAGTGTCTTCATGGAGAGGGTGCATTTTCAGATTCACTTATCTTTTTGTACAGCTCTTCAGGTGAGGAACTGAGTCGTCTGAAACTCTCAAGGATATAAAGATCTCCAGGCATAGGGCCTTCCCAAGAAATGCACGTGAGCAAGCCCTACTTCAGATCCCATGTTTCCAGTGAAGGCTTCCCCCCCCACCGCCCCACTTCTCTCAGTAGGTTATAAGCTTCTTGGGAGGAAAAGAACTGTTTTTGAAAGGCTCTACGTAATTCCCTTTAGTGTTTCAAAGTCTTGGGTGGATGTTGAACGCTGCGTTGGTCCGTCCTGAAAGGGAGTGGAGGGGACAATTCAGAAAGGCCAAGAACCTGGAAATGAGAAGACTCCATGTGCCTGGCCATGGCCACTTCCTTAGGCACAAATTGTCCTGGAGGACAAGTTATGTTATGTCAATGTTATATCAGAAAGGTGACAGTGCCCAAGGCTGGCCCCCGTCAAACAACACATACTGTTCACATTCAGAACCTTTATAAAAGCCACTTGTTGGACCCTGTCCATTGTATGTGTAAGGCACAGGAACAGAGAGCAATTTGAGTAGCCCTCTGTGGGGGGAAGACACAGGTTGAAGCTTTGGAATGAAAACTGTAAATCAGAGTTGGAATTCCCATTAAAAGAGTCTTCATCTGCTTCCTAAATCTGTTATTTTTCACCTCAAATCTACTGGCTCTGTATTTTTAGGTGAATGAAAATGGTGTGTGTGTGTGTGTGTGTGTGTGTGTGTGTGTGTGCGCGCACATGTCCATGTACATCCATGTATCTATGTAAAGAGCATTTTTATAAATGGACTTTTGAAAAGCTAGCAACCTTTCTTGTGGTTGGGGATGGTCTTGGAGCTTCTTAGGATCCCTGTAATTCCCAATTAGTGCTGTGACTTGTAGAATGAAAACATGAAGTAACATGAGGAATTCTCTCTGGAATAAATGTCACTGTTTCAATTAACCAAAGAGCACTATAAGATGCATTATAAGATCAGGACAGGACTTTTCATCAGTCTTAGTCCAAAACCCACCTTTTATCAATCTGAGCACAATTAGACAATCGTTAATGTCAAAGGAATGGCAGCTCTGTTTTACGCTCACATTTCTAATGTCTTAAATCCTACGTCTCTCCCTCAGTGGTAGCTGAAAATTAATCATAATTTACTATAATTGTCACATTTAAATGGGATTGCTACCAAGATTTTATAAAGGAAATAGGAAGTATAACACAGCATGTGTTGGCAAGTTTGTCTTGGTGCCTAACCTGCTAGTGGACACTGTGCTTGCCTGTTGCTGATTTGCATCAAATGGAAAATATTTTCAGACCTTCCTGATGCTTCAATGAACTAAAATGTATCATTAGGGATGTGAAATCACTTGGGATGCATTTTTTAAAATCAAGATATGTGTTTTTCAGATTGTTAAATAGTTGCTGAAGTCAAAGTCCCATCTCTGCTCAGAACCATGTTAATCCATTGTGTTCTTCCCTGTGGCTTTGTGCCATAGCTCTGTTCTCCAGTCTGTAATCATGACTTCTGAACACAAGCACTGATTGCATTTGGCCTTCCAGATAAAGCTTCCGAAAGCAGTGATGTTCGGGAGCATTTTGGAAGCGTTAAACACATTCCCCTCGAAGCCACTTTCCCGTTCCCTTGGTTACCTGTGTCCCATGCCACAACCAAGAATTCAGATAGCAGTGTTGCCATGTGGAGCTCAGGGGAATATTCTTTCCTAACAATGATAATAATATTAGCTGGACTGGAAACACTGGGCCAACTACAGCTAGTCAGAGGGGTGTTTTTGCTTCCTATTTTGTTTTGTTGCTGAAACCACTGGTAAAATCAATGTCCATTTCTTAGCTGAAAGCTGCTTGTGGCTTCAGCTCACTTGGTCCAGAGCATGAGGTTGAGAGCATTGTTCTGTATAAGGAAAGCTCCTGTGTCCTACATGTGGCAAGCTCCTAGGCTGCCCTGGCTCGTCACTAGGGCCTCACAGTGAAAGTTCACCACCCAGGGCAGTGTCACCTGAGCTACATTTGGATCTTTATCATGCTTTGCAAATCCACAGATAAAATTGTCACAGCATTGTAGCTAAGGCTAGCTGTAGGTGAGAGGGCAGATGACTGAGACCAAGCAGTGAATTCAGCTCAGCAGACAGAGCAGTTGGTCCTGAAAGCACAGCGGGTAGCAATAGAGGAAGTGCCACCAGGAACTCACACTGGAGAAGGATAGTTTACTGAGTCGAATCCGTGGCATAGGCAACTTAGAATCTCAACTTCTGTTTAAAGAGGCATACTGTGAGTCGGATGAGCCATATTTAGTTATCTTCCTGTTTCTACTGTAGGATAGCCTGACAAAACGCATCCAGGAGGAGAAAGGGCTCATACGGACTCCAGGTCCTCATGGCACAGAAGGCAAGAGGACAAGGCTGGCTTAGCAGCTGGGAAGCAGAGAGAGAAAGGGGGATGGGCAGACAGGAAGTAGAGTCAGATTACAAACCCTTAAAGCCTGCCCCCGTGACACACTTCCTCTAGCAAGGCTCCATTTCCTAAAGGTTCTGTAGATTTCCCAAACAATCTACAAATAACTAACAAGGGACCAAGCATCCAATATACAAGCCTATTGAGGATGCTTCTGAGTCAAACGAAAACACAGTCTCTGGAAACACGTCTGGGAGAGAGGCGTCTCTAGGGCTGTCATACCTGTCCTTAGTCTACCTTCAGCTCACACTCCTCCCATCCTGAATCACAGGGCCTTCTGGGTCTACCTACTTCCCTAGACACCATGCATTGTCTGCACCATCTCAGGTATTCCTGACTGGCCCCCTCTTTTCTGTTTTGTTCATGAACTACCACCATGTTTGTTTGTTTATGCTTCGTGGATGTGGTTAATTTCTAGTGAGGTTTTAGGCTATAATGGCATAAGAAACAGTTCTCACTTCAATGGAACAAAAGAGATGGCTTATTCTGGAGCCAAATAAGAGTGACTCTGGTCAGAAAATATAATTTCAGGTTCTCTAGATACGAGGTAGTAACAGAACCAAGAAAGTCATGAATCAAGACCCTTTTTAATGCGTTGATGAGTAGGCAGGGTAGGTAGGTCACAGAGACTCAGGGGGATCTCAGCTATAGGCCCCAGACACTATCTGATGGTATCCTTACCTTTCAACCAGACACTATCTGATGGCATCCTTAGCTTTTCAACCAGTGGGAACTAGGATTCTGCTTATACATTCCAGAGGATTTACCTAAGGGTTGCAGAGATATCAGGTCCCATACAGAGGAGGGCGGTAGATGGCTATAAAACAAGCCTGAAGATGTCCCCAAATAATTTAGCTCTGAACTTGCAACACCCCAACATCTCTGCCCCACTGAAGTTCTGGTATGTCCATCAGCCTTTGCAGCCACGGCTCTGAAGGGATTCATGTTCAGCTCCTGATAGTTTTGGATCTTGGCAGACTGATATTTCTTTCCTGTCCTCAAGAATAATTATGTGTCTACACTGTGTAAGCAGGGCTGCCCCAGGCATCTCCTGCCTTCTCTAAGTTTAGAAGAGCTGTGGCAATTCTAAACTTGCAAAGGCGGGGATAGAGGCCTGACCTCCAGTATTTGAAGGGGACCTTGTAATGGCTCCAGTCCCCCTGTCATTGTCCAGTGAGGCATGAGGGCCATACCCGTCCTGATGTCTTTTTCCTGGAGAGGGGATACTTTTGACATCAACCCCTATGCAGTCAGGCTTATCCCTCAGGGAACCCAGAGAGATATTTTTATCTTTTATTTATATTCCCTTGCAGTGCTTAGCCTCGCAGCCTAAGCAAGAATTTAGATTGCCTGTCAGAGGGGGTTCTGGGTGGTCCCTCTCTGCTTTGTCTAGGGGCAGAAATCCCCCCTTTTGGGTTGGGTGGAGATGGGTTTTGGAAACACCCTGTATAAAGTAACAACCTCATCTTGAGTCTTGTGGTCCTCTATAGCTAACTTATGATAATGTATCTGAGTAGGTTTTGCTACCAAATTATTTATCTGTTGTATCACAGAGTCAGTCCACCTATTTGAGGGCCAGGGACCAGCAGAAAAAAGCAAAAAGAACCCAAATAATGGTCCCAAGATGGAAGGAGATAGGGTTGACAACCTTGGAGAGGCTGCAAACCACTTCTTGTACCAGCATTCATCTGTCTCTTTTCCTCTCTGATTTTTCTTAGGGCCTTCACTACCTATTTCATGCTCTCTTTGTCAACAGGCAGCTTTTGTGGAAATTTATAAGCCTGAATAGTCATAGACCTTGTAAATAGGTAGCCTTGGCAGACAATACCAACTTAGATAAGGACAAGTGAGTCATAGGCAGAGTCATAGTGAATTGTCCCCTGAACCTTCACCTAGCCGATACCCGGTTCTGAAGATATCTGTATTCCCCCTGATCACCCACACTCCAGTGTCATTCCCTTCCCCACATCCTGCCTTTCTGTGTTTATAACCCCTGTGTGAATTAGTTACGATTTGAGAAAAAAAAGAATAATTATGTGTACACAAGCTGTATGTCAGCCATATACTTGGCAGTACTATGTTCTGGATGTCATTTGTTCCCTGAAGGTAGACATGCTAGAAACTTTGACCTCAGTCTTGCCACATTGAGAGCTGGTAGATTGGTTAAGAGGTGGGGCTTGATGAAAGATAATGAGTTCACTGAGGCAGTCACTTCAGGGACAGGTTGATGGAGTTTGGTCCCTTAAAAAGTTATATATATATACATATATATATATATATGTGTGTGTGTGTGTGTGTGTGTGTGTGTGTGTATATATATATATATTTACTGTATTAAAAAGGGAAGGGGAAGCATGGCCCTCAGATCTACCTGGCTTCCTGTTTGGTTGTATAATCTCTCTGTCTAGGCTCCCAGGATATACCTGCCATGCTGTGATGTAGTCAGGAGTCCTCAGACTCAAGGCAATGTTGATGCCACCATTTTGAACCTCCAAGCCTCGAATGAAATAAAGATCATTTTCTTTGTAACATGCCCAGCCTCAGATATTTTTGCAGCAGGAGAAAACAAACTAAGATAGGCATATAGAACTTCCAAAATTAAAATATATTAACTATAGAGCATAGCAGTCATATGTGATAATTCCCTCTGCTTTTACCTTTATAAACCGATCTTCTATCCATCCTCCACCCATGCTCCATCACTCACTCACTCACTCACTCACTCACTCACTCACTCACTCACTCACAGCTTTATATCCCATATTGTCTAAGTGTCAAGTTACTTTTGGGAACACTCAAATAAATTAAATTTTTTCTTCTTCCTATGGATCCCAGAAACTGCTATTCCAAAGAGTTAAAAAATCATGTGTTAGGTAGACAGCTCTAACTAAAAATACCTATTTTTGTTATCACCACTCTGCCTTGTCATGGCAGATGAGACCAGAATTTATGCAGGATAATTGGCTTCCTGGCTCATTTTCTGTCCTGTTCCTTTTTACTGAGGACAGCATAGTATCCCTGCAGCTGCTCATCACACTGTGGTGACAGCTGGCCATACAGACAACAGGAAAGACTTGACTTCACTGTCTTTAATGCTTTAATACGCTGCTTGCATGCAGCGTCCTACAGTTAGTTTGTGTGGCGGAGTCCCAGCGGTGTGTAAACATTTTTGTTCATTCATGATTGTTCAAGAGCGCACAAACATCACTTGCTTAAGACATATGTCCTCTGAAATAGCAAGAGGAAGTGGTACTTTGCCGAGGGGTCACTGTGAGGGGCTTTGCTTGAGGTCAGATCATAGTCCTCTCCTCTCCTTGGTCATGGCCATTCATCTCTGAGGAACCTCCTGCACAATCCTTTCTTCTTTGACTGTAGACAGGGAAACATCATGCATTTTGAAATTTCAGTGTTGTCTAGATTTTCTTGAGTTTTGCTTCTTAATAGGGGATGACCCAAGAGATAGGCAAGAACTTATAGTTGTTTTGAATACTGTGTGTCCTGTGAGGTGGCCAAGATGAGACTGGGGATGGCAGGAGGGGCTGCACTGGTTAGAACTCTTCTTAATTTTAAGCAACAGAAAACCTGGCTGGTCTTGCGAAACATTGGAGAGCCACTGTGTTCTGTCTCCTGGCCACAGAATCCTGTCTGTGATTCTTTATACACTGTACACCAATCTTTATCCTGACCACAATTCCCCAACAACTGCTGGAAGTTCTGAGAAAGCCCCCCCACCCAGCCCACCAGCAAGCTGCTGTCCTTTCTGGTACAAACCTTAGAAGTGAAGTCCCAAGAGGGGGCTCAGCTCAGAGTAGATGGAAGGGCTGAGGGATGGCGTGTCAGGCAGAGGGTACCATCCTGGAGAAAGCTGGGCAACTGTGCACAAGTCAGTCCTGGTAGATAGAACATCAGAAATAAAAGTCCAAAATAGAGGTGCGAGGGAATTGTGCCTCGAGCTCAGGTGAAACCCTGTGCCAAAGTGACGGTCATTTACTCAGCCACCGTTAACTAAGTATCTACTATATGCATTTCTGCATATGGAAGGGGTATACCCATGTGCATGTGTTTGTGGAGGTCGGAGGTCAACCTTGTGCTTTCTCAGAAAGTATCTACTCTGATATTTGAGACAAGGGCTCTTACTGGGCCTGGAGCTCACCCATTCCACTAGCCTGGCTAGCCAGTGAGCCCAGGGTTCCTCTGGTCTCTGCCTCTCTAGCACTACGGTGGCAAGCTTGTGCCTCCATGTTTAGCTTTTTACACTCTCTGGGAATTGAACTTGGGCCCTTGTGCTCTCATTGCAGGCACTTTACCTACTAAGTCCCCCTCCCTGGCCCCTACTCAGTGCGTTTGAAAAACTATAGCAATCTCTGAGCCATTGCTAATGGATAAACACAAATGATGTTGTGGAGATTCGCTTGGGGACTAAACTGGAAAATCCCAGATACACCCCAGCATGTTCATGGCAAGTCTCAAGAGGTTGAGATGCAGCCCTGAGGCAGCTCCAGCATTAAGTTGGCCTGGATTTCAATTCATTGATGCTGATGAGGCTCCAAGGGATAGAGAGCTTCCATTGCTACAAGGAGGACACCATTTTCCCTGACAGGGTCGCCTGGCCCACCTGGGCCTATTTGTCTCCATCTTGGTCCACTTTGGTTTATGCTGTCTTGAATTTTGTTTTTGTTGTTGTAATTTTAGAGGTTTGTTTGTTTGTTTCTTTGAGACAGAGTCTCACTATGTATAGCCCAGGCTAGCCTCAAACTCATGGCAGTTCTCCTGCCTCGGTCTCCCAAGTGCTGAGATTATAGGTGTGAGCTGTCATGCCTGGCCTCTGAGTACATCACAGCTCCTCTCCAAGTCACAGCTTGGGTGTCACCTCCTTCCCATCCTAAAGAAGTCTCCTACCAGTTCCTGTGGTCTCTTGTTTTCCCACTGCACCCTGTGCTAAAACTTCTACAGCATTTCTTTTATTGCCCTGAATTTGTCCTCTTCTTTTTGAGGCTGAGAGCTCTCTCAAGACTGGGGTTCTAACTGTGCTGTGCTGTGCTGTGCTGTGCTGTGCTGTGCTGTGCTGTGCTGTGCTGTGCTGTGCTGTGCTGTGCTGTGCTGTGCTGTGCTCCCCACCCTATCTCTCCCAACACACGGAAGGTGCTGAGCAAATGTTTACTCATTGAGACTCAGCCCATGTGGTGGCAGTATACAGAGCCACCATGTGATCTCCATCCTGCCTTTCTTCTCTGAACATTCCCTTGCAGTCACTTCTTTGTCTCTGTTACTTGACGAGCCACATGATGCTTGAGAAAGACGTTTATTTGCCACAGGGTAGACTCTGTACCACGTGTCACTCACCTGCCACCTCAGCCCAGGCTTGGAAAGGGCTGATAAAGGATGAAGGTTAGTGTGTGCTATCTTTCTGGGCAATTTAACATTTGAGAGCAGAGACTCACAAATCCCCTCCAGGAGTCAGAGTTCCCATGCCGATGGATGAGAAACCACTCTTCCCTAGAGTGGTACTCATGGGAAATTTCCGTGTGCTCCCTGTATGTGCCTGCTCACTGGGCTGAATGTAGATGGGAGGGAATTCTGTCCTTCCTCCCCAACTCTGGTTTGGCTCTAACGAGTTACAAAGGTTTTGATTTGTTCTTGGGTTGGTCATTTCTCCTTTGGTATTTGTCAACATTGTAGTTCAGATTGGAAGTTTTAGTGCCCATCAGATGCTACATACAGGCAGGTAGGCCCCTTTGTGCCTTTCACTCACAATAATCCTCCCCTGTCTCCACAACCTTTGTTGGTCTGCAAAAGGCAGCTTATATTCCAGGGACGAGCCAGTTCCCATGGCACCTGCTACTCCTCCCCTTTGCCCCCCTTGAGTGCTGTGCACATGACCCACAGCTCCCAAGTCATCCGTGAAAGGGGCCCTAACTATTCACCACTTCTTTAACATACTCATTGGAAAGTACTACGGGCGTGCACTCAATTCAATGCATTGAGCACCTGCTGTTTCCAGGGGGATTTCTCCTTGGAAGGAGACCCATTTGCCCTTGGAGATATATGGCTCCTGCCGGTTAGGAGAGAAGAGACTCTCTTTGAGCCATATATACATATTGGCCTACCCACTTCTGGGGATAAAACTTGAGCTGGAATATAGCTCCATTTTAATTCTGGCATTCTGTATGGGGGTTCTCAGGGATCTTGCAAGCTTCCGAAGTGTACGTACAAGGCTGCCATCCTCTGAGGCAATCTGATGTGACGCTGTCAGCTTGCCATGCCTGCTATCAGCAGCATCCACTTTTCTGAGCATAGCTTTCTCTCCAGCCGTGGCTGTCATCATCCCTCAGTCCCACCCCTACAATGGTTCTCTTAGATGCTGGTGACCGGCGCACAGCAGCCAGTTGCTAGTGCCCTGGAGACTCCCATGTGCCTGGAGAAAAGGGGTTTGGACGCTGGTGCTCACCTTCCAGACCATAGCTCCTAAGGGCAGTGTGTAGATGCTATATATACTAGCCCCATGGGACGCCTGGTTGCCTGCAGCCAGTGTGGACTCTGTAAGTGGGTGGCCTCTGCCCCTCTTCGAGAAGCAATATATGCCTTAGAGCCAGGGTGAGCATTGCCTGGATGGTGTGGGCAGACATTGGCAGTAAGTGGGTGTGTAGAAGAAGGTAAGAGGATGTTTAGGGGACAGCCTGGGCAGCTGCAGATATAGAGGGAAGCCATTTGGTGTGTGTATTCCTGTCCCCAGTGAAGAGTCAGCTTGAAGGGCCAAGGTGTTGGCCCACAGAAGCTGGGCTGTGAAAAGAATGTCAGAATATTACTTTAACTCTGACTTAGCATTGGGATTTGAAATCCCCGTAGCAAAGGTACAACCTCCTTGTACAGTAGAAACAATAGCTAATGCTGTTCTAGTCCTGGAGCTGAGCATCTCAAAGTGTTTTATATTCAGCTGTCCAATTACATACGTGATACATTTATCATATATACATCATTTACATATATGGCACATTTATATGTTAGTTCATTTACATATACAATGTAGTCATATACCATACATGACACATACATGTTTACATACATGACACATTTGCATACATCAACTCATTTACATACACATACAGTTACATGTATCTGCTGACTTACATACATACTTCTACACACTAACTCATCACATCATTTCTATACATTAGTGAATTTACACACCCAGCACGTTTACCGGCACTAACTTATATATGTTTTATTTCTAATCAATCATTTACATATATAATACAGCTATACCGGCACCCCATTTGCACACACTAACCCATTCTATATGGTACATTTACATACATCAGTGAATTTACATATAAAATGTGTCTGCATGCATCAAATTACTTATATATGCATATTTTTACACGCCAGTCATTTACATACACAACAGCTATGCAACCTGCTCATTTGTATGCATAAGACCTTCCTATACAATCACTTATTTCTACATAGAGTGCAGTTACATATGCCAGCTCATTTACATACATAATACCTTTACTCACCAACTCATTTGCATACATGTACATTTGTATACATCGGATCATTTTATATATACATTTGCATACCATAACACACTGGAAGAATTTCTCTTAGAGTTGAGAGACCTAAGCCTCTTTTCTGTCATCTTGCCTCTATTGATTTGCTTCAGGTCCACTGTACACCCTTGCGCATCATGACAGTCACAGTATGAAGGTATATCTGGTTAACTAGGCATTTCATCAGCCAGACTGACGCCCACAAATTCCTGCCTAGGCAGCAGGCTTGTCCCCAGGACTCCTCAGCCCTCTGCAACTCACCCTACTATGTCAGATGCTCTGGAGAACTGCGTCTTTCTCCCTAGGCAACTGCACATCATTGTTTTTTGCCTGGATGGTACAAGACTACAGTCATTCCCTGGGCTCATACTGCCTCTTAGAATTGGCTATGGTCAGGCTTAAAACATTTCTCCTCTGTACCAAGTGCCCAATCTAACAACAAAGCCCAGGAGCTTCTTACACAGTCCACAATGTGCTAGGGACAGGAAGAAACTAAGACGAGGAGGAAGGACAGGAACCGGTATCTAGCTCAACAGTGGCAGTGTAATTTGCTTGTATTTACTGTGGAAGGCAGACTCTGCAAAAAGCCAAACCCCAGGACAAAAGAAGCAGTCTTCATGGGAGTCTCAGGAGGATTTAGCAAAGATCTTATGGGTGATTCTGCTGTGTTGGTTCCTTTCTACCCCAGGCTGGGACCTTGGGTCCCAATGCTCTCTTTTGATGTTTATACATGGTAGTTGTGTGTGTTGGCCAGTCACCTTCTGTATAGCACAGTTTCTCAATAGACCTGTTTGCTTGTGGCCACCATTTCCAGTCCTCTCTGGACAGACGGTCGTAGTGCTCTGTTACCATCTGTGCTAGGACATGTCTGTGTTCTGACTTTTTCCTTCTGCACTGAGCCCTTCTCCAGAGCACAGTAGTGCTACAACATGGTTCTGGACAAGCTTCTCTCCCCTTTTCACACAGTAGGAACACAGCAGTATCAGCTACTGGATCACTGTGTATTACTCTATATCATGTATTGTCCTTAGTCCCTAAAACCTGAACCCCCTTTTTGGAGTCGCAGTCTCTTACTGAAACAATTTGGCTAGACTAGGTGGCCAAAACCCCTAGGGACCTGCCTATCTCTGCCTCCCCACCTCTGGGATTCCAGATGTGCACAACCTCCCCCAGCTTTTTACGTGGGTCCTGGAGCTCCTAGCTCAGGACCTTGAGTACTTTACCCAGTAATCTATCTCCTCACCCTAACCTATGACTGCCATGCCACACACTGCTTCTGTTGTGGATTGACAAGAGATTTGCCCACTGAGGAAAGTTATTTGGTTCCTAGATGTCAGAGCAAAGGGGTCAGATTTTCAGACAGACCTGGGTTCCTGTTCCAGTGTGAACTACCTCACAAGTCCATCTAGACTGGTTCTTCTGGAGAGGTGTGTCATTGGCTTTGGCCTTGATCTCCTTAAGCTCGGTGATGCTTCATTTAGTCAGTGACAGACCCTTCCCTGGAGTTAGAGATCCATGGTGTCTCTCAGAAGAGGAGTTACCACACCAGCTCCTGGGTGCAGGGGGGGTCTATTCCTTGACCTCCTGTCATTCACAGATACAGTCGTTGCTGTGCAGAGGTCACTCCACTATGTCTGCAGTGCATTGTCACAGATTCTCCTGTGAGCTGGCAATTCACATGCTATGAGCACATTTGCCCTTCTCCACCTTCAAGAGAAACAGAAAACTGACTTCCTGGTGAGAAATCAGGCACTTGTAAGAGCCAGACTTCCAAAGAGACACCACTGTCAGGAGGGCCAATCATCTAAACGACAGACACGCATGGCTGCCTTCCGTCTTTACACCACCTTGCTTGAGATGAGCTGAGCCGGCAATGGAGAGTTCTGTAAGAACAACATCCGCAGGGAACAGCTTTATCTGCTAAGGATGACAAGTGAGGCCAGTGTACACAAAGCTGGAATTGCATGGTCCTGCTTTATAAGTGCTACCAGACCTGGGACTGGCATATCTGCTCTGGAGGCAGGGGCATGCCTCCATTACCCTGGGGGTGGTGGCCCTGGGCACTCTTTTTGCTTAGTCTGTTGGCAGCAGTGATAAGCTCAGGAAATGGAGGAGATAGATGATGTTTTCATGTTTCAGACCCTGAGTGATCCATTGTTTCGCTCTTCATTCTCCATGGGGATAAGTATGCCACCATAGCAGGGTTGGTGGGGGTATTCCTGCCAGCAGGGCCTGAGTAACACTCGCATTATTCCTGAGCTGTTCTTAGGTACACATGCCTGTGCTGCTGGCACAGCAGCCATCACCTCGAACTGAGCCACCCTACTCTGCCTCTATGCCCTCTTGCTGGTTCCAGAACATGTTGCCATGGCATCTGTCTAGAGGCCCCTAAATGTTCATGCCCATCCATAGTCCTAGAGACAGAGGGAGACCGGGTTCCCAAGGCTTTGCGAGAGAGCAGTAAAGAGTCACTCTTGGAGGCATGACATTTTTTTTGGGATGATGGGAATATTATGGAGTCTAGGTTGTAACAATGGTTGTATAACATTTAAATATAGTTACACACACACACACACACACACACACACACACACACACACACACACACTGATTTGGGGCTGAGGAGGTGGTTGGTGAAGTGCTTGCTTCATAAGCATGAGGGCATAAGTTCAGACCCCAGAATGCCTGTAAAAAAATGCTGGAAATGGTGACATTTACCTGTAGTCCCAGTGGATCCCTGCTAGCTAGGCTATTTGGGCAGTTCCAGGTCAGTGAGAGACCATGGCTCAAAGCAAACAACACAAAAGGTAGATTGCACCTGAAGAAAGATACCCAATATTGTCTCTGGCCTCCACACATACATGTGTCCCTGTGCGCGCTCGAGCACATACACACACACACACACACACACACACACACACAAAATGTGCTTAAAGTGGGAAATTTTGTAATATGTAACGTTTGTCTCAAAAAATTAAAAATTACATTAAAATAGAAAACCTAAATATTTAGTCCTGTTTCCTGGGGGGAGTTACCCTCAGTGGGATTTTAGTTCTCCTCTGGTCTAGCCCATGCTAATGCCCAAGTTCAACTCAAGATGTAAGTCTTGCTGTATAGCACATTGTTTCTTTCTATTAACTATGACCTATGAAACCCCCATCTGGACCTGGGTGAGAGCTTGCTGGGTCACCAGGCCCCCAAGCAGCTCAAATGCTCAGGTCTCTGTCAGGAAGCACCAGCTAGATGAGAACCAGAAAGCAGAGCCCAGTGTTTCCTGCCACCTGCTCAGAACACTTTGATTCTGTGGTGTGAATTTTTTTATAAATATACACATCAACAGAGTTCTTGACATTCTGCCCAGACCCGAAGAGGAACAAAACCTTTCTAACTGAAATGGAACACACACAGAATAAGAAACAAGCGAGGAAGAAATCACAAGGACTAAAGAAGAAATGGAGGAATCCATCTCACCAGAAATGGAGGAATCCACCTCACCACAGCCCCTGGTGGTGTGTGCAGGATCCTTAGCTGCAAATTTAACCTAAATTAAAATACTGACTTCTCTGCATTAAAACCTAAAGGTTTACCTAAGACACTGTGCTTTTTAAATACATGGATGAAGATTAGTCTCCACCTGGTCACCCCACTGCTCAGTTTTGCTCTGTAGAGTTTGGTCCCACACCCACCTTCCTTGTGTTTTTGCTTATTGGTCATTGGCTGAGATAGAAACACAGCTCTTCTATGTGTCCTTTAGGGAAATGAAGGCCAACACATGTTACCTTGTCCAGTTTTAAATCAGACCTCATCTAATTCCAATAGAGAGCCAAACAAGACCAGGGCTTACAAATGGTCCCCCAGAAGGAGCCCATACAGGAGACTCAGCTGCTCACAAGCTCTTGCCTCCATTACTACTAGGGCAAGCATCTCCTCTGGGAGGCTCTGGATTTCAATGGAGCGTGGAGTCACTTGTCCCTCTTGTTTGCAATGGGGACATTGATACTGTCTCTTCTTCAGTTTTTGTTTGCAAAGGTTAAAGAGGTACCACCTTCTGTGGCCAGCTCAGGATGACAGGGAAACAAGGTGGCTTCTCCCACATCCTTACATGTTGCCACTCCCACTTTCTTTTTCTTCATAGAGTGATAAGACTAAGAATTTTGATTTTGAGGAAGAAGGAAATTGACTATTTACAATTTCCTGTGCATGGTTAGATGGAAATTAGATTTTTCTCACTGATACTGGCTTATCTGTTTACAACCCCCAGATGTTTCAGGTTGCTGTGCTGTTGACTGGACTATCATCTGAATCCTCTAACTCTCCTTAGAAAGTGAGGCTTTTTAAGTCATGGGGACTTGGTCACGTGAGCAATGATGTAACAAGAAGACTTGAAATTCGTAATATTGCCACCCTGTTAAAAATTTAATAAATGCTCATAGGGAGAAATTAGGCATGAATAGAGGCCATCTGTTCTCTTTTTCTTTAACTTTGTTTCTGTTTTCTTTTTGTCTGTCTTTCTGTTTGTTTGTTTCTGAATGGCATTCTCTCCAAGTGAACTTTGTTGACTTACCAAACCATGTTGACCATGGAGAATGGGCAGGCTAAACTTTCTCCTGTCTTGCATTGTCAGTGTTTGCCTGGAGACACTGATGTGAGCCTATGTCCTTAAGCACCACCCCTCCTCACTTGGGGACAAAACTGTAGGTGAGCCCCTGGGGAGTATGGGTCTATACTGTCTGTCAGTTCCATGACTTGCAGAGTCAGTATCAAGATCGCCACTGTTGTCTAAGGAGCCAAGACTTCCACATCCTGAAAGATTCTGCAGACCCTGAGACCCTCCAGACCCTGAGACCCTCCAGATCCTGAGACCCTACAAACCCTGGCATTTGGAAAGTCAGATCATCCCCATGTGCTCCATTTTCCCCCCAATCTGAAAACTGTGTGTGTCAGGGGAAATATGAAAATGAAACTCTGGAGATTCTCAAGCTTCCGTTTTTGGTTTTGTGTTTTTGTTTACTCACTTTGTTTTGTTTTGTTTTGTTTTGTTTTGTTTAGACTGAGTCTCATGTAACCCAGGCTGGCCTTGAGCTCCTTGTGTTGTTACAATTGGCCCTGCACTCTCAATATTCCTGCCTCTACCTCTTGTCCCAGTGCTGGGATTACTGGTGTGTCACTCCACAGCCAGCCTAGGTCCAGACAGTTGGCTGTGAGGTTGTGCCAGCAGCTGTAAGTCACCCAGAGCTTCTGTGAACCTGGACCCCAGGGCCGTGGCTTTGCATTTCACAATCAACCTTGCACCTGTGAGCATTGGTGCTGCTGCCTCCCTCTTTGTAATTATGCTTTTCCTTTTCCTTAGCTCCTGGGTTTCACTAGAACATCTTTGCCATCAAGTTATTATCCTGAAGGTTTGTGGCTTTAACAGGGTGGACACCAATGCTGAGGCCCTCCAGGAACTTCTTGCTATTAGCCCTTGTCAGTGGACAGTTCAGTGGGACACCGCTGCCTATTTAACAGTCCCTGGCTGTCATGTATCCTGTTGAGAACTGGTCACTTGCTGGCCACCTCAAAGCCTGGACTTTGCTGTTTGACCAGCCACGAAGGTTCCCTCGGGCTTCCCAGGTCTCCCATGTTCTGGACAGCTGAATCTTCTGTAGGGCTGGGGAGGGGCTCCTTTATCCAGCTCTTCCAGTAATGCATTTCCTCACAAGTCACCCCTGGCCAATCTTCTGTTTGGCACATGGTTTAGATAAAGAGGATTTTGTATGTATCACTTCCCACCAGACTCTCCTAAGTGGAAGCCTGGGATTTGGAAACTGGGTTGTTTTTCTGCTCTTTAAATGAGTGCCTTGCTGGACACCTTGTTGACAGAGTGCAGTTCCTCACATCTTTATTACAAGAGGGAGTGCCTGAGCCCATCAGGACGTCCTCCTATGTCAACGTGAGTGCCTGTGATCCTGTGACGGAGTGCCTGAGCCCATCAGGACGTCCTCCGATTGTCAACATGAGTGCCTGTGATCTTGTTTATATACTTAGAAAAATTAATTTTTGCTTCTCATAATCACATGTGATATGTGACTCACATCCAAGCTTAATGTGAAATTATATACTTCCCCAAATATTTCATCTACATTTCAGAATCTAGTCTCTGAAAATGATTTTTAATGACATAATTTCCAGCTTTCATTTTAGCACGTGAGAAAGCAGCGATCTAGGGCAGGGCCCTTCAGTGATGGTACTGTTAATATTTGAGCCAAGTAACCGTTGGGGTGGAGGGTGCCTGGTGTCTTGGGAATACTCAGCAGCAGATTTAGTGCTTGCTATTCAGATGATAGTAGAATCCTCCATGTTGCGATCAAAGCATCTTCTGACATTGCCACATGTCCCCTAATGAAGTACTGCTGGAGCAGAGGTAAAGATCATAGGACAACCACAGCAAAGTCACATGACCCTCAGCTTCTGTGAGTGATTTATAGCATGATGTACTTTGGAACCTTGCGACTCATGTGTCCAGAGTGAACAGATTTAGGAAAGAGAATACAAGAGTCAAAGGAAGCTGACCATCTCGGTATCAGCCCCAGTGCCAAAGCTCCACTCATCTCAAGGGTATCAACTTCCTGAATTCCAGCCTTGTGGGAAATCTTGATTCAGAGCTGAAGTATGACAAATACCCAGTTAATGTGAAAGCCCTTCTGCCTCTCCTTGCTCACTCACCAGTTTAGAGGTTAAATAAAACCAGTGAGTTTGAGGAGCTTGGCAGTGCCTGGCTCACTGTACCTTCTGAAGGACCAGGACATGAACAATTAGCAGGGACTTCTGAAAACCTTCTGTTGGGGCTCTGGGTGGAGGCTACCCTAACGTTTATCTGCAGAACTGTCTATCCTGCTGCACCACTGATTTGGTCATACCTAATTCTTTGAGTCTATAGTCCCAGTGGCATCAGACCTACGGAAACAAACAACTTTTATACCAAATAACTTTGGGTAGGAAAGGGAAGGTCTGAGCAGAGAAACTGCAGTGAGCAAAAGAGAGTTTCTGGTTGTGTTCTTAGCAACTGGTTTTCCTCTAATAAGTCACTGCTTTAGAGAGAGCTCCTTCTCTAAAGCTTTCCCGCCCTGTTTCATTTTTTAAAATTCTTTGAGTGAGCAGTATTGTCTGTGTTTCTGACTTATTTCTTTCCTAGCCACCTGGTCATAATCCAGGGAAAAACAAATTAATTCACTGCCATTGGCCCATGGATCACAGTTGGAGAAGAACATTCTAGAATCTTTGCAAAAAAAATAAATAGTGAATGACTAATTAATTGAATAGATAATTTGCATTTACCTCTACAGTTGGAAAGTTGTAGGGGACAGGGAGAAGGCCTCAAGCAGGGGCAAAGAGGAATCTTGATGTAGACTAACAGTCTGAGGTGATTCCCACTTTGTTCTGTTCCTGTCAGAGAATGGCCATGACTGAAGGAAGAAGCTGGAACATTTGATGAAACAGCAGGGTTTCCATACTGTCAGCCCCCATAATAACTGAAGCTTCATACATGGCCCCTCATTTCCCTCCACCATGTTTTTCTAGCTGGGGGAGGGTCCGGGAATAATAATGGTGTCAGCTTTAAACCACCCACTCCCATGGCCATCGTCTAAGCATAGCTACTAACAGTGGGAAAGGACTCTGACTGACAGGCTGAACAGGGGTTCACATTCACCACCCCTATGCCATAAGCCACTTTCTGCCACTTGCTGGTGGGCTAAACCAGAGAGTCTTCTATTTCCTTCCTCTGCTCCAAGGGCAGCCACTGCTTGAAAACCGAGTCTCAGAGAAACAACGAAGATGACTACCCATGAACCCATGGAAATGGAAAGCCAAACATCCAGGGCCGCACAGGAAAGGGGTGTCACACCAAGTTTTGTAAAGGGACTATCTACAAAATTACGGATAAGGTAGACACATAAAAGGGCTAGGCTGGGAGCCCAGGGCTGGTAGTAGCAAAACTCTGGGGCCCCCTCCCCCAATGTATTAAGGAGGATGGAGAAGAGTAGACAGTGAATCTGGAGGGCATAGAAGACACCTCAGACCAGTCTCTCAGCATGGCCCTCTTCACTCCCTGGGACTCGCAGATCTCCTTGTCAGCCCTGCACATTCTGTCTTTGGAGAGAAGCCTGGGTGAGGATTTTCCTCCCTCCTCATTCTGCCGTGCTGTAATAATGGGCAGAGTTGCTCAAGGCTACTTCAAATAATCTCTTTTGCCATTGACAACATGAGGTTTGTTCTGCCATTAAAGTGACACAGGCCCTGGAGGAGGAAAATCCTAGGTTCATTTTCTTTCATCCATTTTCTTCAGTGTACAACTATCTTTCTCGTAAGCCCAATGTCTGACAGTTCTGGCTGCATGGGACACAGTGACACAGTAATTTCTTTGGTCCACTTGCCTGCTGAGTTATTAAATACTGATTCCACATGAGAGAAGAAACTGAGCTATACACTCCTGAGTGTTAAGCTTTTGGGTTTGGATCTCACTACCATGGAACTTACTATGCAGACCAGGCTGGCCTTGAACTCTCAGCAGTGATAGTATTAAAGGCATAGGTCTCTTGACTGACATTCAGAACGTGTGTCTTCAGACACATCATGAATGCCCAAGGAGACCTACAAGAGTCTAATCTGCCTGAAGAATACTCACCAGGTTCTCTACCTGTCCTGACCTCACTGAAGTTCAAACCAGGACTTGTCTGTGGCTTTGCCTTTGATCAGAATAGCACTAGGTTTTTGTTGAAGATTCATTATAAACATCATAATGATAAAGGGAGATAGAAGAGTCTGTGCTCTCAATTACCAGAATCTCTTGTTTGTTGCTTGCTGGCTTCCAAAAGAAAACTGGAAGTTGGGAATCAGCAAAGAACAGGGTGCTTGCTTGGAACTTGAGCAGGAACTGAGGAGAGGATATGGTCCAGCTTCTTTCTGCCTTCCCTCCAGTGATAATTGTTAGAAAAGATGAAACAGAAGCAAGGAGGAGGCATGTGCAGATTTCCTATGAGGTGAGTTACCAGACCCGTGAGATGAAAAGTCACTTCCTGGAAGATGGCTGCTCCTCTGGTTTCAGGACTCACATCACCATGGGATTTCTAAGACATTGTAATTCTTTAAAGTGCTGCTTTGGGGCACTGGAGACATGGCTCAGAGGTTAAGATTGACTGTTCTTCGAAAGGACCCTGGATCAATTCCCAGCACCCACGTGGCAGTTCACAACTATCTGTTACTCCAGGTCCAGTGGATCTGACACGCTCACACAGACATACACGCAGGCAGAACACCAATGTATATAAAAATAAGGTGCTGTTTTTAAGGATTCCTGTTATACTGCTATATCAGCACCCAGTAGACTAAGGCAGGAAGATTGTGAATTTGAAGCCATCTTGGGTACATAGCTAGACCCTGTCTGAAGAAGGAAAAGAAAGATAAAGAGGAGGAAAAGGGGGAAGGGAGGAAGAAGAAGAGGAGGGGAAGAAGAGGAAAGAGGAGGAGGAAGAGGAATTTCTTGGTAGAAGTAGACAGATTGACAAATACATAGTAACATTTTTTTGAAAGAATTCTGTTGGTCATTCTGTTTGAAGGTGTCATGCTGTCAGCACTGGGGGCTGGGGGTGTTCCTGTTTGTAAGATGGCTAACAGGGTCTCAGTCTTCAGAGCCTTCACTTCCTATTAGAGAGCCCACAGTCTCATGGACCTCTAGAGTGGACAGCATACACCCGATGGTATCCTCAGTATGTTTGACTGTTGGATTAAAGATGTCACTTTGCTTCTTTGGATCTCAGCGCACTGTCTGAAAACAACATGCAGTGCCAGCTCCTTTCAGTTTGTGCGTTAACTTAGCTGTCTCCTTAGCGCTGCGGTGCTAACAGGCAGAGTTATATGCAGGTACTACCAAGACTCAAACAGGAATCATCATGGCCTTTGGAAGTCAAATCTATCAGACACACAAGGAAGGATGATAAACTTGATGTCACCTGGCGCCAACCTGCTTCAGTTTGCTGAGTGATTCGCAGGTCTGTTTGCAGAGAGCTACACAGTTTTTGAATTTATGGTATGCCCACCAAGAGGGTCAGTGTATCTGTCAACCTGTCAATAACTACACTGTAAAGATTCGAGTAACATGGCAGAACAGTTTCAGAGGACTTGTTACAACCCACCAAGTCAGATAATTTACAATTTTAGGAAAATCCCCCAAATACAAATTTACACAATTTTGAGTTGTTTTTTTACTCTCTCTATCAGACCATTAATCTAAAATTAAAAGTCCTTTATACTTAATTGCAGCCTAGGCTTTTATTTTTTCTAGTGTTAAAGTATGTTTTAGCATGCTGAGCTACAGGAATATGAGGGTTAAAAAAAATTGACTCTAGAGAGTTCCATAAAACTTGCCAAGGCAGCCGTAAATACATTCATGGTGAGGTCTGTTTTGTGTACGATTCATGTGCGGTTGGATGGCTTGATCCAGAGGATTTATGCTGCTGCATTGCTTCCTCTTTGCAAGTAGCAGGATGGCAGACGGGCAAAGTCACAAATCATAGAGCCGCGGCTGGGCTTCAATCCCATTGCTTGAATCATAGTCCTTAAATTTTTAGGGGACTCTGGTCTTCTTTTTAACCTCTTTTCCATGAAAGGGTGTCTGTGAGCAAAGCAGAGATTAGCCACTGGTGGTTATGTGTTCACTCTAAACCATATGCACAACCTGAGACTAAGTATGAGAGTCCCCGGTAGCTTCAAAGCACCCCTGACAGACTCGGAACTCTCAGGACAGGCTCACCTTCATCTCTTCTGTAATTTCAGGCTCCCCACCACCCCTTGTTCACCCAGCAAGACTACCCCCTCTTCCCATGCCATCCACCCCTAGAGATACACAAAGACAAGAGTTAGCATCCGAGCATGCTGCCTTCACAACACTTGGACCTAAGGTGCCATTCTTCATAGAACATTTGCTCTTCAAATCTCCTGTTATCTCCAGAATCTTCACAGTAAAGATCCATTTTTCACTACTTACAACCATGCTTTCTAAATCCCAACTTAAAAGCATTCTGGACCTTTAGAACTGAGTGCTAACTGTGTGAAAGGTACCATCGGTGACATTAGGCTGTAAAGACCTATAAGCAGCAGGTTCATGCACACTCCTAAGTCAGTCTGATTAATGTGGAAATGTGTATTTCACTTACAGCCTGACTGCCATGTAATCTTCAAATATGAATGCCAGCCACAGGGCTCATCCCACCAAGAGCCTTTCCAGTGCAAGACACCTGCCACTGTCTGGTCCCAGCCTCACACCTCCATTCTAAATTCGACTTTCTCAGGGAAAGTCATTATAGACTATGTGACTCCATGTTGATAGCTGAGTGTTTCTTGTCAAGAATGAGAGTTTATTCAATCAGTGCATTCTGAGTGGAGGTCACTAGCAGCCCTTTCGGGGCTGCCTGAGGGCTCTTTGTTGTCTGGATTATGTAATGGATGGGTAGTATCATAATAAGATTCTTGGTACCTGATTGAGCCTCAAGATGACTCTGGGTTACATCCTCTTCATTTTCAGTGTTGACACACTGGCAGGTTGCCAGGGTTTATGTATCCAAGAATGAATAATGTTGTGTCTGCTCTGCCCCAACCAGGCAGGCATGTGTTTTCAGTGACAGGTTCCATCAAATTCAAATGTCAATCTGGAGGAATTATGACTGAGCAAAATTATCCTAAGTCCCCTTGCTTTTAAAATCTATTTTCCACATGAAATAAGTATTGAACATCCATATTAGTCAGGGTTCTCTAAAGGAAATGATCTGACAGAATGAATAGCTGTATCTATACTTACATCTGCATCTCTATCGATAGATGGATGGATAGATGGATGGATGGATGGATGGATGGATACATAGATAGACAATAGAAAGAGAGAGAGAGAGGAAGGAAAGAAAGGAAAGAAAGGAAGAAAAGAAAGAAAGGAAGAAAGGAAGGAAGGAAAGGAAGAAAAGGAAGGAAGGAAGGAAAAAGGGAAGGAAGGACAGATGGACGACAGACAACTATTTGTCTATTAAAGAGGGATTTATTAGGTTGCCTTACAGGATTCATCAGTCCATGTATTTTAACTATGACTGTCCCACAAGGGAGAAGCTAAGCATCTAGTAGTTTCCTCTCTGCAATCACAATTTGGCACTGGAGGCCTAGAGCCCTTGTAAGCTGCTAGTCTTCAGTTTACTGTTGGAAGCCCGAAGAAGAAAGCTCTAATATTGGTGAAGGAATGTCACAGCAACAGGATAGCAGACTTTGTGAGCAAAAGTGAGAGCAGGCAGGCAAAACTGAATGTTTCCTTCTCCCATGTCCTTTGATTCAGGCTACTGCTCACATTTAGGGTAGGTCTCCTTGTCTCAAAAAATCTGATTAAGGAACTACGTCACAGCAGTGGTCCATGGTTTGTGGTTTAGTTAGTTTTAGATGCAGTCAAGCTGACAACCAAGATTAGTCATCACACTGTCCTACTCAACCATGTATGCATATTCATTCTAAAAATTGTCAAATGAAATCATTAAACATTATCCAAATCATACTAACTCTTACACACACATTCATTCACTGCCAGCTGTGTACATTCTATCGTGTACACACCATAAACACATCCCATGCCCTCACACTTACATGCACATATAAACATGTACACAGTCAAATTTGTGTCCTCACATGCATACACTTACACACACACACACACACAGGCACTTGGGCACACACAACAGTTCAATGCCAAGAGGAAGAGCGGTCTCAAATAGTTGTTAATTTTTTAAATATTGATTTCCCATGTGCATTACTTTAGTAAGAATTAAAATAAGTGATTATTTAAGAAAAAAGTCAAGACTGTAGAAGAATTGGTTTTGATTTTGTTGTGGGAAGTTTATACTTCAATGATAGCAAGAACAATGACAAAGGTGAAGGGGTAAGTATGATGAGGACTTGTACCACTTTAAACTGAAAACCTCCTGAGCCTGTTCAACCGTTCAAATGCTAGCACTTAATCCAGTTACACAGCTTCCCTCAAGAAAGCTGGGAGTGAGGAGAAGTCACTACAACTTTGTTGTTCTCCTGTGCCAAGGGAGCTCAAGGCCATCTGTATGCTAGGCAAGCTACTCCAACTAAACCACCCAGATCCCTGCATAGAAAAGTTCTTTCCTCAGGTACCTGGATCTTAAACATTGGTAAGACTGTCATCTCCTAAGAAATAACACTTACAGTCCGTGTGGTTTTGATTGACAATGGGGCTGTCTCTTTTGAGACAGAGAGTCCTTTAGTATGAGGCTGGCCTGCCTTGAGGGCAGTGGTTCTCCAAACATGCCTCTGTGGCCGCACAATCTATATGTAGGTGGAAACAGACTAGAAATACCCATTGTCAGATCCCGCCCAAGACCACCTGAATCAAAAACTGTGCAAGGGGACCAGGAACCTGTCTTTCAACTCAGGGGTAAAACCTTAAAGAGTTATTCTTGAGTTAGAAGACTTGACTCTTCCTTGTGTGTGTCTATGAGACCAGCTCCCTGAAAGCTGTGCTTACTTAAGCAAAAAATACCTCTCCAGGAGCTCAGGCCCTGGGGCAGTGCCTTCCAAAAGTTGACAGAATGAAGAATGCGTCTACTACTCTTTTCTGATACAAATCCAATGTATCTATTGGATAAAAAGATGTTTCTATCAGTCTGTTTGCTAGCTATCATCAATATATTCTGTTTCTGCAGGACATCAATATGTTGTCCTCTGTGACAAGCTTTCTTTTCTTCTGTCTTCTGAAGCAGATCTGTCTTAGGTTCCTTCCTTCAATCTAAACCTTTTTGTCATGCTCAATTCCCCTAGGTAAGGGAGAGTGGGTTACTAATCAGCATTGACAAATACTTATCTGTCTGTTGACTGCTTTCTCATCCCCCATGCCATGTCACTCGACTCGTACTAGCACCCAGACACGCACTTCCATAGGACGCAAGTCTTCACCTGTTTGTCAGCTCCCCAGCCTTGCATGTACTCAGTCAACCCTCACACTCAAATCCAGTGCTTAAAAAGTACAACCAGCACACCTTCACCCTTACCTGCAAAGCTGCCCAAACTGGAAGGAGGCCTGTGGCCTTGATATCATTGCTTTAGAGAGGGAGAAAATCATGACACCTGGAGGTGTCTGCTGTCACACTGAGGAAGAACCCTCCCTCTCTTCCAGGTCATCCAGCTCTGCTGTCTCTCTGCCAGCAGTGACTATATCTGCAGAGCCAGAATAAAGCCCCCATCTTCCTTCATCAGTATCCTGGTCTTTGAGGAAGCTGATTCTGTGCTGTGCAAAAGTACCTGTCAAGGAAGTGACATAGCACTCACAGTATGGCCAGCATGGCTTGAGATCATCCATCTTCTCAGGGGACATTTGCCTCTGACATTTCCTTCAGACCCTATGTGCTAGGAAGGCTCTGGAATGCTCACATTTAGGAGACAGCCTGACTGATGAGCTTCCTTTCATTAAGGCTTCCATCCCTTCTCAGTTACAGAGGGAAAGCTCCATCCTTTCAGCCTTTTAGGTGAGGAAGACTGTCACTGTTTGAAGTGGGTTGTAATTTAATTCTGTGTTATTGCTGTTAGCTTCAGTTCTTAGCAAACACAAGGGAGCAGGCCATGATTAAGCAAATTGTATGTTTACTAGGTACTTTCCTCCCTAGCCTCTAGCTGATCATACACACACACATACACACACACACACACACACACACACACACGATTAAAGTAAAGACAGAAAACATAGCTTTCTAATCTTTTTCCGTATTAGAACCTACCCACGAGCTTCAAACTTGTCTCCTGTTACCAGCAAGAGCCTGTCTGCTAAGGCAGAGGGTGGTGAGGAAATTGTAAGGACCAGAAGCTGGCCCTTTAGGGAGGTGACAGAGGGTCATGTCTTTTCCCTCCACCTTACATTATGCCTTCCAACAAGATGGCAGCAGGAAGCATGGGGCTTGCCTGAGCTACGCCAAGGACTGGAGTTGTTTTAGTTCTGAGATGAAACCTAGAAAGCAGAGAAACCTTAAAGAGAAATGGTAGTGTGCCTTTCTCTTTTTACCATGTCCCTTCCCCTTGCAACCTCAGTCACCCTTTAGTAGATGGAATGTATGCACTTCTGAATGTGAGGCTCTGCTTCGAGGCACTGGTGGAGGAAGAACTGGGGTAGCCATGGCTACTTACTGGACTTTCTTGTTCTTTTTTATTGTTGAAACTCCAAGACCTGTAAAGGAGTAAGGATCTAGGACCAAGATGTGGTGTACTGTCTTTGTTCCCGCTCCATACTCTTTACCTCCTTTCTTTCTGTTGTGGGGATGGGCATGAGAACACAGAGTTTGTTCGGTGATCTATTGAGTGTATGTCAGACTTCAGTGGAAATTAAAGTTATCCAGAGTCCAAAGCCGTAGATGAGATGATTCCAGGTTCCACTCTCTCGACCTCAGGGCTCCCTCTGATGTCTTTTCTCCTGGGATGGTCCTCTGGTTCTTTTCCTCTTCCCCAGACTATGGCTGGGAGCTTCAGGCCTTTCTAGGAAAGTCTCCCCACTCCTACTGGATCTAGCTTCCCAGCAGACTCTGAGACAGATGCCTAGTCTCTGCCACCAGGCTAGAGAGGCCTACATGATGAACCAAGTGGGTTTTATGCTAAGTTACTCTTCATCCCCGGGCAGCCTCAAGAAGGCAGACTAATTTCTCTCTCCCACCAATCTCCTAGCACGAGGTCCTGAGCAGATACTGTTCATCCATGTTACTAGCAGGAATGAGATTATCTCCTGGGAGCTGCCCATGTGATAAAGCCAAATCTAGACACTGTTCTCCTAAGATGGCTTATAAAGCAAATGGACTAAAGATACACCTGCAAGGATGATCCATACCTTATAATTATTATGATGGTTGGTGCTGAGATTTTTATTTCAGATAAATAAGTTATTTATAATAGAATTTGTGTGTCTAGGTCAAAGGCCAGAAGCAATGAGATATTGAGATTCTTGGGGCCAGGAAGAACCCAGCAATGAGGTGCTAGAGACAGCAAGGCAAGTGTTCTGTAGCAAGCTGAAGTTTTTCATTTGTTCTAGAAGGTTCCCAGAGAAAACACAGTCTCCTTGTTGTCCTGCCTGTTGTTTTCCAAGCCAAACAGCAGCTCTCTGGTGAAAGTAATGGCTGCAACACCAGGCACAGCACTTCTTAAGTCTTGCTTGTGCAACAGCAGATCTGTACCTTAGATCTCTGGTGGTAGCAACAGCATTGGTAGAAAACAGGTCCTTTATTGATAGTAAATGCCTCAAACCCAAACTGCACATCTGAATGAATTCTGAGTTTAAGAAGTGATCATTGTTGTCTCTCTCAAAAAACTTCTTCGGTGATATTTTGAGTGCATGTAGTAAGGTGTGTGTGTGTGTGTGTGTGTGTGTGTGTGTGTGTGTGTGTATGTATGTTGTGTTGCTAGGGCTTAAACCCAGGGTTTTTCATATCTAAGTGAGCATTGTACATCTGAGCCGCATGGCAAGTGCCACTTTTCCTTTTCCATTTGATACAGCTTCTTACTAAGATGTGGAAGATGGCCTTGGCCTCACTCGGCAGCCCAATTAGACCTTGAATTTGCAATCCTCCTGCCTCCACCTTCCAAGTAGCTGAGATTACAAACTTACACCACTATGTGTGTCTGAGTTCTGGTGATGGTCTCATTTCTACTTATTGTTGAGAAAATCTCCAATCATATCAGTCAGTATTTATTAAAAATCAGGCCAGAGACAGAGTGGGTGGGAACTGGAAGGCCTAGTTCCTATAAAGATCTGGAGAGCTCATGGAACTCTAACAATAATGTGTCTTAAAGAAGAGCTTCACAATGATAATGACAGTGTGCACAGAGAACTCTCACCAGGCTCTGCATAAGGAGCTATAGGCAAGGAGAGCCAGTCAAATCCAAGGATGAGACCCCTGATAGATTATCCCATCCCAGCTGGTCAGCCCCAGACTCATATACATATGAGCAACTCTAAGGAGCACAGCAGGCTGAATTACATGGACATGTGTGTGTTGTGTGTGTATAAAATAATAATCTTGAAGAAGATGTCATGGTTAAGGGGGCGAGAGGGAGAGTGGGGGAGGTAGAAAATGGGACAGAAATGATATAAATGCAGTATCCACATTCTCAAAAGTAGTAAGAATAAATGTTTTTTTAAACGTTAAAATTGACAGCACTGTGAAGAAAAAGATGAACCACCTTTGAGAACAACAATGCACTTAAGTGGAATATTGAACCATACACCATGCCATGGGGGCCATAAACCTCTACTAAAACTCTGTATGCCAAAAAATGTGTGTGTGTGGGGGGGTGGATTTAGAATATAGGGCCTTGTGCCTCCAACTCCATAAGCTAAATGAAGGAAGAGTCAGTAAGATCTCACCCGCGGGGTTCCTAAGGCTCGTCCACCCCATGGTGGATGTAGCCCCCACACACAACAGCACCTACTTGTTGAGTCTTAAATCCAGGGGTTTGCAAGATTATTTGATTAATATTCATGTAAACTCTTATTACAGTGATATGGAGCAAGGACTCTCAGCCCAAAGTCTGTAGAAGCAAATGCTGTAGGACCTGGGTTTTGCAAAGAAAGAGAGAATATTTTGGTGTGTGTTCACCACACAAGGAATCCAAGGACTGCCAGCTCAAATCTGCCTCCCTGTCCATTGGTAACAGAATTTATACAGACCAGAGAGGGAGGCGATGCTTGCTGATTGGATGGTGAGAAGCAGTTGTTGGGCCTTTGCTCCCCCGCCTCCTCTCACTGTGTGTTTCAAGCTTGTTATCACATTCAGCACATCACATTTTGAGCTTTTCTTGTCAAAAGGCAAGGGCCTGGTTCCTTTAGCATGTGTCATTCTTGAAAATCCAGTTTTAATGCATCCTTGCATGGATTCTGGAAGACTTTGCATAGAAAACAACCTAAGAAATTGGTTGTTTGGGGCATTATGCTTGAATATGTTCAACCATTAACTAATTTCAAAAGAGAATATTGTCTCTATTTAGAAATGGGAAGGCTACCAAGAGCTAGAATCTATCTGACTTCAAGGTTCATGGTCTTTTCAGTAGGCCCAGATATCACAGTAATTGCTGTGAGGAAGTAATAGCTAATACCAAGTGTGTATTCTGTAGCCCCGGCTCCATACCTCAGAACCGTATGGTTCTTGTTACTGGTTTATACACTAGAACCAAAGAACTTAAATCTCTTGTCTACAGACACACACCAGCAAATGATCTAGATCTCAACCCTGTGACCCCTTCTCCACGGCCTGTGCCCTAGGCACCCAGCTATACATCACTTAAATCGCAGGAAGGAAACTGACAGTGAACGTTCTTGACATTGGAGTGATTTTTCCAGGGAAAACTCAGCATCCCACAACCCACCTCTGTCAGGCCCAAAGATGCCTGTCTTAGGGTGTCTGTCTTAGAGTGTCTTGACACCAGCTCATCCATTTAAAATAAGTTTCCTGAACAGAATGAGCTAAGGGTTGGGGTGACTTCTAAATAGGCTACTGTCAGAGTTCCAGTCCTTTCTGACAGACTGGCCCCTGAGATGTGTCTGTCTCATCCTCAGCTGTTTGGCCTGTTCTCTCACAAGTCTACTAATTGGTGTGAGGGACTCTGCTCCCAAAGCTGCCAGCCATTAGCAGTGTTTCACACGGAAGGGCTTTTCCTCCCCACTGTGTTTTGCAGTTCCTGGCTAGGCTTGCCTGGTGACAGATGCTTGCTGATGAAGAGCTTTATGGAATCTTCTAGGCCCCCTCCACTCCCCGAAGCGCTTCTTTATTGAGTACATCTCATTAGCAGGCTCCATTTTCTGCTCTCTCACATGCTTCCTCTCACTTAGCTTTATTGTGGCTCCTTGTCACCTTCGCCAGGCTGGCTTTGAATAATGTAAATCTCCCCTCTGATGGCATGGCTGCTCATTACTTGCTGTCTGGCGCCACACAAACTTACCTAATGGTGCCTCTGAAAAGCTGAGTCTTTAGTGAAGGAACTGACCCAATCCTTCCCAAGTCCTCAAGGGTACTACTCCAGCTTTGTATGCGTCCTGGAAGAGAGGAGCAGGTCAAGGCCACAGCCAGGCAGTTGGCTTTGGGCAAGTTGCTGGAGTACCAGAACCAAAAATCCCAGCGTGGAGCTAAGGAGCATGGTAGTCATAAGGACAGTGGTCATTCTTTGGCAGAGCTGCCTTGGGGAAAGCACATGGAAAGAAGATAAGAGCCTTACGTCAAATGGCAAGGTCTGTACAACTTGTCAAGATGTCATAGCAAGGGTGCTGGCACTGAACTACTCTTGTCAACACAGACTGTCCCTCAGGAAGCCTGAGTGAGTGCATCTCAGCCTCTACCCTCCAAATACCACACCAATCTGGACTCTCTCCAGGTGGACTAAGCCCTATACTCTCAGGACACTTCATGAAGGACGACACTACATATTTTTCACAAAGGAATTCAATCCAATGGATTTTGTAGCACATGGCCAAACTGTGCTTCTTCTGGTCTCTAAGATCTCCTTAGGTGCGGTTCTGCAATTCGTAATGACCATTTTGCTTTGCTGGGGCAAAGCCATTGTGAGACATTGTTTAAAAGGTCTAACTGTCTCAGTACAGCTGTCTCAGTCCTCCACTGCGTTTCCTAGCCTTGGAGTTATTAGAAACCTACAAGCCTTACTCCGACCAACAGGTGCCTCCTGGTCCTCTATCATTCTCCTTGAACCCTTCAGTCACATAAAATCATAGAGATTTGCCTCCACCTGTGAGGAAGAAAAAGCGGTCCTCTAAGTTTTTCTCTTCATGGCTGGATCTTACCTAAATTAGGAGAGACCCAGGAAAGGCCTCAGAATCCATCTTCAGGACAGCATGGCCCTGTTTTTCACCGTCCACCTCCTAGGCATGGGCTAGCACCCTCAGCTCAGCCTTCAACCCACATGTGAGGCTGAGGGCAGTGTGATCAGTCTCCTGTCACCAGCCTTTATGAGGAATCCTGGCACCCCATCCCTGCCACTAGCCCCACTGTGGAAAAAACTGGATCTTTGGTTGGAATTACCTACTGTCAAGCATTGCAGTTTGGTTGTGTTGTCTAAATTGATGACCTCTTAGTGCATCACATGTGTGTGCAGATGCGTAAATGTGCATGTGTGTGTGTGTATGTGTATTATAGGCCTCACTTATGTTAGGCAAGCGCTCGACTGCTGAGATATCCAGCAACCAGCTCCCTTTGCTTTTAGATCTCCGTCTGGCAATTCTTTCTTCTTTTTCCCACCATTCTTCCTGTGGTGGCTTTTGAACAACTCATCTTCTTGAGATGGAGTCTTACCACACAGCCTCAGCCACATAGGTCATGCTGGCCTCGTATTTTCAGCATCCTCCTGCCTCTGCCCCCAAGTACTAGAATTGCCAGTGTGTTACCACCATGTCTCACTAATGAGCCTATTCAATCTGCCTCTGGTTTTCCTTTGGGGGAAGTTTCTATACTTGGGCTCAGGATACCACAAACATGAAGTCTTGAAGAAAACCCTGGGATACTGAATAGCAGTTTTGGCCAGTTGCTGCATCTACTCCTTGACCAGTTTCTACTCAGCTAATTCTTAAAAGTCTGTGTTAAAAGAATTAGAACACAGCAGAGGTATTAAAAATTGAAAAGATGCAATGGTTGCATCTGAGGCTATCCCCTGGGACCCTGAGTAGGAGAACCTTCTTACCCAGCATTGATTACAGCCAAGTGGCCGAGTGGTTCATTGTCTTGCTCTTGTCCATGGATGGCTTTCACTGTGGATGTTCACATGAGGAACTTCAGTGAAAGCAAATGCAAAGTTCTTTGCCCCTTATTGTCTGGTATAGCCTTTCTGATTGGTGAGGCATCCTTTGAACTGTGAGCCTGCCCAAAACCCCCCTGGGTGTATAGCTGAACCCAGGCCTCCAGGCCAACAGCTACTGGCCGAGAAATAAACAATAGAGTCTCACTAGGTCTGTGCCATGATGACTAGCGACCAACAACTGTGTCTGCTGACCGTGTGTAACAGTGATGATGAGGAACTGCAGTGCCCACTCCTCATTAGCCTTCAATAAGCTGGGTGGCAGCCAGCTATCACCTCCTCATTGACGGAGGGTGTGTGCAGCTTCAGAGAATGATGGTAGGCCCCTCTCAATGAGTGTATCACATTCCCTTTCTCTCCGGTCTCAGGATGCCGTCCACCTGGAGGTGCTGAAAAGATTAATGAGGAAGACATAAAGACAACAGCTGCCCTGAGCAACAGCTGTCTCGCACGAACCATGAGTAATTAAACGAGGCAAAGTGGCTCCCAACCACAGGGGACTTTAGTCCATGCTGACAGTCTCCCCCTCTCCGGGTGTCTACCCCTCATTTCCTACACTCAGACTGTCCCTTTAGCTATCTGGATGCCATTGTCCCAGGTCTGTTCTTGGAAGTGACTGTGGTCTTGACCCTGAGGGCTGAGCTAGGCTGACTGTGTATGGCAGCCCCCTCCCCTGTAGGAGGGACAGAGCAGAGGACAGGGTCGAAGATGTTGCCAAGAATCCAACAGTGTTTGTAACAAAAGCAAGGGCTGCTGGCAAGAAGTCCGAGGAACTTTCTTGATCATAAGTGGTGTCTCTTAAGCTCTTTAATTACAGAGGATTAAGCAGGAAGTAGAGTGCAGGACTAAAGGAATAACGGCAAAAAGGAGGTGAAGCAGAAAAACCCAATTTCCTTTCTAGAAGGGGGAAATCCTCCATTTATTTAAACGACTTGTAGCTCTGAGTTCAATGGTTTGTTTTTTTAGAGCTGTGTATCTCCTTAGCAGGACATAAGGCAGGGTCTTCAGCTCATGTGCAGAAAAGGGACCGAGTGCTTCATTAAGATGCAGGCGTATGCTTCCCCTTCAAATGGCTGCCTGACCCCATGCCTGCCTGCCTTCTTCTGCGTGTGAGCTTCTGCCTAGCCTAGCTCACATTTTCATTCAGCACCCCTAGTTACCTAGAAATGCCATGCAAAATTGCAAAATAGAAAGGCAGCAGGTCATGTGGCTCCATCAGTTTCACTTGGAGTGGCAGCATACTTGACTTGTGTGGTTCGTAGTGCATGGGGAGAGATACTCACAGAAAGCCTGGGGGGGCCCGTTAACCCTCAGAAGTAACTGCGTGGGTGGGTACCTGCTTTTAGCATACTGTCTGTATAACTGGAACAAACCTAGACATGAGAAGAGTTAAAATCAGACTGTAGAGAGTAATGAGGAACAAAGACATGCCCCAGTGGCAGATATATAATCATAGTGGCTATTGTCCTGTATGCAATGACTGTGCAACTCCAAAGTGCTGTCCTGGTAGGATCCTAGTCATAGCTTGTGCTTACTAACTAGCCCTACTATAGTGTCTGTCCTGGGGTCCTCTTTGTGCAACATGGGACCTACAATCCAGGTCAAGGCATTCTGTAGCTTTATCAGCAGCAGCAGCATTGGCAAAGAATAGTCTATCAAGGTCCAGAGGAAGACAGGTGAAGGGAGCAGAAACTGAGTCCTCTGTGTACTGTGTTCCACATTCAGCACCTCACACAGCAACTCGGAAGACTCTCACAACAGTTTGGTAGTCAGGCATTGTTACCATTCCAATGGGGAAAGTGAGGTCCAAGAAGCTTGACCATGGGAGGTAGAAGCTGGAAGTAGATAAACATAGGGCCCGAAAGATAGATCTGGCTCAGCTCCATCGTCCACAGGTTTAGCAGCAAGGTGTGTCCTAGTTACTACTGTCAACTTGACTCAGCCTAGAATCACCCACCTAGACTCTCAATTGAGTATCTTTGTCAGGTTTATCTATGAAGGATTATCTTATTATTAATTGATGCAGAAGGGCCGAGCCCACCATGGGTGACACCATCCTCCAGCAAGTTGTCCTTGATTATATAAAAAAGCTAGCTAAGCATGAGCCAGCAAGTGATTCAGAAAGCAAGCCAGCAAACAGTGGTCCTCCAAGGTTCTTGCTTTAGTTTCCTGCCTTGACTTCCTGAAATTATGAACTGTGACCAGGAAGTATAAGCCAAATAAATCCTCTCCTCCTCTAAGTTGCCTTTAGGCAGAAGTCTTACTACAGCAACAGAATGAGGCTATAACACACCAGTGTGTGATGTCCATTTCCTCCTGTAAAATCGTGACAAGAGTGCCCATGCTCTGGGTCATCAGGGGAATGAAAGAAGATCATGCAGATGATGACACAGGCCTGGCATAACACAGCCCCTCACCTCCAAATGGCAGGAAGTTTTCTATGATCTCCCATAGGAGAATCACATTTTGAAACCTAGAAGGCCAACCATGCTCTGCCACCATGACAGCTGGCCTTCAGTCCACACTGGAGTATGGACTATAAGGAGATGCAAGGGCAGGGTATTAGACATCTGATGAGCCTGGTACCCTTGGAATTATTCATGATTACACTTTGTACAATGACGTTTAGTCCCCAGGCCTCAGCAAACAAGGGTGAGATGGACAGGTGAATGACCTCAATCCACTGTGCACCATACGGATTATTCTGTGAGCATTTCTATGCATTCGAATGTTTTGTTAAAACATGTACAACCAGGGGCTTGGGAGATGCTTGGAATAGTGAAGAACTTGCCCTGGAAGCTTGAGGACCAGAGTTTCAGTCCCCAGCACCCACGTAGATTTTAAGTGGGCATGAAAGCCCACCTATAATCCCAATCTCTGGGAGGCAGAAATGGAAGATCCCTGGAGCAAGTAGATTAGCTATCCTAGCCTAATTGTCAAGCTCTGGGTTCAAATGATAGACCCTTCGTCAATATATAAGGTGGAGAGTGGTCAAGCATCAACATTTGACCATGTGCACATACACATGTACAACCACGTATACTTGAACTCACACATATGGGGACCCATATGCACTTACAAAAAATGATAACTATGCCTTGCTCCAACCCTGCTGGAGATTTCATCAGAACCAACAACTAGTCAGACAAAGAGGACAGGAGTTGAAAAATCATCCTCAGGCATTCACAATTTGCCACATTGTAGCACTTAAAGTATCTGCCCCTGCAGCTATCTGGCCTGCCCTGTGCATTATGTGTTCTTTATGCCTAGCATAGTACTGACACATATAGATACTCAAAGAAAGTGACCATCACAAGCTGACTGAATAAACAACATAGTAAAAAAACTGCTGAGCCCAAAACCAAACCAAACCAAACCAAAAACAAAACAACAATAACAGCAAACAAAGCAGAGCTAAGTCCATCTCCCAGGACTGTAGCCTCCAGATCTGTGCTGGTCCTCAGTTTGACTTCTGTTACCTTAAGACTACAAAGCAGATGGCTCATTTCTGTGATGGCTGCTGTCCTCGGTCATGGGGCAGAGCAGGGCTGGTCTCAAGCATTAGAGACGCTTGTGTTCTGTGACTCTGAAGGTGGAGTAGAGCATACTCCCCCTTGATTCCAACCAAGACATGCTTTCATCCCCACAAATGAGGCCTCTCCACGCTCACACAATGGGATCCCAAATAACATGTTGCAAACGAATCCTTTATCACACTTGTCCCTTGGAACGAATTTCAAATACTGGCCATTAAAACCAGGCCATTTCACAGGGCTTTAATGATGACACTAATAACTGTGGATTTTTTTGTCTCCCAGAGCCCTGGTGAGCTGAGCTGGGGAGTAAATTATGAAGCTAACTTTTATGTGCATGGTTTATTGATCTTTGAGCTTCAAGGGAACTGTACCAGCCCCTATAGCCCGACAGTCCAGATTAGCTTTTCATCTATGTAATTGGGCCACCAGGGCACAGTTAATTTTTAATTTATATTAATAGGAAGACAAAGAATACAGTGCACCTTCTCTGCATTAAAGTAATGGACATATCAAAACATTCTACCTGGTAATTATAAATAAACCATCCTTCCCATGACCCAGTGAGGGTTAGCTTACAGATTCATTGTGTACTTCACTATAATGTATCATGAGAAGGTTCACCACTGCCATGCATATTTATACCATCTCGTGCAGAAGGCCATTCCCATCACTCAGTAGCCTGCTCTTTGGTTTTAACAGGTGAAAGTCATGCTGCGTATCTGTTCCCCGTCAGCTCGTGATACCTCAGAATCCAGCTCTTTCCTGAAGGTGGATCCACGGAAGAAGCAGATCACCTTGTATGACCCCCTGACTTGTGGAGGTCAAAATGCCTTCCAGAAAAGAAGCAGCCAGGTTCCTCCGAAGATGTTTGCCTTTGATGCTGTTTTCCCACAAGATGCTTCTCAGGTGGGTTAAAGTCCCCGCAGGACTCACCTAGTATTGATCCAAGGGGGTGTGAGCTGGTAGGGTATCTTCTGGGACACTCTGATGGACAAGTTCCTCTACCCATATCATTATGTTTGGAAGTCATTCTGAGTGCCACAGAATACCCCAGTTCTTCTGAGTTACTGGTATGCTAGTTTCCATGGAAAGATCTGGTGTGTTGGGATTTCAACAAATTATATACTTGGAGGGCTAAAGAGATGGCTTAATTGGTGAAGTGCTTACCACACAAACCCGAGGATCTGAGTTCGGACTCTCAGCCCTCATACAAGTTATACATGGTGGTACACACTTGTAATAGGCTCCTTGGAACTCACTGGCTGGCTAGTCTTGACAAATGAATGAACTCCAGGATTAGTGAGCGATCCTGGAGAGAGAGAGAGAGAGAGAGAGAGAGAGAGAGAGAGAGAGAGAGAG
>NW_021620862.1:4529599-4586370 GCF_004785775.1 Grammomys surdaster
GAGAGAGAGAGAGAGAGAGAGAGAGAGAGAGAGAGAGAGAGAGAGAGTGAGAGAGTCACAGAGAGACACAGAAAGAGACAGAGAGACAGACAGAGACACAGAGAGAGGCAGACAGAGATAGAGAGAGACAGAGACAGACAGACAGACAGACACACACACACACACAGAGGGAGAGAGAGAACAACCAACATCAATCATGCGTGAATACCCCTGAATATACAGAGACATACACACACACACAGAGAGAGAGAGAGAGAGAGAGAGAGAGAGAGAGAGAGAGAGAACAACCAACATCAATCATGCATGAATACCCCGAATATACAGAGACATACAGAGAGAGAGAGACAGAGAGACAAAGACAGACAGACAGAGAGAGACAGACAGAGAGAGACAGAGAGACAGACAGAGACAGACAGAGACATAGAGAGAGACAGACAGAGATAGAGACAGACAGAGACAGATAGACACACACACACACACTCTCACAGAGAGAGAGAGAGAGAGAGAGAGAGAGAGAGAGAACAACCAACATCAATCTTGTGTGAATACCCCTGAATATACAGAGACATACACAACACAGAGACAGAGAGAGAGAGAGAGAGAGAGAGAGAGAGAGAACAACCAACATCAATCTTGTGTGAATACCCCTGAATATACAGAGACATACACAACACACACACACACACACAGAGAGAGAGAGAGAGAGAGAGAGAGAGAGAGAGAGAGAGAAACAGAGACAGAGACAGAGACAGAGACAGAGAGAGAACACTATTTTAAAGTATGTTTGAGGAGAAGTAAAATCAAGGTGGTTATTGATAAGAAACTAACTGGAAAGGTTGGAAGTTATGGGGTGACTGTAAAAAAAGTGCTGACAACTGACCACTTAGGATTCTCCTCCTGCTTGGGCTTTGGGAGGCCATGTCACAAGGGAAAATATTTCAGGTGACTGGATTAAAGTCACATACCCATGGGGAGAGAGGAGACAGGATTATAGCCCCACTGAGGAAATGAAGTGCTCAGTAGGAAATGCGTTGTTGCATACCTGTAGCCAGAATCAGTAGAGAAACGTGCAACTGAAGAACATGTTGTATCAGTCCGTAGTTGCTGCATGACAAGTAAGGCCTTGGGTAACTCCTCAATGCCAAAAGTAAATTAATCTATTCATCTGTGAATTAAGCACATCGTAGACAGCTGATGGCCTGTTTTGCCTGCATTGTGGCGTCAGGGACCCTAAGCCTTTCTGATAAACTTTAAGGACTTTCCAAGCTTTATGTAAACTCTTCCTAGTATGACAGGTAAGGCTACAGCTGACCCAAGGATCAGGGCACCACCAGTTGGCATCTGCAGCCTGTTAATTTCCTCTGTCATATATTGTAGGGATACTGGTGTTGACATGACTTGTGTCTTCCACCAATAAGCACTAGCACATGTAGGCACCATTTGTCAGGAAGCTCAACATCACTGTCTGGAGGTTTATCCTAGGAAGATAAGGTCCTTTGTGGCTAACATTTTGTAGTTTCTCTTCATTTCAATTTTTATGTCATACCACCCAATGGGTTCGGTAATTTAAACCTGACACCAAGGCTAATAAATGGCCTACAGATAATTTAATTAACAGGTTAAAACTTTTTCAAAGCTATCTGGGGAAGTTGTAAGGATTCTAAAGCATCCCCTAAATTAAGCCTGGACTATTAATGAGTTTTAGATTTATTCCAGGGGAAAAAAAGAGCCATTTTTATTGCCAATCTTTTTTATACTTCTTAGTTGATTCCCAGGCTAAAGATGCTTGAAGCTGCATGTTCACAGACTTGAGAATGTTCTGGTTTGCTCAGGTGTCTAATGGTATATATCTCTATGTATATCTATGGTTTTCAAGAACTTTCGTCTACTTCAAGCCATGGACTCTCCCTTGAAACCTTTTGGGTAGAAAGGAACATTATAAATTCTTTTCATATCACAGACAAGGAAACTGGGACTCCACAAATAATCTTTGTCACCTCAGTTCCTGTCCTAAGCAGAGATCTTCCCCATAGCCCACCACCTCCTTAACTGTAGTGCATCCTGTTACATACACCATGTCTTTAACACACCAGTATTTTATCTACTATTTCCTAGCTCTCTGGGTCTCAGTGTCCTAATATGGCAAATATGTATGTCCTCTTAGACTGCTATGACAGCAGGTGCTCAGTCTTAAACGTCATTATGATTGTTAATGTGATATCACTGGTTGTAGCCAGCTCAACCCCACAGGGTCAGCACCCCTTAAGCCTCAAGCCACAAAACAGACAAATGTGCAGTGTGGCTTTGTCTGGGTCACCTGTTCTTGCATCTGTATTGTCCTACACTATTGGACAGGCTCGCCTAGGTTTGTGAACAAGGCAATGTCCAGGGCATAGATATGCTGGCTCAGAATTGAGCTGGCACTATCATTTCCACTAGATTCTACTGGCCCAGATTCAAAGCCAACTCTCAAGTTCTTGCCTATGCAACAGCTGTCATTATGGTGGCCCCAAGCATCTGTGAATTCTTTCTTCCTGGCACTGAGTAACAACCAATAAGAATGGTCCTATTCCTTCTTGCCTCTAAGAGCTATCCCTGTTACCCTGAAGTAGCCTTGGCAGCTTTGACCACCCATTGCTGGTAGAAACTTTTGCTAGATATAGCTTAGGGGTAGATGGAGAGGACTGAGACCTGTGGGTGAGCCAAACCTTGGACAGAGCTGTCCCTGCCATGGTTGTGTGGTCAGGAAGGCTTCCTGCCGCTCTGGGCCCATAGGGAAGGGCAGCAGGGAGTTTCCAGGGGTCACTGTCATCCCTTAGCAATCCAACCTAGGCAAATCTCAAGTCATTCTCTTCTCTCTGAAAAGCTAAACAAAAGCCCTACAGGGGAGTGTGTGGACCTCCCTGTAGCCTGTAAGGCCACTCCTGTGTCTTCACTGCCCCTTGGCCTCTTTACTGGTGACTCCAATGGAAGTTTGTTCTAGACATAACCAAAATTCTCCGTAGTGTCTTAAGATTCGCATAGTTAACACCATTTATGGCCAGGATGGCTAGCAGTCTCCCGACCCCCACCTACTTTCAAGTTAAAGACAGGCTTGTGGGCAGTAACTTTTCTCTGCACTGCAAGAGTCAACTCTGGTTAAGTCCAGACAACCTCTACTTTTCCAGTCTTGGCTTCAGAGCAACATTGGCTCTTGTCACGTCAGTCCTGGAAGTTGTGTAAGATCTCATGGTCCTCACATAACCCTATCCTTCCATCCCTTGGCTGAGGGGGACCCCTGAAGAGCTGCTGAGGTGACCCCCCCTGAACAACTGACATTGTTGGGAGTGTGGTTTTTCAGTTCAAGATTGGGAGAGAAAATTGATTTTCCAATACTTAGATCCATTGCACAGCTGCACCATGGAGGTGAATGACTACATTCATGGCCCATGCTGCTTCCTTTCAGATTCCCACTGGGAGGCACATTGCTCCGATGGCTGGAGAGCCCCAGCATTTGATGGCTTTCAGGGCCTCTGTGAGCTTTGACCCCAGCCCTGAGACAGAAGTGACAAAGTACTTCTGTCCTGCTGCTGCAGTCTGAGATGCTAACTAGAGATTTTCCGCATTTCTGAGGTGGTCCACACTCTTGACTGGATAGCTTTAGTCTCCAGCATGCACTGTCACTGAGCTTAGCAATCCAACCTACGCAAATCTCGGGTCATTCTCTTCTCTCATTCAATGGAGAGATGCAAAGATGTCATTGAGAACCTGCTCTCGGTGTAAAGATTGTAATAATCACACCGGAGATGAGGCACGCTCAGCTAAAGAATGCCCCAAACAACACACTGACATGTGGCCAATTGATGCTGTTTACAGTGAGTGTGTGTATAGACAAAGAGGCTTTTAAAAGTCAGATGTGAGCAAAGAAAGAGGAGATGGGAAGAAAGCAGATGCACATCTAGATGTTCTCGATTCTTTTAGAACAGAGATATTCCTCAGGGTTTCTGTTCTGAGTCAGAAATCATGTTTTCCTCTCTAGTATGACTAGCTTGTTTGAGAAATGGTGTGTGTGTGTGTGTGTGTGTGTGTATGTAAGGTTCTGGTAGAGAGAGGGCCAGTAGAGGAGGCTTGGAACTAGGAATGCCAGCTGACAGAGGGAACTAGGGTCCAGAACCCACCCCAGTCTCTCAGTGCAGCCTGCACCTACTAGACCAGAGAGTTCTGTCAGTTAGTGGAAGAGAGGTTTGTAGTCAGTGTGCTTCACTGACTACAAGGGTGGAAAGGGTAGAAGATCCCCAGTGTTTCTAAGTGGAAGAGGCTGAACCATCTGGGACTGTGGTGACACCAAGGACTCTAAGCCCCAGGAGGGCAGAATCACTTCAATTTCACCGAGGTCCCTTAGGTGCTACATGGTGCATTTACTGAGTCCCTTGTCTTGTGTCTTCCAGGCTGAAGTTTGTGCTGGAACTGTGGCTGAAGTCATCCAGTCTGTGGTGAATGGGGCAGATGGCTGTGTGTTCTGTTTTGGCCATGCCAAGCTGGGTGAGTGGAAACTTGACCTCTTTTGCTGCTCGCTAGGTCACCTCACTTGTGTTTCAATATTGGTTCTAGAGTCCTCAATGCAAAAGCAGGCCTAGTTCCCTTTTGGTGCCAAACTGAATGAAAAAGAACAATCATGCCTGACTTTAAAGCAAGTGCTGGTCCTCAGTGGACATCTATTCCTGTAGGACAGCTTCAAGTCCAAGAGTCGAACAGTGGAATAATGAGGTCAAAGGTCAAGGTCATAGTCAAGCCCAGGGAGTAGGAAAGCAGGGAAGGTGTACGTGTCCTGAACAGGAGATGTCTGGGAAGCAGATTCGGGTGGGTGAAGTCAAACAGAGCCCTACATGGGGGAAGCAAACCAAAGCTGTCCTTGGACTAACGTCCAGCCCTGTAAGGAGTCTGCCCTGTTTCAGCACTTGAGAAAGGAGCCACCAGCTAGTCCTGCAAAGGATTGGCTTCAATCTCCCTATACTTTCTTCCCAGTCCTGGCCTCTTTGCCCCAGGCCTTGTCTGACATACAGAAAGAGTTAGCAATTTGGGAAGCTCAAAAAAGTGCTTTGTGGTAGAAGAGATCACCCAGAGGCCTTGGAGAGGACACAGAGGACACAGACACCCCTTCCCCTGTGACAGAGAGCCCGTCCCACCCCACCCCCACTCATTTCTGCACTTCTTGATCAGAGATCAAAGCAGGGATCCTAATTTTAATAGAATTTTCCTATGCTATTAAAAAAAAAAAAAGCAAACCAGCATTTAACTTGAGAAAGGATATAAACCACGCATGTGTGGATTTAATCTGTGGGGTGGCTATAAAAAGGGCTGCAACCGTGATGAAAAGCCCCAGCTCCCTACTTCATGTGGAACACTGCAGAAGGCAAATAGCCTGTGATGTTTGAGGTCCTCTGCAAGGTCCCTGTGACTTCACCTTGTCGTTTGTTGGGGCTCTCACATGCTTTTATAGCTGTTTCATCCTCAGTACAAGGAAATGTTTGCTACTCTTCTGGTCTTTTCATTCTTTAGCTTGCCTTCTTCCCACTCTGCCGTGCCTTCCTTCTGTGTCCTTGGCATCTGCTTCTTGAGGCTCTAATGAGTGATGTCTGTGTTTCTCTCTTCCCCTGCTCCCACAGGGAAGTCCTATACCATGATTGGAAGAGGTGACTCAATGCAGAACCTGGGCATCATTCCATGTGCCATTTCTTGGCTTTTCAAGCTTATCAATGAGCGAAAAGAGAAGACGGGGGCCAGATTCTCAGTCCGCATCTCAGCTGTTGAGGTGTGGGGCAAAGAGGAGAACCTTCGAGACCTGCTGTCTGAGGTGGCCACGGGCAGCCTTCAGGATGGGCAGTCCCCGGGCGTGTACCTCTGTGAGGACCCCATCTGTGGCACACAGGTGACTGCTTCGGAAGCCTGGCTTAGGTGGGGGTGACTCCCCTAGACTTCAGAGGATGGGGCATCTCAGCTCTGGAATCGCTTACCATGTAAACTGGGAAAGGCTTATGGGTGTTTACTTTAAAGTGGACGGGAACTTTATGGCCTGCAGCTGTGGGGCCATCTGCTCACACAACCTAAATATTTGTACCTTGAATCTAACTGACAATGAGCAGGGACTGCAATTGTCATAGCATTTGGAGAAAGAGTGACTCCACTTTCTTGATGCCTCTTTCAAGAATGGAAAAAAAAGTACAATCTTTCTTTTGCTTAACAACAAACTGAAATATTTACTGCGCTGCACAAATAGCTGCAGCCATTACGGGGCTGTTTATGGCTCTATAAACTGTGTTCCTGGCACTTCTTTACAGCCGGATTAGCAGTGCTGTGGGAAAAGCTAGTAACCGATTTCTAATTAGAACCATGATATAATCATTACAACTATGGAAGCCAAGAGAAGCTCCTGTTTGCCTTTTCAGGAAGTCAGGCCTGTTAGGAGGGGCTTCCTGCTGTTTAACATAGGGATCTCTCTAGGGCTTCTCTGATTCATATCCAGAAAGTCCATTCTGCCAGTCTCCTGCAGTAGGCTTCCCAAAATGCCTCATGTCTTAGATAGGTGTCTCTAATAAATACCTGGCTCCCACCAGTCAGGTCATTTCTGTGGCTGAGGATGCCCCAGAAACAGTATTACACCCCATTTCTCAAAGTCTGGCCCTCTGTCTAGGGTGCCCAGACCCTTCCAGTTTCCTTTAGAGGTCTCTGTAGTGTACATCAGCATCGTTGAGGACTTGTTGAAACTGAGCTTTGGGTCTTCCCCAAGAGTTTCTGATTCCACTTGGGATAAAGCTCATTGCCCTGCAATGTGCTTCTTAACAAGCACATTTCCCATATCATCCTCAGAGCTGCCGCTCTGAAGTGTTAGCTCAGATGTAAGTGCACATGCTCCATGACAGAAGCAGAAGTGCCCAGGCCGCCACTCCTGCTGCAAGCTTGGCAGGGTGCGAACATATGTGAACTTAGCTTCATTTTTGAGTCTACTAACAAAGGTTCTCTTAAGTAAAGATCTGTTTACCAAAGGCAAATAACATGAAGAAAGTAATGGCCTCTTGAAACTCTTCTTTAAAATGTCTATAATTCTGCAGTTTAAGTTTGATAGTAAGTTCAAAAGTACACGTCTGATAAAATCCCTTCCAAGTTCCAGGATTCTAAACCTGGTGTTAGCTTGCAAATCCTGCCTGCACCAAATATTGCTTCTCACAGTTTGAAATTATAGGTATGGTTAAAGTCAGAGTAGAAAATTGTCATAATTTGTCCCAACCCAAAGACATGTTGCAAATCAGTTCTTTGAAAAATCAAAGCTAAATCAGGCACGCACCTGCTGTGCCAGCATTCAGATCTCTGAGGAGTGGAGATGTGGAGTGTGAGGAGAAGCAAGGACTTGTCTCAACAAAACCCAAAGTAGATTTCCTTTTCTACCACAAAAGAGACCGCTGGGATCCAGACCCCATTCTCACCAGATTTAGACACAATGCCCGCTGTGTCTTTTCTAACTGCCTGTGAGTTTGCCCTGAGCATAAATTCAGGAGCTAAAGCAAAACCAGATATCTCTTTAAAACAGATGAGACCTGCAAGTATTTAGGTGTTTGTTTCTACAAGGCTTTTGTACATGGTTCTGTTGATGTGATAAACTACTCCAACATAAGCAGCTTGACAGAGCCTTTATTATGACTTGAAGTTGAAGGGAACAGGCCAAGCCAAGGCAGCAGGAGCCTGTCGCAGCTGATCACGTGACATTCACAACCAGGAAGCAAAAGTGAGTGAATGCCTGCTGCTGCTGAGCTCGGTCTCTCCCCTTGCACAGCCCAGGCCCAGCCAGGGGACAGTGCTGCCCTCAGTGGGTCTTCCTACCTCAACCAAGCAGTCACAATAACCCAACAGTCAGATCCGGAGGCCCTCTCAAGTTATTCATGATTCTGACAAGTTGACAGTCATCACTAGACACCACATACATGTACTTCTTGTTCACAATTATGCTACTAAATGTGACCCCCAAATCAGCTTTTACTAAGTAACTGAGAAACTGGAAATGAACACTAGGCAAATTCCTTCCTTCTCCAATGTAAAACCACATTTCACCTGTCTCCAATATAATCTCTAAGGTCAAAATCCAATCACACCTCTCATGTTAGAGGATGAATGGTCCAGGATGTTGGTTTATGAGATAAGCATATGCTAGCACTAACCCCCTGATACAACCCCTTGCTAGCTGTGAAATATTTAAAACCAAGTTACACCCAATAAATGTGGACAATTTTACTTTTCAGAAACGAATTAACTAAGCTGGGTTGCCTTAGCCATTCAAGTCCTAGCCACAAAACATGAGGATTAGAATTCAGGTCCCCAAAACCCACATAAATGCTGGCTGGATGTGACTGCCTGACTCTAATTCTAGCCTTGAAAGCCAAAGTTCTCAACAGTCCTACTGCTATGACCTTTTAATAGAGTTCCTTGGGTTGTGAACCCAACCATAAAATTATTTCATTGCTACTTCATAACTGTAAGTTTGCTACTGTTATGAATTGTAAAGTAAATATCTTGTTTTCTGCTGGTCTTTGGCAACGCCTCTGAAAGGGTCATTTGATAGCCCCTCACAAGGGGTCATGACCCATAAGTTGAGAACCACTGCCCTAAAGAGAGACAGGATCTACAGAGTAGGCTTGCCAAAAACCTCTTTATATCTGGAATTCTGGGATCAATTGAGAGAGCCTCCCGTATTGAACAATCAAGGATAATTCCCAGTGTTAACCCCAGGCTTCTACAGGCATACAAGTTTGCGCCCACACATGCAAACATGCCTATACTCACATGTATCCCATGCATACATGAAAAACGTATGAAACAAATTTACTAAGCTGAGTTTGGCCTATGTGTACAGGACCTGGTTTCAGAAGGACTTCTGGCCTTACAGAGTGGACTGACCCTGTAGTTTCAGCTCTTACTTTCTGTCCCCCAGCTGCAGAACCAGAGTGAGCTGCGGGCCCCCACTGCAGAGAAAGCTGCCTTCTTCCTGGACGCTGCCATTGCCTCGAGGCGAAGCAACCAACAGGATTGTGACGAGGATGACCACCGCAACTCCCACATGCTCTTCACCCTGCACATCTACCAGTACCGGATGGAGAAGAGTGGGAAGGGCGGAAGTAAGTCCATCTTAGCCAGCTCCAGCACTAGCTCTGGCCAGCCAGCACCCCTCACCTAAAGTAGCAGTACCCTCCCTTAGCAGAGGGTGTGGCACCCACTTGCAGCTGAGTGGTCTGGAATTCAAGAAAATTGTACATTCTAGGCCCAGGTGTTGCTGTAATTATTTAAAACGGCCGCTGGTCAAGCCGACTAAGCTGCGGCAGCTCTGCCTAGCTCAGCCGCCATGTTCCGTGGCCAGAGGCCATGGGTGCGCTGCAGTAGAAATGGCCAGCCAGAAACACCAGCCCTGCCACCCATGAGATGCCAGCGTGGGAGATGGCTCTGCCTATCTCTGCACGTCTCCACTGTTTCCGCAGGCTGGACGTTGCCCAAACCATCACACCATCCACGCGGGCCCAGTAGGAAAATGAGACTCTAATGCTTAAAGACTAATCAAAAGCTTTATATACTTAGTAATGCTCAATAACCATATGCCCATACAATTAGAGTTGTTTCCCAATTAGCCAACCTAGATATAAGTTGTTACCCGAGACTGCTCTCCATACCTGTGTGGTTCTCCGTCCTCCTACATCTTTCCCCTCTAGCTCCTCATCTTTTTCCTCTTCCTCTCCTTACTCCTCCCACCTTAGCTCCTCCTACACCCAGGCTCACTTTTTGAGCCATACAAGGACAAAAGGCTAGCTTTGGCAATGATAATTTACAAATGGCACTGCTCTGGGTGTGTGAAACAGCTGTTGAACTCTTTGTTTCTGTTCACAAGTCCTGCCTGCAGGGATCACTACCTGTATTGTCAGGGGTCTCCAGAGTAACAGAGCTTACAGGAGCTTACAGAGCTTACAGGAGCTTACAAAATCTCTCTCTCTCTCTCTCTCTCTCTCTCTCTCTCTCTCTCTCTCTCTCCATATGTGTATGTCTCCCTACTTCAAAGATCAAGATTAGAAGTAAATCTTTCTACTTCAAATTAAACAGAAATGCCTCTCAGATGTGCCCTCTATGTGGGGATTTTAGTTCATTCCAGATGTAGTCAAGTTGACAACCAAGAATAGCCATCACCCCAACCCACCGAAACCAATAGTAAGCCACTAGAGGACTTCCCAACATGCCATTAATCACTATGTTGAATCTGCCCTATGGCTAGGAAGTAACAGTCACGTTTCCGAATAGTTTATAAATCATACTTTGATACAACAGCCAGGTGTGGGCTGTTCCCCTTTATGGTGCCTGTTTAAATGCTAGCACAATGCTTGCTCTGTGACAGAGCCATATAGTCAGACCCCAGCTCTGTTCACAGTCCCAGCTTGCCTCTTTTCTCAAAGCTAAGTCTGGGCTTGAAGCAATTACTCATCTTTGCCTGTCAGCAGTATACGCTCTAGGCCCACCAGAGTTGGGTACCAACACTTAACTGAGAATCTATATATCGGATCTTGATCCAGGGGCTAAATTCTTTCAACAAAGAGTTTTCTGTTCACTAGGCTTTCTGACAAGAACTAAACCACAGGACTGGGCTACTGAAGCAGGGACTCGCACAACTCTCAAGAACATCTTGGTAGGGCTTCTGAAGCCCAAGCAGCTAGCTCCCAGTTCAGGAATGATTGTGGATGCCAGGAAAGCAGCAAAACCTGAGGAGAGAAAACTTGTCTTGAGAGCTGTAAGAAGAGGCCCTATTCCAAAGAAAATATGAAATTAAAACATTCACCTATGACCCATGAACAGGGAGACACACATAGTTCCTCCTCAAGTGTCCTTGTTGCCCAGAAGACTTGCAAATGTTCCTAAAGATAGGAACATTTCTCTGGGGTTCCTGGTGTCCTCAGCTGGAAAATCCTCTCTCCTACTTTGTTGCTCGGTTGGCCTGACCCCTCCCACACTTCCTACTCTTTAGGGTTTGTTGACATGTCTGCTTGCTTTTGCGGTTGATTTGGTTTTCTGAAACAATGTTTCACTATTTAGCTTGGGTATCCTCTAACTGGTAATCCTGCTGCCTCAGCCTCTAGAGTGCCAGATTGCAGCCATGTACCCACCACACCTAATTTAGCTACAGTGTTTCTGAGTCTTAGATGCAGGTTTCTTGAGGAATAATTTGTATCCAGTGGCCTGGAAAGTTCTCTTTGCTCTTTATAGTTGGCCCTTAACCCACCTCTAGTCTCTGGCAGGGACTGTTTCTGTATGCCTTTGACCTTTCCCCAGAGTCGTATGTGCATCAATCCTGTGACCCAAATGGGTCCCTTTGTGCCTGACTTCTTTCATTTAACATGATGCACTTGAGATTTGTTTCTCTGGCTAATGTATCACTTATTCACTTCTCTTCCTTGTTCTTTGCCATCTTGTTTTGACTGACCCTGAGACTTGCCTCCCATCCCTACCAGGTTAAAAAATGAAAACAGCCACCTGGAGATGGGGTTCCACTAGCCAAGGCCACCTGCACAGATCTGGAAAGCAGATGGGGCAATTCTCCAGGAATCTAGAAACCCTGTCTGTCACTTGTCACTCTGGGAGAGCACCACCCTAAAGGGTACCATTATTAAGTAGGACCAGATCTCCCCAGACAGCCTGAGATTATGAGGGTCTGACTGAGAACATGGGGACATGTTGAGTGGGAATCTTTTAAAGGACAATAACTCTCAAAGGGGAGTTCACACCATGTCAAGCACTTTAATTTAGCATCACAATCTTGAGGCCAGAAACAGGACTCAGGACTAGAGCAGGAGCAAATCTTCTGCAGCTGAATGTGAGTTCCTTTCTCCCAGCAGTCGTGGGAGCTGGCTTTAAGTCCCACCCTCGCTGCTTTTTCTGGGTAATGTCTTAGCAAGTCAATGTGAGAATTGGAACACTTTTATTTTAGTCATTTAAACAGCTGTCAGTAGTAACAATCATCACAGTCTGCCATGAGCTCTGACATGGTCAGCAAAGGTCTCGCCTCAGACACGGGCTCCCAAAGGCTCTGAGCAGCGAGGTCCAGAGGGCCCAAAGCATTGTACACCAAGGAGCAACTCTCTTTTGGTGTTATTATTTCTTTCTCTTATTTGCATCTTAGAATCTGAAAGTCGAAGCAAACAGTAAGAATGCAGAAAGATTTCACCGAAGTGCTTCAAATGTGAAAATTTGAATTTCTCACTCCACCACAATGTAAGAGAACATTGTCTAGAACTGACAACTTGCTCCCGAGTTGATCCTACCAAATCCTAAGCACTTATCAAATATTTAACATCTAACTCATCTTTTTATTTCTAAGTTGTGCATGAAAATTGCTTTTAAATAATAAATTCAGGTGAAAGGAGAAGCCAGGTACTGGCTTCCAGACCTCTCAGGTGACGCCCAGGGTTGCAGTAAACTAGATGAGAGAAGGGGAGGCTCCAGGCTGCTGAGGGCAAAGGGCAAACTGCTCCCACCTGCCAGGGCCCCAGCATCTCAAAGGCAAAGATTCAGACCCAGCCTGGAGCCCAGCAGGATTTCAATGGATTTACGTGGCTAACCCATAATGAGAAGATTTGGCATGTTGTTTAAAATGGAAATTTTGTTTACTTCTATATAAGTTATAATCCCTGTGGACTTGGCAGCCAGAACTCAATTAAGGGAAGGTTTATTAATTAGTCACCCTGCGGGGAAGCAGGAAGCAGAGCTGTTAACCAACTGGGAGAGGCTTGGCCTGGTGATGGATTCAGGGGCAATCTCTGCTGCAAGAACTAAATACATGTGTGTGTGTGTGTGTGTGTGTGTGTGTGTGTGTGTGTGTGGCCAAGTCTTAGACCTATCTATGCATTGCATGTGCACACACACAGAGAGATAGAGATAGAGAGAGAGAGAGAGAGAGAACTAAAACCTTCCAGTCAAGATAGAAAAGAGCATTCTTTGTTGATATATTGCTGTTTTGTAGATAGTATCATGTTGGGCTTAAAATGGCTCCCCAATTCTCAACACTTTTGGAATATTAGCAGAGATGGTTCTCCACATTCCTGAGTCCTTACAGTTAAATCTCTAAGGGCTTGTGGGCCCTATGCAAATTCAGCCCTGAGGAGAGGTCCCAGTGAGCAAGTGCTGCTCCTCATAATGGGTAACTGAGTCTCTTCAGAGTGGTGAAGCAGTGAAGTGGTGAAGCTAGTTTTCTCTGTCCTTTTCATGAGCATGGACTGTAAAAGCATTCATGTGTGGGCTGGTGAGATGGCTCAGCAGGTAAACGTACTTACTACCCAAACCAGATGCCCTGAGTTCCATCCCAAGAAATCATGGTGAATGGGAGAAATGATTCCATGCATGGCCTAGCATGCACATACCTGTACTCATCCCACACATCATTCATATACATGTTAATAATTGATCATTTCAATGCATCCTTTTGATGAACAATCTTATGGGCAACCAATGTCCACCAACAACTAACACTGGGTGTCTGGTATGTTCTCAGCCAGCTTCCTCCTTGGGAGCCATCGTACTCTAGGCTGTTCACAGATACAGGAATGTGTGACTATGCACTGGAGTGGGCATCTGTGTCTGCACTCATCTGGTTACAAGTCTGATCAGACAGTGTCCTTCATCTCGGCTTTCTGGTGGCAGTCAAACACTGTTTACAAAGGCTGCAGAATGACCTAAACCAGCCATGTCCTACCCAGGACTGTATTGTTCAAATGGCTCAAAGGATCCCTCCATCTGCTCAGTAGATGAGTTTCTAAAGTGGGTGAGCCTCCTGCTGTCCCCGCAGCACCTTCATGCAGGCTAGTGCTGTGGGTATGCTAACTACACTGAGAGAAGTTGGTCAGTTCTCTGTGAACTGACCTGAACAGGTAGATGGAGGCATACTATGGGATTCACAGCTCCTTAGCCAGAGTCAATTTGAAGAGATGCTACTCTGTGCTTGCATTTTTAATCTCTCCTACCATCACTGTCTGAGCTGCCTCACCTCCAGATGGAGGGAAGGGAAAGAAACAGTAAGAGTGAAGGGTCTCAAGCCTTCTTCCTCCGTAAGAGCCTGCCTGTTCCTTACAACTTCCCAGAATCTCCCGGCTACATAAGACTCTTCTCCTTAGACCCCCATAGCAGCTTCTGCCCCATTCTCCCTTACAGCTTTATCTTCCATGCTTGTTGGGCTCCACTAGGCTATGTACTAAGAACAGACAACTCTGATCTTCATCTTGGGTCTCCTCGGTGCTGGTCCCATGCCTGCATGCCAGTACTCAGTTCCTGTGTATTATATTTAATGGAATGTGTGCTGTATTTTAACCCCTACTTCCTCTACCATATAAAACAGCTAGTTTTGGAAAAGCAAGACCAAATCATTTAGATTTTGAATTAACTAGGGGATTAGTAAGGCATTCCTCCAAGTATGCATGTAAAGGCTACTCCAGAGATGATAGGCCCTGAGGGCTCTGACCTAATGAATGATTTAATGCCTTCAAAAATTGTGTTGACTATTGAGGGGTGGGAGAGACAGGAGTGGGGCCTCACTGGGAGAAGCACGTTTCTGAGGATCATAGATTTCAAGGGTAGATCTTGGCCCTTGCCTCTGTCTATTTCTTTATGCTTCCTGGCTTCTGCAACGTGAGCACTCTCTTCCACCACACATTGTTGTCATGATGTTCAGCCTTACCTCATGGAGGGGTCAGGCAACCATGGACTGACACCTAGGACACTGAGCCAAGATTCATTCTTCTGCCTTTTGATCATGTGTCTCAAATACCTAACCCAGCATACAAACCACCCTTGGACAGGCTGGTGCTGTAGGTACATTAAGTACACTGCCAGAATTTGGTCAGTTCACAGAGAAAGTCCACTAACCAGGGGAACCATATCAAAAGATATATGTGTGTATCAAGTGTGTGTTTATTCATATTGATCTTAGGGGCACACAGCAGGGATTTCCCTTTGAGATGACCTTTCAACTTAAAGTCCCAACTTTCATGATCTATACACTGATTTTAATCGCTTTTACTTACATTTCCTCAAAGAGATTCAAGAACTTACAAGTTCCATTTGCTACCAAATGAAACTTTTTTTCTGGCTTCTTTTTCTCTTTTTCCAACTCTGATTTCTCATATATATGTGATTGAACTTGAATCTTTTTTTAAAAAAATCTTCCTAAAACATTAAACTTAATTTGTACATAAATGTTCAAACTTCATATAAAATAGTGTTTTATAGAAGTTTCTGTGTTATTTGCATTTTAGTTGCATAATAAATGCAAGTATCATAAACTGCTGATCTCCTGGTAGATAGATGGTAGATAGGCGGCACATCATTTTGGAACCAAAGTGCTTAAACAAAGCAGCCACAAGCACTTGGCATGCTGTGGTGCCAGCCAGTGTCTAACAGAGGTGACGGGGAGTATGACTAACTCAGCTGGTGGGAAGACACTGGATCCTAGACATTTGTCTGAGCCCATGACAGTTGTCTGAGAACTTTGAAGTGAATCCCAGTGCCCATTCTATACTCCAGCCCAATCAAATGGGAAGGCCTGGGAGTGGGGGGCAGACAGCAGTAATTTGTTCAGGTCCCAGGTGATTCCAGAGTGCTGCCATATTGAAAGCCACATTCATACAAGACTTGTAGACGGCTATGCATGCTTTACTAGTTCACTTTTGGTTTCCATCTGGCTCAGCATTAATTTTCAGTGACATCATGGGTGATTCTTTTTTCAGCATGGACCTCAGCCTTCCCATCTATCATTTCAGCCCAATTAATGTATAATGTAGGCACTAAGTATATTAGAAGAATTTAGTATTTCCCAGAATCTAGCTTGTCCTCAATACAGTGTCATTCAGAAATAGGTAAGATTAGTGCATTGCTCCCTGTGGGGAAAATAAAATATGTGGGTAATTTGGTTTGCTCTACTTCTGTATTCAAAACATTAAAAAAAAAAGTTTTGAATGCAGAGAGTATGGATGAGTTGGAGCCTCGCATGCACAAAGCCCAAAGTTTGATCCCCAGCACCACATAAACTGAGTATGGTAACACAGGCCTGTTCTCCCAGCACACAAGAGATAGCCACAAACTCTGCCCATCAAAGGTTCAGAGTTGTTAGCCTCAGCAATATAGGAAGTTCAAGGCCATCCTGGAATAGGTAAGATGCTCTTTAAAAAAAAATTGCCAAAGACAAATTGGACTATGTTCGTTTAACTCCTATGCTCTTGATCTCGGAAATCTGAAAAGCAGATAAGGAACCCACTCCTCACCTGTAGTAATTCCCACACCCTTCGCTCATCCATTGAGAATGACTTTCTCTGTAGGCAGTGTGGTGATGCGAGTTTTTGATGCTATCAAATAGCCTGTGCCCACTGACTTCTTACTCTGCAAGATTAAGTACCGTTTGGGAGACCTAGATTCTCTGACCACCCAAATGCCAGTGGGTAGAGGGCAGAGAGCAGCTTTTTCCATTGTGTAAGGGTGCCTCTCGTTCTGAGTCATGCTGGTAATTACAGGTATTTTATAAAACTCTTCAACACAATCTAAGCCACGCTTTGTTCTCAGTGTTCTGTTTCACTGTGTGTACATTATATATTTTATTCCATTACATCAAATGGACTATTAAGTCTGGAAGTCCAAATTGGTCTCTGTCTCTGCCCTTTCATCTGAGGTGTCTGAGGAATACCTAAGCCTTTTCTCCTATATAATTGGGCTGCAAAACAGATGATATTTTGTTTAAAAATAACTATTTCCCTAGGACATTGCCACTAGCCAATCCTGCATGATTTGAAATAGGGTAAAAGAGAAATCATATGGCCTCCCCAAGAAGGGGCTGCCCCCTGGACAGTTGAAAATGAGCAACATTAACTCCATTCATGTCTACAGAGTGGGGACCAGACCAAGGCGGAGAAGCTGAAGAGCTCAGCTGCAATGCTTCGATTTCTGGAATGTTCATGACCAATAGCAGGCAGGGAATTGAGGGCTCCAAGGTGATTTCCTCCAAGTTCTTACCCAACATCAAATCTATGCTTTTCCCTCAGAAATAATCTTTGAGTTCAGGTACCCACAAGTACCACCTGAACATCCCTTACATAAAGCCAGCTGACGATGTTGAGACTGGTATGGAGAATACATGCATGTGTGTCCACACAGCTATGCACAGGCATGGAGAAGCCAAGGGAACATGTCTTGTCTTCCTCTATTGCTCTCTGCCTGGATCCCTTGAGACAGGGTCTCTCTCTCTGAGCCTGAAGGTCACTGTTCAGTCAGTCTGGCTGATCAGAGAGCTTCTGGGTTCTACCCATGTGTACAGCCATCCTGCCCCTCAGTGCTGGGCTTATGGGCTTTCCTGGTCTTTTGTGCTTGCTGCTGATTCAAACTCAGGTTCTCAGGTTTGCATAGCAAGTGCTCTTACCACTGGGTTCCCCTCCAGGCCCACATAGAGACAAAAAGTGTATTTATTTTCCCTTTATTTGGTTGATGCTTTTTCTGGATGTTGACTGCTTATTTGGCAACTTTTAAAAGTGTCTCTGTACTATCTTCAAATGAATGAAATTCCTTCTAGGGAGAACTTGGTCGCTGCACTCATCTTTGTTCCCTTGTATGGAACGTGGTTTTGCTCCTTGGGCCACTTTTCTCTTCTGCTCTGAGCAGTGTGATTATTGTTCACTTCACTAGTTTTCTTGATTCTTCTTGTTCCTAGGTCTGACTGGAACTCTTGAAATCCAAGCATGTGGATTTTAGACACCTGAGGTTGTTCTGTAGTCTTTTGAGTTTCTTCCCTCTCTCTCCTCTCGCCTCACTCTTTACTTTTGTTGTCTACTTTTATATTTTTCTCCATATATTATTATTATACTGCTATATTATCAGATTTACTAACCTTTCCTTTTGCTAACATGTAACCTGCCATGAACTCTCAGATGTAATCCCAACTTTGTTCTTAATCTCTTTAAGGTTATTGTATACACTTTGTTCTAATCGAGACAGGTCTTGTTGTCTGGCTCTGGGTGGCTGTGTCTCTGCTTGAGCATTTGGACGTTGACACAGAATGATGGTAACGTCTTTTCATTGCCTTCTCTATGGGTTCTAACAGTTTTCTGTGTTTATTTCAAAGACTTTTTCGTTGTGGGATTGTGGGAGTGCTCCTTTTATATGCACTTATCTTTTAAGTGAACTTTTAGATTTTCCGATCTGACTGTTAGGAACGGATGCTCCTGGCATTACCTCAGCAGTTTCCTGTGTGCACCTGCTGATGAGCACACAGCTGAAGCTTCCAGAAACTGTCTGCAAATCCAAGAGTTCTTTCCTTTCCAGTGTTCTATCCTGCTCATGGCTGCTGCCTTGATTTCCCTAGACTTTGGATCCTATCTCTCTTGAGTTCATCGGGTCGATCAGGTTCTATCTGGTCTCTTTGCCCCAAGCCTGGGAACTCTCAGCATAGTTAGATGAGACACCACAAATGTCTGCCTTATTTGTCTCATGTGCCTCAAGAATCACTCTCCTGTGTTTAATGCCTAGTGTCTTACAAAACAGCTATTTTATACACATTCTGTTTATTTTTGGTTGCTTTGGATACAAGATGCTGTCTGCTCCCTGTTGCTTTATTGTAGTCTGAATTCGTGGGTGAAATTCTTAGCTTTTCTAAACTTTAATTTTCTCATCTACAAGAAGAGGATGATGGTGTTTAGATGATTTTGTGTGAGAACTGAATAAGATAGATGTCTGTGCACCTGGCAGTTGGCAGACACTCAGCAAACACTTGGGTCTCCCCTGCCTTTGCACCTGGATCTCATATCTTCCAGATTTTTCCTGGAGTTACCAACCTGACTAGACTAGATAATTGCTCATGAACTAAGTAAGTTTCAGAACTCTGTCATCCATGGAATGGTTAGCTAAAACCCTTACCTTCCTTCAGTGAACCATTTGATCTACAGGGATTATGCTTTTATTTGTAAAATAAATGAGAGTAGGTTAGAGAAGGTTTGTGGTATATTGAAGACAGAATTTAAGAGCACCAAAGGTATTTGAAACTTGACTTATTTGTGTTATCAAATGTTTGCCTTTCCCTTTCCCATGATTCTCAGAGAGCTACATGAACAAGAGAAAGTGTATTGCCCAGAACTTACCCACTCTCCCCTTTTTTCTTGTGTCTTCCCCTGTGCCAGTGTCTGGAGGTCGGAGCCGCCTGCATCTCATCGATCTCGGCAGTTGTGTGAAAGCTCTCAGCAAAAACCGAGAAGGAGGCTCAGGGCTGTGCCTCTCGCTGTCTGCTCTGGGCAACGTCATCCTGGCTTTGGTCAATGGGAGCAAACACATCCCATACAAGTAAGTGACTCTCCCACTGGAGAGCAAGATGGTATGAGCATAGTGTTAAAGCCACAACTGTGTCTCTATCCAAGAGGGACACCCTAGGAGAAATGCAGCCAAGGGTCACTCTGGTCTGGGCTAAAAGTTCAGCGACAGAGATTAGCTTTAGCTAGAGATCATACAATGCATCATCTTCCAAATAGGAAAGAGTTGCAGATACTTAACTCTGACGCAGTCCTAATGTGAGGCCTCTAAGACGAAACAGCTATCTCATGGAGGCCCTTAGTCATAGTTACCATTGGTGGGGTAATGTCAGCATCATGTCAGTGGGTCTGCTCCATGGTGTGACATGCAGTGACCAAAGAGCAGTGGAGCAGCCAGATTATAGCCACCAGAGTACCACTCATTAGATATAGATGTCAGATAAACAACAGATAATTTTTAGTTCAAGTCTGGCCCCTTTATTATTGCATGGACATCATAGGCATCCTGTGTTACATCTGATATCTCTACCTTGGTGAGCTTAAAAGGCCTGAGGTGGGAGATGGAGGTAGCCATCTCTCATTTCATGGAAATGTTTACCCCATATATAGGGTCCTTGCCTTTTTACTATTACTGCTCCAGGAAGATAGAGTCAGAGCTTCTCCCATTTCTGGGACAGCCCTAAGCATGACATGTCACCAGTGCTTGTGGATGACACACCTTTCTCACCCCTCTTCCCTTACCCCCATTGCCCAGCACAGCTATGTCTCCCACTAGCTACAGGAACCTCCACTCATCTTAAAATGAGGGTTATGACTCTGCATTTTATATACATCACAGAGAAATAAGATGCAGAATAAGTGTGAAAAATCTTTTCCCCCTGGAATCTAGAAGGTTGCCACCAGTGACCAATGGTGACTAGCTAATGATCTGGTTTGCCTCACAGAATTGTCATGAGTAACTATGTAGGGAACATTTTGTTTTAACCCATTAAAATCCTTTAAATGCAAATTACTGCTATGGGAGAAACTGGGGAGCTTGGGGATGTCTTCAGGTGCCTGAGGCTCATGGCAAATCCTTGCTTTCTCTTTTCCTCTGGTCCAGGTTGATAACAGGTACCCAGACATCAATTCCCACCAGGAGATTCATTCTGGGTTGCCCTCAGGAGCTTACATGTTGGTTATAATCCTGGTTGTTCTTCTTCTTGAAATTTGGTATCCCAGCCACATAAACCCCAAAGTGGCATTCTCTGTCCTTGTAAGGACCATTTCAAGGTGAAGGTTTATCATGTTCTATTATTTCTGCTGTGAAATAACCCAGTATATTGGGGGCCTGGCAAAGAAAAGGGTCATTGTGGGGTAGAACTGTAGAGGCTGAGGATCTTCCAAAGACAAAAATTCTACAGGACCTGGTTGACTTCCAGAAAATGAGGATCATGTCTTTGAACATACAGCTTTCTGGGCCATCATGTAGATATAGTTCAAAATGCCACTTTGCAATAAGGTCACTGGCTAGGTATTAAGTAGATCATGTCTGTTTTATTCAAATTATTGAGTTGATGGTGGGAGAGCTGGGAAGTGTAAGGATATTTTTGATTAGGTAAAGGCAATTTCCTTCTGGTTGCAGTTTGGTTCCACTGTAAACAAATAGGGAAACTCTGCAAGTTGTTTTTATTACTAGCTAGGTTAAACATATTTTTAACCTCAGCTAGTCTCTTGGGAAAGCTGAAAGACTGTAACAGAATGTAACCAGCCCCTGCAGACATCCTGCTTAATTCCATGAGTCCCTTCCTAACATTTCGGCCACACAGGTGATGAACAAAGTGTTTATATTGTATGTAAACATGAGCTTAACATGAATGTTGTGTCTGCATGAGACCATGTCAAGGAGTGGTCCCCTGACCCTAACAGCCATTAGCTGTGGACCAGTGACCTTGGGCCCGCCTAACAAATCACCAAGAGCTTCCTGAGAAGCACACTGCTCAGTGTCAGCAAGCATGGTGGCCTAACCAGCCACCTAATGACCAGGGAATCTGTCCTGCCATCCTTTGGTCCAAAATGAGTGCCATCTTGCAGAAGTTTTGAAAGACTTTTGTTCTGACATCTTCTTGTACTCTCAGCCACAGCATAGACTTACTTAGTATTTGGTGTCTGAATCTCATTTGCAAACTGATTGATCAGTCGACTAGAAACTATTCTCTCTCAGAATACAGGAAGGTAAGACAAAGATTTACTCAGATCTGCCCGGCAGTTGATGAAAAGATCAAACTGTGTGGCTTTCGCCAGTTTGGGAAACGGTTAGTCATTGAGGTCAAGTGTCTGGCTGGTCCCTGCTCTCATCAAGCTCTGCCTGATGTTGGCTGCCTCTCCACAGCAGGGTGTTCAGCCCAGCAGGATGGTCCACATTCCCTTCATCAGACGACAGCCCTCTAGAACCATGCTATGCTACATTATGTTAGCAGACTAAACCTTTCTGGGCAGCAAGCCTTATCTTTGCTTTGGTTTTCCGGACAAGGGTATGTTTCTTGGCTGATGGCTTCTTAGTGTTCTGTTCACTTTCTGGGGAACAAAACAATCACAGAAAATCAAACTTCATATTCTTTGTCCTCCCCCATCTCTCTAAACCACAAGACCCCCTGTCCCCCCCTCTTCATCTGTCACCCTAGACAACTGCTTAGAAGCAGCATTACTTGTGCTTGCTTCTGGGAAATTAACTGGAATGTGCACAGAGGGGATATAGCCTGTCTCCATTTCTCTTCATCATCGTACTGGACCATTTGTCATGTGAGCAAGCCGGAAAGTGAGTCGGGATTCATTACCCATCCCGGGTGCTCCCACAGGCACCCTCGATGTGCTCTGAATGGTTCTGACTCTGCAGATAATATTGCCTGTGCAGATGACAGGCTCAGGCACAGAGTCAGTTCCCCACCTCAGCCATTATGCAGCACAAACTGCCTTGGCCAATCTCAGTGCCATTCATTTATCAATCCTAAATAGTGACACCATTCAGAAAAGCATGGGAGGGGCACAAGGAGAGCAGCAAGGGCACCAGCCCCTAGTCAGCTCGGCAATGACAGAAAGCACAAATTGCTCTCTTCTTACTTCAGGGAGTCACACACCCAGGGAAATCTGTCCTTGTTCTGAGGTTTCTGACAGCACATTTGCAAGTTTTCTCCCAGGCTCATTCGTTACAGTTGTCTGCTATCCCAGCACTTCTTGCACAGTGAGGTGCTAGGGATCGCCACAGCTGACGGAGCAGGGAAGATGAGCAGAGGTATTAGCAGGAATTCTTATGCCACAAGCCAGTGCTCTAGATGTTCACTATGGGAGCTTGTCCCCGAGGGGTCACTGCAAGGGTCTGTCAGGGTGAACTTGGCTTCAGCTAAAATGCTGTGGTACCCCAGCCCTTCTGAGGATCACAGACTTTCTAGAGACCCTGAAATTCTAACTGCAACTAAGTTCGATACAAAGGAGCCTGGTCTCTTTTAGATGTTGTTTTGTGATGGGTACAAGCCCTGAAAAAGCATGTTCTTCGCACACTGATCCCTCAAGCCCCAAAGCCCATAACTTCACTTATAATTGTCACTGCGTTTGGAGAAAACATTACTTTAATAAGCTACACAATCCAATACGAAGCAGGGGCCTATTATGGACCTCACAGGAGCCAAACCAGTGTACTTGTTGTATATTTGCAAATTGATGAAGCTTTTTATTGAGAACTGACCATTAAAGAGACAAGAGACTTTTTTTTTTTGTACAAATCTATGATCCTCCCTGACGGTGTGGCAGCTGGGAATGTGTGTGAAAGGAAGAACAGGCTGCTTGTCGGTTGGATAACCAGAAAGAGGCTGAGTGTTGGAACAGCCTCTTGTGTGGGCCTAGAGCGTCACTGTGGCTCCTCACTTGTTGCTGTTCTGGGAGATTTATATTCTGCATGAGGAAGTTTGGGAGCTTCCGGCACACTAGAGTCATTGTCCTGTTGAGCTGGCCACGTCTGCACAGGTCAGTTCTTGAAAAGCTGCTTCCAAACTGCCCTGAAGTGAGCTCTAAGGGCTTTTCAGGGAAGCCCTCTTAATTCCTTTGCTATTTAAGGAGTTTAGTCCCAAAGCCTCACATCTATGCATTCATTTTGCCAGCAGGGTGTTTGTGCTCTGCTTCTAAACCACAGGTATTTATTTGCTAATGTCTGGACACCCATTTCATAAGATCATGGAATATCATCCTGTAACACTCTAATGTTGTGTCTGTTTATAATGCTGTTCTCTGGCAACTTGGGAAATGGTGCCACATAGCCACCTGTGATGGAAACAGTGAGTTTGTTCTGTGCGGGACCTGAGACCCCCATTTACTCATGGTAGTCACGAGCAAGTGTTGGGCATAGACCACCATGCTTGTTCCACTTCCTTCTATGGTGGAATGGCTCCACCAAACTTGAAATACACTGGGGCCAGTCTCTTGTCAAACATCAGATTGTAAGCAAGCACTGCAGGCAGCATCTACTTCCAGAAGTCTCTGTCTCAGCAAAGGGCTGGACTATTCCTGAACAGCCTGTAGTGGGAGTGTTTGCCTCCTCCGGCTCAAGTAGGGTAAGGAGTCAACAGTATTTAAAGGACCTCAGAGCACCTGAGCACAGCAATCCCCTCAAACCAGCAGGCAATACTAAAACCAAATGCCAGTCAAAGACTCAGGGGGTGGAGGGTTGGTGTTTCATACACAGAGACAGCTTTTCCTAAAATGTTAACACTTCTGCTCATTTGAGAGGCAGTGGGGTGCAGATGCCTGCAGACACCAGGTGCAGCTGCAGGTCTGCAGTTGGGGCCATACAGGGCCATCACTGCAGGCACAAACCTTCCCCCACCTGGCCTTAAAGATCTCATCACTCATCTTCCTAGTGTCTGGGTAGATCTGGGGGTTCTCCACTGTCTCAGAACTGGGAAGTCACTGAAGACGTTTAGGAGACTGGAAGGGTTGTGGGAAACCGGAGCACGAGACGGAAACCGCCGTTAGCTGTGGCATCCCACACTTCTAGCGTCACAGTCCTGTTCCTCTGGATTGAATGAGATTACTTACAGGTACCATAAAATTAAATAGATACTTGTCAGGGAAAAAATGCAAAAGAATATCAGCTCTAAGATTGACTCAAGATAGCATGAAATTGGGGAGAAGCTCCGTGTAAGGATCTTTGTGTATGAGAGGGGCACGCATGTGCATATTCAACCTCCTCTAAATGCACATTAATGCTGGATTATCTCCCTGATTTACAGGGAGAACATCAATTTAGAACTATTTGCACAAACTCCGGATGCCAGTTTATAGCATTCCCTGTTTAGAAATAAAAAACCAAAGTCTCAGGTTGCCAGGCAACTGCAGCAGTGATAATTCTTAGTATTGCTGCTTTAAAAACATTCATTTTATACATTTTAATGACTGTTAGGGAGCAAAGAGGGTGAGCCCAGAGCATCTCTGGGACACAGGAAGAAGTTCTTTTTTATGAGATTCTTCAGTATCCTGCTCTCTCTTAATTCCTCCCTCCTTGCCTCTTCCCTGGCCAGTGGTATTTTTGTAGTTCATTATAGAATTTACAGAGATAGTTATAGTTTTTTTTAGCAACCCAGGCAGCAATTGTCTGTTGATTAACTCCTCTGGTGTGATATGTGCACGTCATTAGGGGAGAAGTGATGTGTGGAATCTGTGGGCTGCAGCTTGGGTTCGCTCATCATTTCTTATGCTCCAAGTTTGAGCCGTTCTCTTTGGTTGTGAGAACTGCTCCTGCCCCAGCTGGCTCCTGTCCAAGTGTGGCCAGACCATCATAGCTGGTATTTTTCTCTGCCCATTGCTGCTAGCCACTGTTAGATAGTGAAGCATAGTCACATGAGGACCAGATAGAAGCCAGGAGACTTCTCAGTTATCCTTTGGGTTCCAATTTTATCTTCCCTTAGCTTAACTTCTGAGCTTACCGATGAATGTCTCTTCCTTCTAGATTTGAAGTCAACTAGCAATGGATTCAAGGGTGGACTAAGAACTGAAACCTCATACCCTCTCAGTTCCAACAGAACCCCTCCACAGAGGCCCTAGCACTCAGACTCAGGTCAGCAGTGCTGGATCCCTTCCCCAGACAGTGATAGTTCTCTAGAGAGGAAGGCAGGGCACAGTCTAGGGGAAGAAGGAGACAGATGGACACCGTTGAGCTGCTCATTCTTGTCTTCACATTTACTATGCTCCCCCTCCCATGAATAAAGAGGAAGAAGCAAACATAGGATCTCCCCCTCTCGACCTTTCAAAGGGAATCGAAGCTAACTTATGAACTGCTGGATCCAAGGAAGAAGGAGAAAACTGTTTCCAATCCTTATTTTCTGACTTTTCAGCTACATAGCAGGCAGTTAGCATGGTGTATAAATTCACTCTCTGTGAGGGATGTTTCTCAATGTGAGCATAGTAATAATACCTCTTACTGTGCCACCCAGGCTCTTCTAAACGTGTCATGGTGACTCAGAACCATTGTTCTTATGGCACAGATTGGGAAGCTGAGGCACAGAGAGATTGAGTTCCTAGTTCAAGTTCACACAGCTGTTATGAAACAGAGTTGTGTCACTGTCTCCCAGTGTGTCCTTGCTGCTGAATATGGTGCCTGGAAGGTTGTCAGTGTCCAGTGAACAGTTGTCAATGGATACAAAATCTCCATGGACAATATGGGTCTATAAAGCCTGAATATAGAGGCTTGTAGGTAGGAGTTTAGACTGGGGAGCAGCCAGATCGTCCAGTGTGTACATCCAGTTGGCTTCCTTGATCTCACTGTTTCTATGATGACTAAGCTGAGTGTCTTAGTTAGAGTTTTACTGCTGTGAACAGAAACCATGTCCAAGGCAACTCTTACAAGGACAATATTTAATTGGGGCTTGCTTACAGGTTCAGAGGTTCAGTCTATTATCATCAAGGCGGGAGCATGGCAGCATCCAGGCAGGCATGATGCAGGAGCTGAGAGTTCTACGTCTTCATCTGAAAGCCTCTAGGAGAAGACTGGCTTCCAGGCAGCTAGGGTGAGGGTCTTCTAGCCCACACCCACAGTGACACACCTACTCCAACAAGGCCACATGTACTCCAACAGGGCCACACCTTCTAATAGTGCCACTCCCTGGGCAGAGCATATGCAAACCATCACACTGAGACTGGTGGCTAGGTGCCAGTGGCAAAGTGAAACATGAAACAAAGAAGAAAACAGAAAGGAAATCCCTCATTCCAGACCCAAGCCACAAACCAGAGCTCAATCAAGTTGATTGTGATCCTTGTTACCCTGGTGATAGGTGCAGGGGTATTGCAAGTTCAGGGCCAGTCTGGGCAACTTAGTGTCCAACTCTGTCACAAAATAAAAAACAAAAGTGGAGGGGTACAACACAGCTTAGCAGCTCATCGGTGGATTGCTTGTTAGCATGTGCAGGCCAAGTTCAGCCCCTAGTAACAATGACCACACACACACACACACACACACACACGAACACACACGAACACACATGCACACACACGCACGCATGCACGTACGCGCACACAAAAACTGTGTTCAGTAAAGCAGAGGAAACAGGGCTCTGATATCTGAAATGGAGCCTGGTGGCCTGAGTGCTCCACTCAGCACTAGCCATGGAGGAACTTAGCCAATCACAGCCATTTCACCTGTCTTGAGAGTCTGGGAAGCCATCTCACATTCCCCATCTGCAATAAAGCCGCACAACCCCATAGTAACTACACCACTCAGCCCTCCTACTTTGCCTGGGAGCTCCAACAAGAAAAGTGGGTCCCTTTCCCAAACCAGAAAGCTGGGTGCTACCCACAGTTGACAGAGAGGAACATGGTTGTGGGTTTCTTTTCCTGGGATGGTGGTGTCTCTGAGGCATTCCTGGGAGAACAGGTTCCCAGGTTTCCTAGCAGAGGTTATCATTCGCTGGGGCCTGAAGTTTGGCTGCATATCAGCTTGGTAATGACAGGCTATGCAGGAGGTGCAGCTGAAGCCAGGGTTCGCTGTACCTGCCATCATGAGCTTCCTCAAGCATCTGGCTGAGAGTAGAAGCATTAAGAACGGTTAGGAACTGGAATTTGTCAATTTCTTCACCCTGAGCTCCCAAAGACATGTGCTGGAGTAGGACAGCTGTGGTCTCCAAATGAGACTCTGCTGTCACTTGGGTTGGCAGAGCCACACTCAGGCGAGGCCAGGGAACATGGATGTCAGCACCACTTCTGTTACTCAGGGATCATTTCAGTCCCCATTTTCAACCTTGTGATCAGGATTCATTCTTGCCCTCCACTTCCGAAACAAAATTAGATCCCTTGGATAAAATGTCTGGGAGGCCTTTGAGAACATAACGTTTCAACGGTGAAAAGGCCAGAGTGTGTACGCACATTCTAAGCTTCAATGATCCCAGTTCAGCAGCACCATCGTACCATTTTATCCACTCTGGCTTGTTAGGCAGCTGTTTCTTTTGGCCAAATGGATTATAAGTTCCTTTCGTTACATTGGAGCCTTCAGCCCTCCTAGCCAGCACTCAGGGAGGCTGCCTGATGCAAATCTAAAAGAGCCCAGCCGTAAACTCTCTGCAAAGGATTGAGGTGAGATTAAGGAAACTAGGTACCCACTGAGGTTGAGGGGAGCTCAGGAGAAGCTGAGCCCCCAGTTGTGTCTGTTGATCCTACAGACCAGGATGTGGTGCATTTGATAGAGATATATTCTTCACAGAATACCAATAATGGCAGCCACACTAGAAGCAGCTTTGAGGCAGAGCCTATGTGTAACATGCTACAGAGGTTAAAGAAAACCATATCTGTGTAGACTAGAGATTTGGGTAGGGGGAGGTTTTTCTGAAGAGCTTTCCACATTTGATAGTTCATGTTGCAGTTTAGGTCCTGCTTGGTTCATAATACATAACTGCTATTCATAGAGGTCAGTGTTATTCAGATCAGCCTATAGCCAGAGGAGTTCAAGGGACTCGTTCCCCAGGGTCTGATGGAGCCTACCAAACACATACAAGAGCTAGCCAGAGAAATGTGGAGCCTATGTTCAAGTTTTATTTTAACCCACTTATTCATTTCAATCACTTCTCCATTCAAGAGTAATCAGTGGGTCTTGGTAACAGGTAACAATTAGGCACTGGGAACAATATAGCTGGTGACACCTCAGGGGTGTGAGTGGGGGCTAGGGACAGACATGAAACACCCAAGTGTGATACATGATAATTATGTGCACACCAGCCCTTAGCCTGCACAAAGGGAAGAAAGGGTGGGTGGGAGGATGGAGCCACAGTATCTGCTGCCTTAGCTGATGCAGCTAATCTGCCATCTCTCTCCTCAACTACCTGCTTCTACTACCGATGCGTAACCAGGTTTTCCTGCCTCCCCATCCATTCTTCAGAGGCTGAACTCTTCATTCATGGGAGGGGGCTCTGCCCTGTACCACATTGATGAAGAACTTGGCTGATACCCATCGTGATAAACTACTGAGCTAAACGTGGGACTAAAAAACCTGAAGCTTATTGTTATCTTTAATGATGACTAATCATCATATTACAAGCCATTCTGTTCATTACAGAAAGCAAGCAGCTGACAGAGGAGGCTTTTGGTCAGTCCAGGCCAGTGCACAGAGGAACCCAAGATGCCCTTAGGCACTCCAGGGCTCTGTGGTTACTCAAGGATAGCTTGATTTAGGCACAATTAGGCGCTGGAAAGGATGGAGCATACAAATGAGTCAGGGCTTAATTCATTAAAAAACTGCCTTGAACATTAATTGAGCTTCAATCAGAGTACCCAACCATAAATTCTCACCTGTTTCACAACTGATTCAGGCTCAATTGAGCATTAATAGATTTTTTTTTGGTTCATGCAAATGAGGTGATAATTCATTCTGTTGTGTAATTGAATAATTTTCAAATAGATTTATTCACAGGAACAGTTAAATTGTGCCATGTTGCCTAATGGAGCTCATGATGCTTTAACCAAAGCAAAGCCGAGTTCCACTCTGGAACAATAGAGACCTCACGGGACAGAGACAGTTCCAGTGAAGTCATTGCTGGTGTGGAGAGCAGCAGACCTTAAGACACCTGACGATATCCACTCTGCCTTAGGACCATGACCCCTGATGTTACTTATTTTTACTTCTCTGCTCTTTCTTACTGCCACATACAAGTAGGGTCAATATGAATTTGCAGGAAGTGGTTTCTCAGTTTGACAGCCCCCATTTGTAAGCACACACCCCCGAGTTTTATGCCCCGACACACCAGCCTTCCTGAGAGTTCAGCGTGTCAGCCTGCTTGTTGAGTTCCAGGCCAGTGAGAGACTGCATCACAGAAAAACATGGTTGACAATTTCTGAGGAATGAAATGGAGGTTGTTCTCTGATCTCCACACACATGCACTCAAACACATACATACACACACATGTGTGATTTTTTTAAAATGTGTATTCCTTCCTGTGTTCCAAAGAGCCTACCCAGGATGCATCTCCTCTTTGAAGCCTTCCTGAGGACTTCTCTCCCAATACGTTGCTGCATAACAATTCTGCTTTTTGTTTACACTACTCAGCCCCCGTCATATGAAGTCATCACAATAATGACAGCCTCTCCCTCAGGTGCCATATTGCTATATACTCATTTGGACTGACCCAACTTGATCTTAAACCCTGTTTCTTTAGTGACAAATGTGAACTGACCAAACAAAGTTGCCTCCATGATCAAAACCCTACCCTGTCAAGCTCTTTCTATCTGTGAATCAGCAGATCTTCCCACTCTGTCTGCTAGAACACACATATCCATGCCCTGTTGGCTCCTTGGCGTATCTGACTGTATTTCTTTCTGAGATCTAGATGGCTTTTTCCTATGTGAAGATCTAGGGCTCACACAAAAAGATCCACAGTGAATAGTGACAGCATTACTCTGGGCAGCAAGTGTGCTGTTAGAAGCATAGATATATTTGCATTGTCCCTGTGGTCAGAGACTAGTGGGTGGCAGTAAATTCACACGCTGAACCAATTTCTTTGGCTTTTCTTCACTTATATTACTGAGTCTACTTGATTGATCTGGTCATTGGCAATCACAGTTTCTCTTATTCCAGGCGTAATTATTGATATTAACTCTTGAATCACACACTCCTTTTCATACAATAGTATGTGTGTATATGTGAGTGTATGTGTATGAGTGTGTATATATGAGTATGTATGTGTGCATGTGTATATATGTGTGTGTGCATGTGTGTGTATTGAGTATATTTGTGTATGTAGTAGTGAGTGTGTGTGAGTGAGTGTGTTATGTGTAGTAGTGAGTGTTTGTAGTATGTATATGTAGAGAGTGTGTGTATGAGTGTGTGTATGAGTGAGTTTGTGAGTGTGTGTGCGAGTATGAGTGTAGATGAATGTGTGTGTGTGTGTGTGTGTGTGTGATTACAGACTGATGATGAAAGGGTTACAGAACCAGCAGTGTTGGAGGAGGCCTACTGAAGGTAAGAGCTGGGAGCTGATACAAATGTGAAGAGGGTCATGACAAGAGGTTAGTTAAGGCAGTAAGGACCCTGTTGTAGACTTGGGTCCAAAAAAGAGAAGAAATTCAAGTGGCTGCATCAAGTGAGGAGGTGCATCCAGGAGGTTGTCAGTACTGCTCCCTGGCATGTGAGCTGAATGTTCTGATGATAGGTGGATGGTTCTGCCATCTCAGTGAGAGTCCACATTTATATGTGGACACAAACCCCACAACTCTCAACTCAGAGGAGGCTAAGAAGCCAGCTATGATGACCATGGCCTAGGAACGTAGGTGTGGGGCACCCCAAATTTCTGCATTTCAATGTGGAAGTAGTTTCATGAAGTTTTTATAGTAACAGAGCAAAGTCATAAAACACTCTCTAAATATATTGGTGGGAACATTCAATAGGCAGTTAAAGATAAGTTGAGAAAGCTCAGGTGGAGGCCTGAGATGCTGTCTGATGCCTCATTGCCTTTCTGGTTGGTGGAATCTAGGGTTTTCTTAAACTAATGCATTCCAAAAAGTATTTTTTATCTCTTAGCAGCAGGATGTTAGGTGCAACACAGAAACAGGCAAAGGATGGCTCTTTAGAGGACTAAAGAGAGCCCAAGATGCATTACAGTTAGGCTCTGGACCTGCAACATTCCAACCTGTCTCTACAGTCACTGAAGATCCAATCTGTCAGTGAGCCTTCCAGGTTTCAGTGTGAAGGTACAGCTTTTCTGAGAACTTCCTTTTATACTGATGATGTATGGTTCAGCATGCAACCACTCATTGGTCTGGTGAGTTCTGTAAGGTCACAGGCCAGGTTTTGCTGTCAGGTTTTGACAGGCCCCTGTGTCAACACATTTCCTAATTTAATTTGGTAAGCCCAGAGATGGTGGCCTCTCGCTTGCCTGATTAGTTGAGCTGTAGGTCTGTGCAGGCCATGGGTGATGCTGTTCCTATACAGACAAGATGCAGGGCCACTCTGCCTCAGCATGAGCTCTCAAAATGGACACAGTGAACTGTGAGGTAAATGGAGTCACTCAGGGCCTGAAAGCCACTGCTGAAGATAATATGGAACAACTTAGAGCAGCTGTGGGTCTCTGCTGCTATTTTAAAAAAGGAAAATCAGTTGTCCTGTTCCCCACCCCCTAAGCTCTGACCTTCATTCCTCATCCCTAACATGGATTGCCAGTCTCTGATGTTCCTCCCTTTTCTCAAAGGCTGGGTCCCTCTGCAGCTCTGTTACCTGTTGTTATTCAACCTCAACCCCACCCTCCATTTTTTTCCTTTCTATTTTGTCTGGCTATCTTGTTATTTAAAGTTGAAGGCTAAACTCAGATCTGTTTTTAAAACAAAGCCCAGAGCAGGAATTGGTCCTTCCTGGTCATTTTGTTGTTGTTTATTTCTTTGAACATCTTAATTTCCTTACAGATGTTAATCAACTTTCTGTTGTTTACTTGAAATCCATGTGTTCAGCTCAATTGCCCATCTGCAGTTCCTGCTGGATCTATATCTCCCGGTGCCTTGAATCCTCCTGTGTTTATTGTTGTCTGGGGACTGCTCCTTTGCATTGGCATTTTATTCCTGAGACCTGGATAAAGAGGGTTTACTTTACAGAGTGTTTGTATGTAGGTCTATGAGGTGCCAGCTAAGGATAGTCTAAATTGTATTCTCAGCTTGAAATATTTTGGACCACCCAAATCCTGAGACTCCAGACGATCAGATCGCCTGCGTGTGTTTCAGACTGAGGTTCCAAATACTTAGGACGATTTCCTTTCCACTGTTTTGGTGCTTTAGAGGACAAGAAAATCATGTCCTCAATATGGGAGAAAGAGAATTTCCTAATAAAGCGTCCATATTGGACCAGTTTGGGGCTCTGTTTTCTATTTCACAGATCAGCCCCACCCCCAGCCCAGGCCACATAAAAACTAAAGTCTGTGAGAGTACCTGGTTGGTAAATAGCTTCAGAGTGAAAGCAAGCATTGTTACTCTACTTCTCCTGAGTCCCTGACTTGGACTAGAGATTGTCTTGCTCTTTTGCAAACTCAACAATGCATTTAATAGGATTTTTACAGCTATCCACATTGTGTAATTGTGCTTCGAAAGGTCTTTTGGGGACCTGACCAGCAGATTGTTCTTTTTCCTTGTCACTTACACATTCTCGATCTTCTGATAAGTGAGTATCTGAATGTAGACTCTGGATACTTCGACTGCTTCTCAGCCTGTTGGCTAAGATCAAGTGCAAACTTTACTCTCCAACATTCTTACAAAATGAAAAATATCTCTGCAAATCAAAGAAGAACAGTTAAAACTTCTTGATTGTGTCTCTAAATGTTTAAGAAAATAAGGAAAATTATTTCAGCTATAGCTTAATATACTTTGCTCTGCTTCTGTCTTAGCTGGCTAGGATTTCACAATGCTTCTGCCTGCCCATGTCCCTGAAAGACCCATGTGTGAAAGGCTTGGTCCCAGGCCATAGTGCTAATGGTAGTGGGACCTTTACCAGATGGGGGGTAGTGGGAGGAAGTTAGGTTACTGGAGAGCACACTTGAAGGGGGTATTGGGGCTCTGTCTTCCATCACTACGCCTTGGTTCCTGGCTCCCAAAGAGTGATCAACCTTGCTCCCTCACACACAATAACTAATCTTACCACAGGCCAACAAGGCCAATGAGCTATGGACTGAAATCTCTGAAACTGTGAGACCAAATAAACCTTTCAACACTCTAAGTTGATTGCCCCCAGTATTTTTGTTATAGTCTCTGAAATGTAATCATGGTAGTGCTATTTTCCTTAATGCTGTATTTTTTCAACTATCATCTTAAAACCACCATGATTTTTGTGTGATAACATATAAAATTATCTGTGTATTTTGATAACTGCAATTTCCCCTTCTCTTGGCACACTGGACATCTAACTACGATCTATAGTATGTTTGTTTCAATAGGATACATTTTTTCAAGTAAGAAACAATTATACGTCAATTTTCAGAAAAGAAGAGAGAGCTATAGAATTTCTCGTGTTTAATCCTTTATGTAGCTTGAACTCTTGTCCTTTGTATCCCAGGGTCCTCTGTTTGCAGGCTTTGTTTTTAATAATTGCAATTCATTACCAGCCTCAAAGCCTGAGGTTCTCTTCTTTCAATTATTGAGCTCCAGATTACAATTTAGTTTGGAAAAAATTCAATTCTAATTTAGAAGACTTGTTTCTAAAACTTTAACACTCAGATTTCAGTCATGAAGACTGCTTTGTTTTGCCCACTATAAAGCTGCTCACTATAAGCAATTTTGTGGTATTTCATTTTACTCTTTAAAGTCTCAAATATTTTTCAAATCCAACTAGTGACAGGAAGCAAAGAGAGAACTGTGTGCTCCCCTAAATTTAAGATCCAGCCGATCTTCCTCACATAGACTTTGTTGTTCAGTTGCATTCTGATGGAATTTAATGAATTTTTATAACTAAAGCTCAGGTTTCTCTGTATAGAATTGATCTCAGCACAGTTATTAGTTGTGCAAGTATATTAGCTAGAAAGACATTCAATAGAAGGTATTTCTCAGTTTAACGGAACTCATACTGTAGAGTATGCTCTCCTGTTCAACACACACCTCGCACATGGATAGAGAGCCAGAAGGCCCGCCCATACCACGCTCCTATTTTTGTAGGAAAATAGTAAAAGTTTTGTAGTGGCAAGTGAGAAATTCAGGCTCTCATAAACAGATAGGATACAAGATAACACAAAACCAAGACTTCTGGGCATTCCAGGACACATAGGGTCTATACTATGATCCTGTCCATCTCTCATGTGTTTGTATTTCCAGGGTAGGTAGAGAGCCAATGGTATCTCAAGTTATCAATGCCTGCTTGCTGAACAAATGACTCCAAAACTACCTGTGTATCTAACAGGACATTCTGTATGCCAGTGCGAGGGGCCCTTTGGAGCTTTCTTCCAAAATCTCACCATGGGCTGGAAAGATAGCTCAGCAGTTAAGAGTGCTTGCTGAGCTTCCAAAAGACCTGAATTCACTTCCCAATACCTTCATTGGTAGTTTACAACCTCCTTTAAGTCCAACTCCAGGGGATTTGATACCCTCATCTGGCCTGTGTGGGTACTATACATACTCAGCATATACTCACATAGGAACATAAGTAAGAAAAGTTTTAAATCTCAAATCCTACCACACAGATGGCTCCTCCCTTTACTTATATTTAACCAAAAGCCAGGATGGTACTTGCCACCCTTTCTGGGACACATATTTACATTGTCTATGTCAAATGTGTTAGACTATGCCAACAAGTTTGACCAGCCTCTTCTAGCCAAGACAAACTTCTAGACCTCAGTGGGTTCAGCCTTGTGAATTTCATACTTGGGTATCCACCTAAGAACATCCAAGGAGTCATAACATGGACACTTCACATTGTATTGATGGGCTGACCAGAAACTTACCATCAGATTAAGGCCACAATAGTGGGTAGGTCTGTTAGTTTCTCTTTGGGGATGCTGTTGTGCACACTTCTCAAGATGATAGTCTGGATGCAAATACCATTCCTGTAATATGCCATTGAGGACTGTAATATGTGTAGACCCAAGTAAGCCAGCTTGCTCTGGAGACTGAGAGAGTCACTCTGCTCTTACACAGAAAAGCCTGAGCTTTGTAGGAGGGGTTCTCACTGGAACCTCAGTTCAATAATATCTGTGTTGGTTTTCTTGTAATACTGGCTCCTTAGCCATTAGATATTTGCTTGAATGTTTATAGGAAGACCCCTGTTAGACCCCATGCTAGGTCTGGATATGGAAAGATCAGACCTTTGCCCTCATTCTGTAAGAAGCCAGCATCCTATTTGGGACATCAGCCAGCCCACAGAGGGTATCCTTTATGACACTAGAGAAAAGCATTGAGTTTGAACTGGGAAACCAATCCCCTCCCAAAACAAAACAGAATCAAACCAAACCCAACCAAACAAAAGGGCCTTGGGGAAGAAAGGTGTATCTAACTCCTATTCTGTGAACCTCATCAGCAGGACTTTGAGAAACTTATCCTCTGGCTTCTTCAGGGAACCTGGGAGTGAGGAGTAGGGACTGAGTCCTTACTTAACACTTGCATGGCTCTGGTGGAAGTCTTCAACCCAATTTCCTTTCAATTGCCTCCAATTACTGAGGCCTGTCCTTCATGGCAACGCAGTTGGCCCATCTTATGAGAACCCTGGGATTGTGTTTCCTCTAAACCATACGATATCCAGAAGTCATTGCAATAAGCACTGCCCTCATCACCTCTCAAAATTTAAGTTCTACTCTGTCTCGAAAGGAACATAGCCAGGAAACTCCATAGCAAGCGTGTGTGGAAAATGGCCTTTCACAGTTCTTGGGCTGGTGACTGGGAGTGGCCTCTAAGTAATAAAGACCATATTGGACAACTATCATTTGCATATAACAAGCCAGACAATCCTTAGTCCCTCTAATTGGCAAGCTTGTTACAGCAAAACTACATACTAGGAGGGTTTTGAACCACAGATAAAAAAAAATTAAGATCTGAATCTAAAAAGGTATTATATAAAAATGAAGAGTCTCCTGTATATTAAAAGATACTGCCAAGAGGTTGAAAACAACAGATCATTCTGCCTGTTTTCAGAGAAGGCCAGTCAGGTTGGCACATACTTTTAATCCCAGCACTCAGGAGGCAGAAGCAGGTGGATCTCTATGATTTCAATGCTAGCCTGGTCTACAGAGTGAGTTTCAAGTCAGCTATGACTTTATAGTGAGATAATGTTTAATATTTAGAACTTTTAAAGCCATCCTAAAATACAACAACAGAAGCAATTAAATGATGGACAAAGAACTTTAACAGAAGTGTCTCTGTAGAAGATACGAAAATGGCCAATAGCACATGAAAGCATACATAATTGCACTGGGCAGAAGAGAAGTGCAAATGAAACGTCAATAAGACACCATGTCACACTGGGTAGGAAAAAGATGAAAGTAGATTTTACATAAGAATGTGAAGAAAGTCATGGGCTTTATGGCAGCAGGATGTCACAATTGTCCCATAAACATATTCCCAAATTAAGTGCTACAAAGGACATTGGTCAGGAGCCAGGCCAGGGAGATAAGACAAAGCTCGTTTCAACCTTGAATATCATACAAACTCCTGAAAGCCTTCCAAGACTGACAACATAGAGAGGTCATTTGTGGGCCTTTGGGGCTTAGTTCAGTGGATGAGAGCTTTGCTAGTACCTGTGAAACCCTGTGTTCTGTCATGCACACATACATATACATGCACAGGTGTACACACGTACACATACTCACAGGTGCACAGGCACATATACACATGTGCACACACACATAAGTACATACACACATACGCACAGACACTGGGCTGAGTCCTTCCTGGTAGGATGTGTCACCAACCATTGACCTCTCTCACTGTAAATATGTGTCATTTCTCTTAGATAACTTAGGGAAATCCCAGGGATGTGCAGCCTGATGGAGCAGAGAGAGATCTCCTTGGTTAGTGTGGGGAAGGTCAGAATAGGGCCAAGCATTTGCAAATGAAGACGCCTGGGATTAATAGTCATGTGTTCTCTGCTGATTATATAGACATCAGAATGAGATAAGTTGACTCTAAAAACTAAAAATAGTCATGAGATTTGGGGCCTAATCTGATGTAGCTGCCATGCCTAGATGCCATGACTCTCCTGTTCAACCCCTTTTAGACTTTTCCAAAGAATGAGCCAGAAAAGGGACTCCCATGAGTTTCTAGAGCTACAAAGTAAACCAGCTGCCATTCATAGAGTCCCTGGGATACCTCTGTGTATATGTGGGGGGGGGGGCAGTGCTGGAGGGTCAGGAGCACAGGGGTCAATATTAGCTGTCCGCCTCAATCACTGGCTAGCTTATATTTTGAAAAAGGGTCTCTCATGGAATCAAGAGCTTAACGATTAGCTAGACTGGTTGATCTCAGGGATCTACCCATTTCTACTTTGCCAATACTAAAATTACAGATACATACCACAGTGCTTAGTGTTTTATTAGTGGGGGAGGGGAAATGTGATGGGGCTGAGATCCAAACTCTGACAAGGGAGATCGCAGAGTGAGGTACAAAAAGAGGCCTATCAAAACGCCACATCCAACATATGCTTCATATATGCATTTGCTACCTGGAACTAATACTGAAGCTCAAAAGAAAGCATAAGAATAAAAATATTTCAGACACATAAGCTGTTATATAACTAAGGATACCCAGGTGATCACGGGACAAGGCAGCAATCAAAATGGTGGGAAGACCTGAGAAAAGATACTGGGTGAAATTGGATTTCATTGCATCAAAGATTCCATTTGTAGCCTTATTTTTCTCTCTTCTCAAGAATTCTGTGGAAGTTCAAGGGTATGGACAGAGGAAATGCCTCTAGGTTACCATGACAACATGATTCCTGACTATCTTTATGCCTCATCAGTTCCTAAGTGCAGTTTGAATACCATCAGAGTTCTCTGACATCAAGATGAACATGTACTCCTGACCCAAGAATGATGGAAACTTTAAAGGAAGCAAAGTCCTAAAGAGTACAGTGATCTCATCTTTACTCTGGAGATGTGTGATAGCCACCCTTGGGCGTAATGGAGATGGTCCTTAGTCCTGCCCCCTGGTTAAGCAGCCGTAGACCATTGCAGAGGCTAGCTCACAAGTATCAGGACTGTAAAAATGGCTGTTGTAAAGCTTTGATGATTAATGATAAAAAGACTTCTTGGGCTCAATAAGATTTTTAAAGGAAGTGAAAAACTAATGGGAAAAATGTCAAGACCATAGTTATATCTAGCTATGGTGAGGGTATTGACGTCTTTGCTTTTGATCTGGACTGATTAACAATCTTTCATCTATTTCAGACCAATTGGCATGTGTGATGATTGCTGGAGGTCTGCCTTACTGTTGAGTCACTAAGCACAACCTTCGCAGCATCCCTTACCTTGTTAAAATATGCAATTTTCGGCAGACCATTGACCCGAGGGACAGCTGTATGCCTCTTATTCTAGTGGTCTGCTCATTTGTTCCCTTGGCTGTCTTTTTTATTCTCTGGAGCCATTTCTCTTTAATGTGATGATATTCCTCATTCCTAGTTATCCTGAAGTGAATATTAATGAATGTAGTCTTTCCCTTCTGCCCTAAAGCTATTAAGTTCTGTGTATTAACTGAATAAATACAGGCTAAACACAGTCCCCATTATGAAGGTGCTTACAGTCTTGTTAGAAGAGCTGATAGAAGCCTGAGAGAGTTTCAAGGTTTGAGGGCACAGTCCCCAGGATGCTGTTCTGCCCAAGATTTCTGGTTATTTGGGTTCAAGGATATAGGAGATTGAGAAGAGTCTGTACCTCACTTCTGGCACCAACTGCGTGGTTGGCAGGTACCCCAAACCACCATCATTCAGTAGAAGGACTTCCAGAACTCAGTAAAAGTACTCATGAGCTGCTGGAGTGTGTGAAGGGGCTGCTCCTGCAGAACCAAAGCTGCAGGATCTCCATGACAATGGGCAACAACAGGACATCCTAGAGGATCCATTTAGGGTAGCAGAAGTCAGAGGCCTCAAACCAGACCAATGACTCATTGCAACGAATATTTGCAAGTAAAGATGTGTGGACAAAAGGGTATATACTGTGTGACACACTACAGTTTCCATGGTGAAATGTTTGTTTTTTGTTTGTTTGTTTTTATTTTAAATGTTTCCTTATTTTTAGTTTTAGTTTTGTTTTTTTTTTTTTTCGGGGGGAAGAAGGTTGCAAAGGAAGGGTATAGATCTGAAATGACAGGGAGATACATGGGCTTGTGTGTATGATGTAAAATTCACAAAAATCAATAAAAAGGTTTTTTTTAAGTCCTCATGGCTCTGACTTATCACATAGGAAGACTGCAGCCTCTAATCAGCTCTCAGAGGAGATATGTGAACATAGTAGGGTCTAAGAAGGTTCCAGATATAAGTCTTCCAGTAACTGCAAGACATGTTACTGTCCCAACATCTGCATGTGAAATATGTACTGAACATTGCCACCAGCAATGTTGGCATGAACTATTACATCTACAACTATAATTGTGGCTAGATAGAGCAATTCCCCCTATGGTTGACCCCAGTTCCAGAGTGATGATACGTCATGGCCCCAAGCCATGATCCTAAATGTGGTGGTTGATCAGGCTCACACTCCACTAAAATCTGATGTGGACACCCTCCATCCTAAACAAAAACGGTCTTAATAGCTATCACAAGGCTTCTCTCCCAAAGCTCACAGCAAAGGGAAGCTCTCTTGAGAGGCAGAGCTAAATTATTTGATACATACATAAGTGTGTGCAGGGAAGAGATGATAAATTGGGTGATGGAGGAACATGGGATATGACTCAATCAATAAGGAACTTGTTATAAAGGCATAAAGGCCTGAGTTCAGAACCCCAGCACCCATGTTAAAACGTATCTCAGGAGCATATATCTGGACCCGTCATTCCCAGAATGAGGGGAGCAGAGAGGCACAGATCGATAGCATCATTGGACATCTAGAATAGATAAGTCAGTGAGATTTAGGTTTAGCAAGAGACCCATAAATAAGGTGGAGAATTGAGAAAATCACCTTACATATTCAGTGCACAAATGCACACACATGCATGCACATACACACTCACACACAGACACACACATACTCGCTCACACACACACAAACATACACACCCAGTCACATACAGACATACATACACATGCATACATACATCTACTCACACACATAGTCAAAGAGAGAGAGAGAGAGAGAGAGAGAGGGAGGAGAGAGAGAGAGAGAGAGAGAGAGAGAGAGAGAGAGAGAGAGAGAGTTGCACGATAGAAAAAAGGGCCAAACATTTTAAAGAGCAACAGAAAGAAAACTGAATGTGCCTACGCAACAGAACCCTCAGGCAAGACATGATAAGTGTGTCTAAAAATGTGAAAGGCCTGTGTGACCAACGGGCTTATTTTTGACCTGTATGATCCCAGGGGACAGAGCTAATGACTTCCAGTTAATATTATAAAGACTGGGGTTAAATATAAGGAAGAGACTTCTAATATATCTGAAGAGACTTCTTGCATATCTGAAAATATACAAGCTGCCCTGCAAAGACAGTAAGCCTTCCCAAGTGGAAAAGTCATTGCTGCACAAAGCGTATCACTCATTACCATGACGATCCTTTTGTTAGGAAATGCAAGACCTTCCTCCAAGAATCCTTTCAACTCTATTACTTTGTGCTTATATCAATATGTTTTCCATCTTGACCCATGGTTGTATTCTGGAGTTGGTAAGCTAGTTACGTACTGATTCTGAGTGTGGGTGCTATCTTTCAAATTTCTGAGTGGTACCTGAGTGTGAGGGCTGTGGAGTGAACGATGCCCTGAGCAAACTGTAGATATACCATACCTAGAGTAATTTAGGTTCTACCGCCTGGCCACCACAGAGTACCCTCTTATCTTACAGCTATGAGAAGGGATGGGGTGTTAAATAAGTAAACAATGGGAGGTTCCTGTGGAATATGTGCAGTGATCAACTCCATGCTTGACAAACGTGCTAGTTGGCATAAGTCTTATTGAATACCATCCGTGTAGAATGCATTTTAATTTTTTTAATTTTAAATTTTTTAAAACCTTTTTCTTCACTCCATGTGACTTTTACATCATACACCCCAGTCTAATTCCTCTCTGCTCGTAGTTACCCTCCACGCTTGCAGCCTCCCCCACAAAATAAAAAATGCACCAACAATCAAAAACAAACAAAACAAAGCACAGAAAACATCTTATTGTGGAAGCTGTAACATGTCACAGTGTGTCCCACAGGATACCCCTCTGTCCACACATCTTTACTTGCAAGTGTTCACTGCAATGAGCCACTGGTTTGGTTACAGGTCTCTGGCTTTAGTGACACCATCACTGCACTGGGACTCCTCCTGCTTATCCTGTTGTTGTTGTCATGGAGATCCTGCAGCTGCAGCTTTAGATCAGCAGGCCCTAACACATGTCCTCAAAGTTCAAAGTTGATGTAGATTTTGGGATGGGCCAACCTAAAGCCCTGGATCTGAGCCTGGATGGAGCTGGTCAGCTCACTGTCTTTTCCTTACCCACACCACTAGGGCGAGCGCTCCAGCACTGCTCCCACTAGGCCACCCAGTGTCACTACTGGCAGTAGACAGAGCCAGCTCTCCTGCTCTCCTGCTCTCATGCCCTTGGGGCCAGCTCACTCACACCCACACCTCCAGAACCAGCTCCACTGTGCTGCACAGTCAGGATGTAAGGCTCACTTTCCCAAGTACTTCAGCCAGAGAGAGGCGAGGCCAGCTCTCCGCTCTCACGTCTCACCTGTGCCTTTACCATCCAGTCTGTGTTGCCCAGGCAAGGTGTTGCTCAGGTGAGATGCAGGGCCCATTCTCTCAAGTTCTATAGCCAGTGAGAGGCAAGCCTAGCTCTCCTGCGCTTGCAACTTCGGGGCCAGCTCTCCAGACTACCACAGGTGTTGGGGAACATCACTCCTGCATCCTCTCCATCACTTAAGCAGCAGGGCCAGCTCATCTGCACACTCTCCACCCTGGGCCAGCTCTACTGTGATGCTCAGGTGAGATACAAGACCGGCTCTCCCAAGTACTGGAGCTGGTGAGGGGCAGGGATAGCAATCCTGCTCTTAGGATCCTGGGGCAGCTCTCCCAACTGCCAATGGTGACAAGGGACGAGAGCATCACCTCTGCCACTCACAGCAGGTGAGGCAGGGTTGGCTCTTCCACACTCATGCCCTTGGGGCCTGCTCACCAGTACCCCAGCCACGAGGGCCAGCTCCACTGCTTTGCCTGGGCTGCTCTCCCTAGTGTTGCCTGCAGTGCCACCAGTGAAAGGTGTATCCAGTCCCTGAGAAGTTTTATAACTAAAAAAAAAAAAAAAAGTTGGATTTTATAGGCTGGTTCTTCTTGTTTAGTTAGGAGAATGGTGATAATTTCCTACTTTGGTCTATTAATGGAATAGCTCACTGATTGACTTGTATGGGTTAAAGCAGCTTTGCATGCCAAAGGCAAATCTCTCTCAATCCTAGTGTATAGTTTACATTGAATTCCATTTACTAATGTCTCATCGAGGTTTTACATTACCGTTTATCAGAGCTAATAGCTATACCTTTCTTTAGTGTCTTTGGCTTTAAGTAACAAATATCATAAAATATACAGGAGATAGTCTTTGCAACTTAAATTTTGGAAGAGTTGAAGAGGTATTAGCATTATTTTTCTTTGAAATCTTAGAATTTAGCTATGAAGCCTGGTCTTCCTTTGTTAAGAAATTTTAACTACTATTTTAATCTCTCTTTTTTCTTCTCCTCTCCCCACAATATAATTGTGAGTTTTCTGCATTTGCTTGTAGATGTTAAACCAATATGTATTCTTTATCCCATAACTTTTCTAGTCTCTATTTAACTTATTTCTATGCTGAAGTTTACTCTCTCCTTCTCTCCCCCACCCCACCCTAACTATGGAGTTTCCTCTTCTTCTTCCTGAGGTGTCATGTCAGGCTTGTGCTGGGAGCAGGGACCTGGGTGCAAAGGAGCCTATTGCTATTGGAACTGCTTTCACAGGAATCCCGTGTGTGAAGATTTTTCACCGTTATCACTTTCTAGATATTTTTCTATTTTTCATTTCATTTTATTTGGCCCATTGGCTGTTTGGGCACATATTAATTTTCACAAATTTGCTTGTGTGTTGTTATTTTCCCTAAAATGAGGGCTCACACACAGTATCAGGTCTGATAATGACCTGGAAGTGGTTGCAATGGCATGAGGTTCTAGACTGGGGGTGGGGGTAAGGCAGTGTTCAGAGGTCTGTAGGGTTGTGGTTCTGAACTCAGGGTCCCACAAACCTATAATAATAACTGAGACTTGGGCATGGTTTACTCTCTAAAACATAGTGTGATGCACACTGTCGAGAAAGCTTGTTGATGATACCAAAGCACACTGAGCAGCTTAGGCCTGGAGCACTGGGCTGCTGTCGTGATGCTGATTGGGCTGGGGTACACAGCATACAACAGTGGCCTGATTCCAGAGTCAATACGACACAGCAACAAATCAGACCCTGGATGAGACACCACATTGTAGTATCACTAAACCCTGGAACAGTGGTGTACTGACAGTACCCCAGCAAGCACAGAGCTGAGGCTTTAAGCCCAGGAGCCAACGATCAGGACAATGGTGACTTCACTATCCAGCCTGGTAGGAGGCTTTGACAGCTCAGACTTCAGGGTTCCATTCAGTTCCAAGGAAGCTGGGTGCTACACCTATTTGGCCTGGAGGACAGGTAGTAACAGCTCTCTGGCACTGTTCCCTTAGGACAGAGCTGTACCTTTAACTCAGCCCCAGGAGGTACAAACACAAACACTTACCTCAGCCCGACACTGGCTCCTTGTGGGGCAGGGTACCAAGTCAGCTCAGGATAGGGCTCACAGTGCTGACTCCTTCTCTGGAGTAGCTCAGTAGTGTTGCTGGAATTTCCAACCCTAATAAGCCCTATAAAAGACACACAGCCCAGATATTTAATTATAAACCTTATGCCTAGAGTGGGCAGATCTAGGACTATACTAACTTATTCCCCAGCTAGGAGACCCCTTGATACTTGATACTGGCCATGAAGTTCTGGTCCATCATGGCTTCTCTTCCTCTTCCTCTGTCCTCTCTCCTTCCCTCTCTACATGCCCCCCAACCTCTAGTCCCACCTCTCCTCTCTGCTGCTCAGTCGCAAGCCTTTGATTGACCAGTACAATGAAGAAAAGGTTCACATGGCATCCCCTGAGTACCTAATGGTCTGCTCTTCAGGGGCAGCCCTTCTTGAGGATTCAGTATTAACATTAGAATACAAATAGCAGCAAGCCAACCCACTACAGTAGTTTAGAAGGGGGACCCCACTTATGGCTTAGTGCCTAAAGGGGCCCCAGGGCTCCTCTGTGATGAGGACTTCAGGTGAGCAAGTTGGTAACTGCTGTGGCCAAAGTCCTTCTGATTACCTTCCCCACAGGAAGGGTGCCTGCCCCTGTGTCTAAGCTGATCTCAGCTAGAGTTCTAGGCAGGAATGCGGGGGCCAGACATGTACTTTCCCTTACTACATGGTTGCCCTCAACACTCATGGGTGCTCTGGAACACTCATTTGGTTTAGTTTGTTTTTAAATCAAAATATAGTTGTTTACTTGTGACCCTGGCTGTCTTTCAGGGTGCTTGTAGTAGGGGTCCTTAGTCAGCCATCTTGCTCACGCCAGTTGCCATTATCTTTTATTGATGACTGTCATGTTGAAATTTATAGGTCTGTTTCTCTGCTTGAATCCTAGCCACCGTAAGCTTGTCAGTCACTTTTACCTGAGTCAGCCGGTACTGCACAAATGTTCCTTAATGAGTGGCTGCACTCCCTAATGAGCTAATTAGTTCAGTGGACACAAACAGCCAAGCAGCTCCTTTGCAAGGGCAGACCACTTCTGTATGTGGCTGGAAGTGTTGTGAGCTGTGACAGTGGCCAGGGCCTGGTGCTCCAGTGGTTTCTAAAGCCAAGCGTTTTCTCTCTTTGTCAGTTTCTATGGGACTGACTTTGTGTCATAACTCTATGAAGCATCTGAGAAGATTTGGGAGCACCGTAGACTGCTACCCATCAAATACAGATTATAGAGTCCTATGAAAACCAAGGCGTGTTCAGTGGCTAATGGTTCTGTCTGTGTAATGATGTTACCATGTATAGGCAGCATTCCTACCTACAGCCTCCTTACAGCAGGGACAGACACACGCTTCTCCAAAGGACCAGGAAAGTGCTCGTGGGCTTTATTACAGAGTCTATAGACAGTTAGACAATAGCACTTGCTTTATGAGAACAAGCAAAAAACCTAGTTTGGATTGTACAGGCCTGGTTTGTTGCCTCTTAGTCTAAAGTAGTATGTGTTCTTGAGAACATTATTGGTCAGGCATGGAGGTATATACCATTAATCAGAACTCAAGAGGTAGAGGCAAGCATATTTCTGTGATCTTGAATATAGTTAGGGGTTCACAGTGAGACTCTGCCTCAAAAAAAAATTGTAATTAAATATTCATTAGCTTGGGGTTATATTCAATGATTGCCTAGTATGTTCAGGGCCCTGGCTTCCATTCCCAGCAGTGTAAAACATTAATGTGTTCATAATTCCTTGTTTTCCCTACCCTTTTATTTAATAAAAAGATTATCTTCTTTTAAAAACAAGACCGCTTTCTCTTAGTCATTTCAATAAGTATACATGGTTGGAATAGGCAGGGGCTGGACCGTGTGTTCATAAAAGATGCTACACAGATGAGTAATGTGGTTTCTTCTCAGACGTGCTCAGTTCTGCCTCATTGCCTGCCCTTCTTGCTGCTAACCAACCAGTCCCCCAGGGCCACAGGACCCTGCATCTTTGCTCTCTCTCTAGCTAGCCTGATCCTGGGGCCATGACAGAGAATGTCTTCATGCTTCTCTTCCTGTGTCCTCAGTATTGATTTGGTGGTGAGTGTCATCCTAAAATCTCTAGGAATTCTTGGAACCTTCTTAGTTTCCTTCAGAATGCTCAGGTCGGCCTGCACCTGGCAGCCTTTGGTACCGTTCTCTCACCTGCCTTCTCAGTAGTCTTTGTTTAGAGTCAGAGCATCACCGCGAGGGTGAAAAAGCCACAGCTCCCTAAGCTTTTCTGCTTCACTCTCCTGTGATTAGAGACCGGTGTCCATCGGGCTAGTGATTCTGCTGATTTTCTTTCCATGAGACTGCAAAAAACTGTCAGTTACCAGGCAACACACATGTTGTGGCTTCTTCCAACCATATGGGCTCCCTCTCCAAAAGCCACAAATATTTGTCTACAACTGTGTCACACATGTGGATGGTGTTGAGCATACCATAGCATACTGGTGGAATGTTCTATCATGTTATTTGGTTTGGGATCTTTTCCTAAAGACTTACACAGAGACACATGGAGAGCCAGAAGTGTGTGCCTTTGGCCATGTGCATTGATTAGCAAGACTTCCCGCAGGAACTTTATAGTTGAGTCCGCTGGAGGGTCCGGATTTGCAGATCCCATAGTTGTACATTTCCTACTAGATAAAATTTCTTTGTAATCTCTAAGCCAATATTCCTGATGCTTTTATGGTGATTTAAGGACAGTACACAGAGTAAATTTTTGACTCCCTGACACACATGTCCCCCCACTGAAGTGTGACAGGGTGAGCATTGCCTTGTGTGTTTTCGGCTTTGGTGCTTTTGAATTTTTTATACTTTTTGCCCACTGTTTCAAATGATTCCCTGGCATGGTGCCTAAGGCTTTCTAGTGAGAAGAGGCATGAAGGGGATGTTCTGTGCCTCATGGAGAAAAGATGAATGATAGATAAGCCTCGCCCAAGCGTGAGCCCATGTGCTGCTAGCTGCAGGGTCAACGCCCATGTGACCTGATATGGCGTGATACATGCAGGGGAGCAGGAATTTGTCTACAGTAAGCGAGGCTGCTCCTGAAATGGGGAAGGTCACATCTATAGTTCACAGGGATAAAAAGATGAAGAAACTGAGTGTGTAGACTCGTCAGCTGCTGCACAATGAATGAAGAGAAGGGTGAAGAGCGCTACTCTGAGACTGAGGACCAGAGGCATCTACTGTTGTATCTCTCAAGGCCAGGAAATCATTGAACACACTTGGCAGTATTTTACCATAAAGAAATATTGTGTAAACATCATTAGTTTTTTAAAAATCCCAGATATTAAATAAGATGCCTTTCAATAGAAAAGTCACCTAAAACAAGGTAGCCTATTGACATTTGACCAAACTGTCATTTTCCCAGAGGGGTCCACAGGAATTCTAACTGTGTGTTTCCCTCTGCCAGCCATGCCTTAGGATCCCATAAATTGCTGTTTATGGATACTTTATAGTGTGTAGCTATCATAAATTGTAAGAGTTGACTGCATACGGTCACAGCCTAATCCAAACAGAATCCATCTTCCACTTCCTGTGGTTACCATATTTGCTAAGTCAAGACTGAGCCCTGACCTCCTTCCTGAGACATCTCTGCAGAGTATACTTTGAGGAGAGTTAAATGTGATCAGATAACACACACACACCCACACACACACACACACACACACACACACTTCCTTCTCTTTCTTTTATCATGTCTATCCCCTGATTATTTTGCCCTGGTATATTTATAATTTGCTCTGAAACTGGAACACACTAGCCCATCATTCCCAAATGAACACCTTAATTGGTCCCAGGCAGGAAAAGAAACTACCATCTCTCTTCCCTGAAGCCAGATATAAGTCACATAAAAAAATTCTCTGTAGACAGTGGCCAGCATCCCACATGAAGTCTGTTAGCTGATGGTCCCTCTCCAGGGGATTCTGCAGGGACATGAACTTGAGAAGGACAATCTGAGATTGAAATACAGCCAGAGGCTGCCTCAGCCTCAGGCTGGGTGCTCCAGGGAGGAGATGGCATTTCACCCAATAGGTGCCTGCATGGGGAGGATTCAAGAAGCAGAACCCTTTAAAAAACATGGCAGGATGTCACTGGAGCAAGTACAGAAATAGAAAAATATGAGCCATTCCTTCAGGTCAATTCTTAAAGAGCCTAGAAACCATCTGAAGTGCCCTGGGCCTTGTTATCGCTAACCAAGATAGTGGTTCCTCATAGCAACTGCAAAGTTCCCAGGGGGAGCCTTTCTGGAAAGTTCTGCTTCCTGTTGCTAAGTGACTATTTGGGCTATGTCTGTCTTTCTCTGCTTATCAGGAATACCAACATCTTTTCCTTCAGTGTTACTGGCTACAAATAGCAGGGTTGAGAGACAATGGCAATGCCTCTGTGCTATAAGGGGGATTTCCCATGGGTTGTAAACACATGGGACTTCAGTGCAGGTTCACAGCATGCTTTTTCTATTACAGGGATTGCCCTGTGTGCAGAAACTTGCTGAGAAGGGCTATGTGTGCAGATAGCATGCCAGATTGCTGGTCACAAAGCCATTTTCTCCTGATCCCCTCTCCTTGTTTCTATTCCCAGGCCTCATTATGTGCGATGTCATATGCACACAAACAGATACACTAGAATAGCCCATCGCGGCCAGGACAGAAGTGCCAAGGGAGGTGTTTGCATGAATCCCATCCTTGGAGTTAGAAGCACTTGCTCAGCTGCCAACTGCAAATAGCCCCATGCTGCAAAGCAATGCTAATTAGTATGCCATTAAAAAAAAAAAGAGGAAGAAAACACTACCCACAACCAAATAGCCACATGCAAACCTGAAGTCCTGCCCTGACAGCCAGCATGAGGCATGGCCCACTAATGCAGCCTTAATCCACTTTGTTTGGCAGGGAGAGCAAGCTCACCATGCTTCTGAGGGAGTCTCTAGGGAATGTGAACTGTCGAACCACCATGATCGCACACATCTCGGCTGCAGCCAGCAGCTACGCAGAGACCCTGTCCACCATCCAGATCGCATCGAGAGTCTTAAGGATGAAGAAGAAGAAGACTAAGGTAAGGGCTCTTAATGGGAGGGAGAGTACTCTGGGGACAAGAACCGAATCACTAAAAGCCAGTCAGTCTTGCCATTCCCTGAATGCCAAGGACCATGTGAACATGGCTGCTGCAGCCCCTGTCCAACAACACGGGAGAAAGTTGAGTGTCCTTTTCACGATTGATGCTGTCATGGGTCATCCACCCTGACCGCTGACAGAGACTACTTTAGTAGATAGCCGCTGTAAGATGAAAATGTCCCAGGGGTGGGAGGGACTCAGTCTCCTCCATGATCACATAGGTGAGGACTGCATCCAGTAGCAATCTGGCTCCAGAAAGAATGGCTAATGGCTCACCCGTGGGCTCTGCCACCCCTGCATGTCCAGGAGCCTTCAGCCTTTGGGTTCTTGTATCGATGAGCTTGTGTCTGTATTGTGTTGACAGATGTTAGTAGGCTTACTTCCTTGGGCAGAAGCAAAGCCAGGGTAGCAGTCAAATGGCAACAGTGTTTGAGAAAACCACATGTATGAGCCAACTAGCCACATGTATGATACTTGAGACTTCCCTTTCTTTCTCCTTTATATATTCCTTTTATGTATATAAAAAGGCAAGGCTTCATAGCCAGTGTTCTGAGGCAAGGGAATAGCCTTGAGGAAGTCAGGTGCAGTCTGGATAGGTCACTACCTTTCCCAAGCAGACTGATACACCAGTGTGCAAATAGGGATTATCTATCCATACATATCCATGGCATAGGACAGGGGGGTGTTCTGGCACAGTCCAGTGAGTACTGGCCCCTCACATGCAGGTCTGCAAGACCCTAGCACCAGTGAGCAGCTCGTGCCTTCTGTATGACACAGGCTTCCTAGGAGGGAGGGCAGTCTCAGAAGAACTTCCCATTAACAATTTTCTTGTCCACATTGCAGTACACATCGAGCTCCTCTGGGGGAGAAAGCTCCTGTGAGGAAGGCAGAATGCGCAGGCCCACTCAGCTGAGACCCTTCCATGCCCGGGCTCCAGTGGATCCAGAATTCCCCCTCGCCCCACTGTCTAGCGACCCTGACTACTCCTCCAGCAGTGAGCAGTCCTGTGATACCGTCATCTATATTGGGCCGAATGGCACAGCCCTGTCTGACAAGGAACTCACTGACAATGAGGGCCCCCCAGATTTTGTGCCCATTGTGCCAGCCTTACAGAAGACCAGGGGTGATAGCCGGCCTGGGGAGGCAGCAGAGGCTGCAGCCAGCGAGTCAGAAAGGGACTGTCTGAAGTGTAATACGTTTGCCGAGCTGCAAGAAAGACTAGACTGCATAGACGGCAGCGAAGGACCCAACACATTTCCCTTCGAAGAGCTGCCCATCCAGTTCGGGCCAGAGCAGGCTGGCAGATGTGCTTCTTTAAGCCAAGCAGCAGGGCCAGATACACGATCTGAGTCTGATAAGGAAGATAATGGGTCAGACAATGGCCAGTTGACTGAGAGGGAAGGCACAGAGCTTCCAGCCTCCAAGATGCAGCAGAATCGGTCCCCTGCGCCTACTGTGACACGCAGCAGCAGCCCCAGTCCAGCCTCACCAAGGAGCATCCCAGGCAGCAGTAGCCAGCACAGTACCTCCCAGCTCTCACAGAGCCCCAGTCTCCAGAGCAGCCGGGAGAGTCTGAACTCATGTGGCTTTGTGGAGGGCAAGCCCAGACCCATGGGCTCTCCAAGGCTAGGCATTGCCAGTCTGTCCAAGACCTCAGAGTACAAACCTCCCAGCTCTCCCTCTCAGAGGTGCAAAGTCTATACCCAGAAGGGGGTCCTGCCCTCATCTGCCCCACCACCTTCCCTGAGCAAGGACTCTGGCATGGTCTCCAGTGAGTCCTTGCTTCAGCCTGATGTGCGTACTCCCCCAGTTGGAATGAGTCCTCAGGTTTTGAAGAAATCCATGTCTGCTGGGAGTGAAGGGTTTCCCGGAAGTCTCGTTGACGGTGAACACCAGGAAGGCCCTCCTGCAGACTCCAAGAAGGAGATTCTGAGCACCACGATGGTGACTGTGCAACAGCCTCTAGAGCTGAATGGGGAGGATGAGCTGGTCTTCACACTAGTGGAGGAGCTGACCATCAGCGGGGTGCTCGACAGTGGACGCCCCACTAGCATCATCAGCTTCAACAGTGACTGCTCCGTGCAGGCCCTGGCCTCCGGCTCCCGGCCTGTCAGCATCATTAGCAGCATCAGTGAGGATCTGGAATGCTACTCCAGCATGGCCCCCGTCTCCGAGGTAAGCATCACACAGTTCCTGCCACTCCCAAAGCTGGGCCTGGATGAGAAGGCTCGGGAAACAGGCAGCCGGCGTTCCTCCATCAGCTCCTGGCTGAGCGAGATGAGCGCAGGCAGCGATGGGGAACAGTCCTGCCATAGCTTCATAGCTCAGACGTGCTTTGGCCACGGGGAAGCCATGGCAGAACCCCCAGCCTCAGAGCTTGTCAACAGCATCCAGAACACGGCAGTGGTGTGCAGAGAGAAGCCCGAGGTGGGCCCTGACAACCTGCTCATCTTATCTGAGATGGGGGAAGAGTCTGGCAACAAAGCCACTCCCATCAAAGGCTGCAAAATCTCTACAGTGGGCAAGGCCATGGTCACCATCTCTAACACTGCCAGTCTGAGCAGCTGCGAAGGGTACATCCCCATGAAGACCAACATCACAGTTTACCCCTGCATTGCCATGAGCCCCCGAAATGTGCAAGAGCATGAGTCCTCCACTGCCACCCCAAAGGTGAGCCCCAAAACATCCCAGTCCCAGGAGAGCAAAGAATCCACGACAAGGAGGGAGATGAAATTTGAGGATCCCTGGCTTAAACGAGAAGAAGAGGTGAAAAGGGAGAACGATTACTCCAGCGAGGAAGGGGTTAAGTGTGAGGCTGTCACAAGCTCCCTGAAGACTGAAGGTAAATCAGAACAGGAACTGGATGGCAGGCCCAGCTCCGGAGACAGGCTAAGCAGCAGCAGCAGCTCAGAGGCAGCCGCCTTTCAAGTGACTGACAACGTTAGGAGAGTTGTAGATGGCTGTGAGATGTCTCTGCCTGGCTTGGTGGCCCAAAGTCCCCTCCATGCCAACCGAAACCTAAAGTCAAGCAGCCTTCCAAGGGCTTTTCAGAAAGCCGACAGGCATGAAGAGCTGGACAGCTTCTACCATTGCCTGGCAGACAGCAATGGCTTCAGTGCTGCTCCGGGCATCCAGTCCTCGAAGACAACCCTGGAGAGGAAAGTAGCTTCACCCAAGCATTGTGTCCTGGCAAGGCCCAAAGGTACCCCTCCTCTGCCTCCTGTCCGCAAGTCTAGCTTGGACCAGAAGAACAGGGCCAGCCCTCAACACAGTGGTGGCAGCAGCAGCAGCACCAGCAGCCCCCTGAACCAGCCAGCTACCTTCTTGGCTTGCTTCCCTGATGAGTCCAACAGCAAGACTAAGGATGCCAGTAGCAGCAGTAAGCTCTTCAGCGCCAAGCTGGAGCAGCTGGCCAGCAGAACCAACTCTCTTGGCAGGACAACAGTCAGCCACTATGAATGCTTGTCGTTGGAGAGGGCCGAAAGCCTATCGTCCGTGAGCTCCCGCATGCATGCCAGCAAAGACAGTACCATGCCCCGCACTGGCAGGAACCTGGGTCGCAGCACAGGAGCCTCACCACCCAGCTGTAGCATCACCCAGTCCGCAGGGGCCTCTCCCAAGGCCAGTCAGTCTAAGATCTCCGCAGTGAGCAAGCTCCTGCTAGCCAGCCCTAAATCCCGCAGCAGCCTGTCCACCTCGACCACCAAAACCCTCAGTTTCTCCACGAAGTCGCTGCCGCAGTCTGTGGGCCAGAGCTCCAACCTACCGCCCAGTGGGAAACACATGTCCTGGTCCACCCAGTCGCTCAGCAGGAACCGGGGCTCTGGGCTGGCTTCCAAACTGCCACTAAGAGCCGTCAACGGGCGCATTTCGGAGCTGCTCCAAGGCAGTGCGGGCCCGAGGGGTGCACAGCTGCGGGCAGAGGCTGAAGAGCGCGGTGGGGCTCCCATGGAGGAGAAGCCCGCAACCGCCCACCTGCTGCCCTCACCCTACAGCAAGATCACCCCTCCGAGGAAGCCGCACCGCTGCAGCAGTGGGCACGGTAGTGATAACAGCAGTGTCCTGAGCGGGGAGCTGCCACCCGCCATGGGGAAGACTGCCCTGTTTTATCACAGTGGCGGCAGCAGTGGTTATGAGAGCATGATGAGGGACAGCGAGGCCACCGGCAGCGCATCCTCGGCCCAGGACTCCATGAGCGAGAACAGCAGCTCCGTGGGAGGGAGGTGCAGGAACCTCAAGACCCCAAAGAAGCGGTCCAATTCAGGTGGGTACCTGCCATGGCTTGGGAGGATAGAGGCTCCTGGGACCTCCCCTATTCTCGACCAGCCGTGGGCATCGGTCTAGATCTTGGAGCTGGTGTCTCGTGTTCCCTTTCCTCAGTGTTCTGATACCTGAGTCATTGGCTGAGGACATAACCCCCAGAGATTTTCCTACTGGGTGCCAGGAGATGCTAGCTGTGGGGGTGCCAGGCAGAGAGCTGGTCCTTTGCTTCCTTTGCTTTCCCCATCTCTGCTTTCACTTGTGCAAGTTGCTATTCAAAGGCTGAGACTACTACTGCCCAGAACCTTCTGAGGAACCAGTCAGACCTTCTGTCCTTCTGATTTAGTAGCTACTGAAGCCTATATATGGGGCGGGTGGCCTCCAAGACCCTGGAAACCACCCTCAGGGACATGGGGCACTTCATCTCATTGAAAGTGGGATGGGAGATGGCCTTTCTCCATTCCTACCCCAAACACACTGGTGACAGTCATAGACACACACCAGCCATGGGTCCTGCAATGCCTCTCCTCAAGTGTTAGGTAATATATGCCCATGCCCCATGCTGCCTACCTGCGTGCAGAGGGACTCTGCCATCTCCAGAAATATGGGGCCAGAAGCCACGTACACCCAATACCTCTTGCCTGAGCTACTGATACATTCCTTGGGAATTGAGTAGACATGTGATAGGAAATTATGTTGGCAAAAAGAAGACCAAGAGCTGGTGGCCCAGGTACCATAGAGTAAGTGAGTTTAAAGCAGAGGGAGGGAAGTGGGCAGAGACAGAGGCATTGGGTACTAAGAATAATTTAGATGCCACGAGAATTTTATCTGAAATGTCATTCTTTACTAGATACTAAAGAAAGTGTCCCTATCAGTTCCTTAGTGCACTTTTGATTTTTTTCTTAATGAAATAAAATCAATTGCCCTGTGTATATTTCTGCACCCTTTGAGTGAGGGCAGAAGAATAGAATGCCATCCTGGCCTGGCTGTCTGCTATCCTCCATGCACCCCCCAGGCTCTGCAATTGACAGCTTTTTGAATCCTTTGCCCTATATGTCAATGCCACCAGCCTGGTTAGGACCAAGAGATGAGGTGACATGCAGAAACGGATCCTTTTTTGCCTAGCAGCTGCTGCAGGAACCATCCATGGGCCTTTACAATCTGCCATATGGTTGCTTTTGCCTGTTTCCTGCCAGCTGTGACCCCCAAGCTCTACAATGGACCAGCCCACATCAGGGCTGAACTCAATGCCCTCACAAACCATTTGTCTTCCTTGGATCAAAGAATTCAATCTCCAGGGACTACCTAAGCTTGTGGTTTCCCCACAATGCCATGATATAAGAGGTCCATACATCTGTGTGGCACACTGTAGATCACAGCACAGGCTTCCGTGAGGACAGTCCATCCCGGGCAAGCTCGGGCATGGCTGCTGACACAGTGGCATCTGCACTTTCTAGCTGTGTGTTCCTAGTCTGCTCTTTAAACCGAGTGCTTATTTCATCTCTGTCTTAGAACAGGCTTTTCAGAAGACACATACCTCCTCCCTAAACCCCCGAGAGGAAGTGAGAGTGACAAGCTGCTCAGTGTATCAGGGTGATCGCTGTGACCTGTCCCCAAGGCCAGGGGCCCTAAAATGTACTGGTTTTAGTTGCTGAAAATAAAATACTTTATGTACACCAGTCTTTATGGAAAATAAATATGCTAGCCTTCCTAGTACTTGATTGACAGGCATTATTATTACTGTCTACTCAGGGTTGGTCTTCAAAGCCTGGAGGACAGTGTTGCATTTGCTTCAAGGCTCGCCCATGCTTTCCTGGTGGAGTGTACTTCTGTTTTCTCATTTAATGTGTTGCTACCCAGCTACTTTATTCTTCCACTGTCTTAAACCTTCTGGTCAAGGCTCCTTAATATGTTGGTTTGGCTGTAATACTGGAGCGAAGCAGAGAAGCAACAGAATGGATGGGAAAAGGGAAGAGTGTGGAGAATGACAGACAGCTCAGAGAGAGTTAGCAGGCTCCATGCGTGTCCTTGTTTAGGGCCAACTCCCGCCATGACTGCTGCCCTCTGAGAGACTCCTCTTAGAAGGCTATTGAGGGAAAATGGTGTGTCATAAAAACGTCAGGGAAGGTGCTGGAGTCGGGATTTAATATGGAGTATCCTGAGCACCAGATCTCTGTGCACAGTCAGCGTAGATCCAGGGCTCTGTGATAGATACCGCGGGGAAGACTTGCTCATTTCAGGTTAGGTGACCTTGTCTGCCTTATTTATGATTATTATTAAGAGAAATGCTGGCCGTCAGATGTGATCAACATTAATGACAAACAACTTCTTTAAAAGAAGCCATAAGACCCCTCAAAGGAGTTTCCTACCTAGATGGCCAGTCCTCAGTCACAGGAGATGTCTGGGATTTAGAATTGCAGGGTAAGCAGTTAGGTTTCATCTGTGATTGTTTTGCATTTGGAGAATTGTAATGATTTAGTTGCTTTCTGACTGAAAAAGAATTATAACTGTGTTGCTGGAAAGTAACCATGAGCTCTCTGATTCCTTGTGATGTGCGTGTAACAGCAGAGATTATCAAACATTTCTGTGTGTCTCCACCATACAAGCCACTTCCTATAGGTCCACACTGTGGAACCATGCGTGAACTTGAGCTTACAGAATGGTATAGTGGGAAGATTAAGCTTGGGGTCATAAGCTATTTGACTTTTAATTAGCCTTTCTGAGCCTCAATTTTCTTATGTATGTGAGTTTGATAGATTACTTGTATGAATCCTTCTGCTGGGCACATTATTATTATGAAACCAAAAGTAATGGTATGACATTCTTTCCATAGGAAAACCCTGTGTGAATGGACTTAATTCTTGGTTGTTGTATCAGTCAGTTTTTTGTTACTATAAAATGATGCCTGAGATAATCAACTTAAAAAAGAGTAAGGTACTGGGCAGTGGTGGCACAGGACTTTAATCCTAGTACCAGGGAGGCAAAGGCAGGTAGAGCTCTGAGTTCAAGCTTAGACTGCTCTACAGAGCTAATTTTAGGACAGGGCTACACAGAGAAACCCTGTCTCGAAAAACAAAGAGGAGGAGGGGGGAGGGGGGAAGAGGGGGGCTGTGGGTGGGTTTGCCTCCCTGGTACTAGGATTAAAGTCCT
>NW_021620862.1:4586770-4642588 GCF_004785775.1 Grammomys surdaster
TAAAACATTGATAAAACACCCATAATCTAAACTGCAGCAGTTGCTGGCCACTGATCAGGCGTCCCCATACATATGGTAGGAGGGGCAGCATCATAGAGTTTAAGACAACCATGAGAAGTGTGAAATATCCAGAGAGAAGACAATGAACAGAGACATAGTGCCATGTGGCTGAACCCATAACACAGACCAGCAGAAGGACACTTTTTGCCATAGGCCAGTATCTTACCATAGGCAAGGTCCTACAAATCAAAGCAACTGTGGAGGGCTTTGGAGGCTGAGAAAATGAATCATGGATCCTGGGTTTGGAGCAGCAAGAGCATGGCCAATCTGCAACATGGTAGGGTTCATTCAAAGTAGAGTTCATCCATAGTGGGGTTCATTCAAAGGGAATGTTCTTAATGAGCACAGTGAGAGCCTAGAAAATGTAAAGCTGGGTGATGTTATCCCTTGAGCATGTGGGAACTATAATAAGAACACACAGATGCATTCTATATAGCTCTGTAGGACTGTACCAAAAGCACATGATATAATGTAGTCAGCGGTAGAGAGTGATTACAGACTCAAGAGGGACTTCTGTGAGTAGATTTTGATTGATTCTTTGCAGTTCTTAGCCAGCCCTCTGTGATAGGCAACACAAAACTGTGTAGCCTAGAGATCAGAGTGATGATGACCTGGCTGGGTGGGGAGTAGTGTCTGCCTAGCCAGTAGTTGTCTAGTTGCTAACAGAATGTAAATCATCACTGCACCAGCCAAGCCCCCACCTTTAACCCTGCCCACATCACTCTGAATTAGTCTTCACTCTTTCAGATCCTTTTTATCTCACTATCTGATCCCTTCCGTTGCACTGTGGGTTACCCCCGTACCTTCTTGCCATTGCTTGCCTTCTCTTTGTTTGATGGGGAAGTCTGAGAATTGACAGAGACCTTGCTCTGAAGGTAGTTTATTCCCACTGCACGGGACTTGGCCAGCTGTTACCAGCATCTGGAAAACTTAGGCTAGAGGGAGAGGCTGCCTGAAGAGAAGCTACCCAGGGGAAGCACATTGGTTCTAAGCTACACCTATGCCATGGCCAGCCTAGCCATAAACTTCTGCAAGACCTGCTTGGTATCCAACACCAAGAAGATGCAGGGTGCCATTAGATACCACTGACTGATTTTTTGATTGGTTGTTGGTGGCTGGCAATGTAGCCCTAAAATGTGGCTCCTGTTTCTTGTCTTGAGCTCTAGCATTTATTGTCCTATTGGTGGTAAGTGTTTTAAATATGAAATGTAGTCTAGTCTGCTGTTTTTGTTTGTTAGTTGGTTGGCTGATTTTTTGGTTTGGTTGGTTTTGTTTTTGTTTTATACTAAACACATATCTTTCCTTCTCTTAATGTTGAGTAAATATTGACATTTGATAGGCCAGGCCAATAGGCTACCATTGGCTGGCTGCCTGTCGTGAATTGCACCCCGTTTCCTAGCACTGCACAAGTATCTGTGACTAAGGACCCTCAATGAACTGAGAGTGCCCCAGGCCAGCTCTGATGATTATCTGGTTCTCAGGGGTGTGGCCTGATTTTGTTATAATGAGATCAAGAATCAGTGTCTGTTTCTTGGAAACGGAAGAAGGGGGCTGAAGGTTGCCAGAATGCTTCTAAGAGACTCAACCTAGACACAGAAGAGCAAAGCAAAGGGTGACAGGGCCTGGTCACAGAAGAGAAAAACCACGGGAATGAACCTACCCATAGAAGAGAAGGACCAAGGTGAGGGAATCTTCTTCAACATATGGTCAAGAGAAGATAGAAAAGGGACTGTCCCTAAGACATAAGAAGCTTCTTAGAATAGGTCCCTAGAGGTGACAGAGAAGATGATGCCAGGGACTTGAGGACAGAGTGAGTGTCACAGACGATATGAAGTGGACCAGGCTGTGGCAGGAGGGAACTGGGTGATCCCTAATATAGCTCTGCCTCTTCATCTAGAGCAGTGGCTCTCAGCCTTCCTAATGAAGGGACCCTTTAATACAGGTCCTCACATTGTGGTGACCTCCAACCAAGAAATCATTTTTGTTGCTATTTCATAACTGGAATTTTGCTAGTGTTATTCATTGCAATATAAACAAAAGTGTTTTCAGGTTCCTAGACGACCGCGGAAAGAGAACCACCAGTCCAGAGCTTGGTCAGACCATTGTAACAGACGATACAGTTCCAATCCTCAGTCATCTAGGAGGCCTTGGTTCAGACTTCATGGAGATGAGCAGGATCTTAACGCGGGCTTGTGTCGTCATTTCCTACATGCATGTGGCATACGGCTCTTTCCTGTGTCCGTTCACTGCAGTCCTAGGGTCTTTACCCAAGCTGGGGCTGTTTTGGTTTGTTTTCTGATGCTGTGATAAACCCCATGATGAAAAGCAAGTTGAGGAGGGGAGGGCTTATTTCAGCTTCAGCTTACACTTCCATTCACAGTCCATTTTTGAGGAAAGTCAGGTAGGAATTCCAAGCAGGAGCCTGGAGTCAGGGACCGTGGACAAAAGCTGCTTAAGGGCTCATGCTCAGCCAGCTTTCTTATACAGCCCAGGACCACCTGTGAAGGGAATGGCGCTGCTCACGGTGGGCTGGGCCCTCCCACTCAATCTACAGTCAAGACAATGTCCCCAGAGAGCTGGCTACAGGCCTATCATATCAGGTTCCAAGCTTACACAGACAGCACCTTTACCCTCTGAGCTATCTCGCTACCATCCTCTAGGACTCATTATAAAGTAGCATACCATGTAATTTGGTATGAGTTTCTCTGGTGGCTGATAAGACTAAGCCACCTCTATTTGTTGGACATTTACAGTATGTACATTGCTCAGTGACCTAACTTCCTGCCTGTAGGACCAACCTTCCAAAAATAGTTCTGTCAACCCCTAAAATTCTACATGCCAGCAACCAATTCATGGTTATTTATACATGGCCTTCAGCAAATACTTAAGATCTAAATCGTTACAATACCGCTGGGGAAATCATTTGTTGTCTGGCTTTTCTTAACCTTAAAACATAGGAAAAATACATATGTATATTTGTGTGTATATATACATATATATTAATATGTCTATATGTATGTATGCACATATGTATATATATGTATCATATATGAGTTTTTATGTTTATATATGTATATATATGTACATGCATACATATGTACATACATATATACATAAATACATACATACATACATACATACATACATGAAATAAGGAATACTGGAATTAGAAAAGTAGCTTATTTAATAAAGTGCTTGCCGCATACATTTAAGGACCTGAGTTCAATCCCTAGAATACACATTAAGGGAAACAAGAAAGGAAGGAAGGGGAAGGGAGGAAAGAAGAAGGGAAGGGGAGGGATGGAGGAAGAAAGTAAGAAAAGGTTGGGTGCTTGTAATCGCAGTGCTGGGGTCACAGAGAAAAGTGGGTGCTGGGGCTTGTTGGCTGGTTAGCCTAATCTATTCAGCAAGCTCCATGGCGATGAGAGAGCCTGTCTCAAAGATCAAGGTGAATGATGCCTGAAGAATGACCACTGGCCACCACACACCTGTCCACATGTGCATGAGCCCCAGACAGAGAGAGGGGGAGAGAGGGGGGGGGCATACAGACACACACCACCATCACCTTACCCACACACACACACAGAGGAAGAAAATACTGAGACCTTAGGAAAACTGCCTGCCATCTTTGTACCCGTCTCATTTCATTCAGGGATTAAATGGATGCTTTGTTTCCATCAGGCATTATTAGGCTTTTCTATACACAGAAGCTCCGTCGTTTATAGTAGAGCACTCTCCTGCTGTGTGTGAGGCCAGAGGTTCTATTCATCCTCCCCTCACCCCCCCACTCGTGCACACACACACACACAGATACACACACTCACACACACTATATGGAGGAGAATGACAATGGTCGGGTGTGACTTGCTATCTTTCCCTCAGTGTAGAAGGCTTCTTGAACAGTTTATGACCTTCATCGTTTACAGTGGTCCTCCAGGTACAGTACCAAACACTAGGACCTTGTTACCCTAGCAAGGACATCTCTAACTTCATTGGAATACCCAGCCTCCCTGGCTTGTGCCAACCTGACTCAAGCCCTTTCCTGCACAGTCTTTACTAGGGGTGCTTGAAGGGTGTTGGCTCTAAAGGTCAAGGCCTTTGTTCATCTTCTCTAGATGAAGCAAATGATGGGTTAAGAGGACAGAGGGGTGGTGGGAAACTGGAGGGTTTTGTACACAACTCCAAGGCTGATGGGAGATGCTGTCCATTATGACTGCAGCTATTGAGGGATGTTCATTATGACCCTATGCTAGCCCTTACATTCAAGCTCACTAGCATCACCCGGGGCTTCTCTTTGTCTTAGGTTCCCAGAGACGGAGGCTCATTCCAGCATTGTCTCTTGATACTCCCTCCCCTGTGAGAAAAGCTACCAGCAGCACAGGGGTCCGCTGGGTGGACGGCCCCTTGAGGAGCACCCAGAGGAGCCTTGGGGAACCGTTCGAGATTAAAGTCTATGAAATTGATGATGTGGAGCGCCTGCAGCGACGTCGAGGAGCTACCAGCAAGGTGAGGCCACTTCCTCCCCAAGGGTCCTGCCCTAAAGAATAGAACTTCCAGAGGGCCTTCCCAGGTTTCTGGAATGGGCAGTGGGTGGTGCCAGGGCTCTAGTCACAGTCACAGACTTTGCTAGATCCTGCATGTTCATTTTCTGGGACACTTTAAAAGCTAGTGAGCTGGAGTCTGAGGAGCTGAGGGACTTTTTTGGCTTCTTGTTCTGAGGTTTCCCACATGAACACAGACTGACATTTTGGGGATCCATGAGCCTTCTAGACTAGAACAGCCTGCAGTAGTCTCCCTGGAGCTGGGTGTCTTGTCTGTTGAGGTCACCAGGATCCCTACCATGCTTCTGGGAAGCTGGGCTCCTGTCACATGCCCCTCTCACAGTCCTCTCTGGAGGCAGCTGCAGGCATGGGTCAGAGCAGAAGGCCCTCTGCTTTTCTTCTCTCTACTGCCCACCTCTTCCTCTGTGCACAGGAGGTCATGTGCTTCAATGCCAAGCTGAAAATCCTAGAGCATCGGCAGCAGAGAATCGCTGAAGTCCGAGCCAAGTATGAGTGGCTGATGAAGGAACTGGAAGCGACCAAACAGTACCTGATGCTGGACCCCAACAAGTGGCTTCGTGAATGTAAGGCCAGTTGACACATGCCCATCCTTGCTATCACTGTGGTTTCCAGTAACACAATCTAGGAGCCTAACGCAGGATGACAGCCACAGAGACCGCCTGTATTTGAGGCATGGGGCCCATGGGATGGAGCCATCCTTCAGAGCAGCAATCCTTCTATCAGGCCAGGGCAACAGAAGGTAGTAAGGATTCCTGTACAAGATGCTTTCTCTTGAGGGTCTCAGTGGAGAACGTCTGAAAGCAAAATGTATTCTCTTCCCTACATGTGGCAGACTGACCGGAAGACTAAGCCATAGACTCATGAGGTTTATCTAGCCTAAAATGGACCAGGACTGTAGCTCTCTTAATAGACTAGAATGTGCCACCCACAAACTGCTCCTGGGGACCCTGAAAGTCCAATGACCAGCTCTTGGGTTATTTCCATTAAGCCAAGAGCCCAGGTGATAGTAATCACCAGGTAACTATTTACAATGGTGTTTTTTGTTTTGTTTTGCTTTTTGAGAGATTTGATTGTCCCTAATTTATTTGTAACTAGCCATTCCATTTACTTCAAAATAAGGCTTAACTCTGCTTCGGCTATTACACTGGTATGGGACCAATTCTGGAAGACTTTGTCCATGGATAAAATATATCAACTGAATTACAAATGCTCTCTCTCCAGCTTTCCTGTTCTTCTCTTCCCTCCAATCCCCTCTTGTAACCTTCTTCTCCTGCAAGTCACCCCCTCCTGGTGAGGAATCTCACAGGTGTAGCCTAGATGCTTGGATTTGTGTGTTCCAAAGAGCTGGTTTCAAAACAGACTGGAAATGATACATGTGAAGACAGGCCAGGGTCTACCAGCTCCTAACTACACTTTCCAAGAGTAATAACCTTCTCACTAGCTCAGAGAGCAGAGAACCCTACTATTTGGGGCTGCATCTATGGCTCTGCTCAAGGTCCCATAGACATGATTTCAATACTGACTTTTGCTATGTGCTGGCTGTGTGACTTTGGGTCAGGTGTTTGACTCGCTGGGTCTTGGTTTCCTTGCTATAAAAAAGAAGAGTGGTCACGATCATCCCACAGGATGGCTCTAGGCTGTGGCAAATGCTTATGCAACATGGCCCAGGGGAGGCGTTTGGCATCTTGGAATACAGGCAGTTATCCCAGAGTTCAATCAGCTAATTAGCCTGGCAGTAGATACTTCCTCAGTGCTGGTTAGTTCCTTGGTTGGCGATTTTGGCAAAGACACAAACTCCCTCGCCAACAGGATTTTCATCTCAGGTAGAACAAGACCAACACAGGGATGAGGACATGACCCCAAAGCTGATTGAGACATAAGCTGCCCAATGGGCCTTCTCCTCCTCTGCTCTCTCCTGTTTCTTTCATGGACCCCTGGATCCATCCTGGTCCCTTAGGCAGCACCCTCATTTTCACCATCGTCTTAGAATTTTATTTTTTCAAGAGTACCTTATGCCCAAGACATGCTTGAAAATGACCATCATTTTCCAAACTAAAAATTTTCCCCTGAGATGCAAATGAGCTTACACATCTGTACACATGTGCCTCAGATGCTTGGAGGGGTGATTGCTCTCTTCCTGCCTTGGTACATGTCAAGGGTTTGTAATATTTCTTTTTTTGATACTGAGAAAAACAACAGGTAGAAGATTACTCAAAAGGGAGAAATACAGATTTTTTTGAAAGATTTATTTTTTATTTTATGTATGTGAGCATATCCAGATTTTTTTTAAAGATAAATTTAAACCAGGAATCAGGAAAAAAATATCAAGTAGACTGTGTGCTAACTCTCTGGACCGATGGGTAGGGGCAATGCTGTAACTGAGATGCGTTGACTTGTACCTTCAGTTTCAGTCTTCCCTCCTTTTGGCTCTCTCCAGAGGAGCCTGTGATAGTGTCTGGTGTGCTTAGGGTAGAGTGAGGCTCTGGTTTCAGTGTACTGAACTGAGACGTAGAGGGCCCTGGATCTGTTTCTAGCCACAGTCCTTATTAGCAGTATAACCTTGAACAAGGCCCTCTCTGACTGGACACAGAACTGCCCCTGTTCAAAGAACTCTGCTCCATGACATACCCTCGTGTTTCTGTATTGGGTATGGGTTTGCACATTTATCTCATTTATGTTATGTTCTTCTTGTTGTCAACTCAAGGTGGATAGGAGAAGAAGGGAGAGGGGCCCCTCTCCTTCCTCCTCTTGTGTTGCTATTAAGGAAACAATGCCAGTTGAGGTCGTTTTGCCCATCTGGGAATTCAGTGGGAGGCCCTGCTAAGCTGTCCACACCCATTAACAGCTGTCCATTCCATGCCACACACCCCATTTTATAACACCCCTAAACTGAGACTTGGCTCTGCCAAGCCGTTATGGGGCAAGGGGACCCCAGATCTCTGCCCATCAAGAAGGGAACCCACAAGGACTTTTGGTGCTATAGGCCTAAACCCAATGCAAGGTACCATGGTCATATGACTCAACTTGTGTTTTGAGCCTAAGGGTTGTCTTAATTGTTAGAAAATGTTTTTTAAATATCATATGTACCCCAAGTGACCAGTGAGTGAGCCTGGTGAAATTGGGTCAGGTGCTGGGTTTTGCTGAGCAGCTCAGCCTCCAGCCAGAAGAGACAGGGGCTAGGAGATTAAGGCTAGCTTCAGATATGTTGAGAGTTAGAGCCCAGCTTGTGTTACACCTGGCAAGGGCAAGATCCCCAGCCTGAGGGCCAGCCACACATAGCACAGGGATGGGAAATGGGAACCTGCTTTTTCTAGGAAGGTGGGATATGCATGTCTCTCATCACTCCTGACAGGGAGCTCTTGCTGCCATAGCATCCAAGAGTTACTTGTATTGGTTAACAAAGTGGTGGAGTCGGGGGAACTCAAAAATCTGTATTGAGGGCAGCTAGAGTAGGCATCGTAAGGTTCTAGACCACCTCCCTGTTCCTTAGAATGTCTCTGAATATTAAGGAGCTAGAAACCACAATGGGTGTCCCTTTCTCTGGCAGATACTGAGGACCAGGAAGAGGAGAAGTTTATGTTGTACAACTCAGGCGACCTTGGACCAGAGGAGGTGGGGGGAGTTAGCCCTTCTTATAGTTAGCCCTCCCATCTCTGAGAGCTCCTTTCTCTTTCAGTTGACTTGGAACAGGTCCTGCAGCTGGATTCCTTGGAGTACCTGGAGGCACTGGAGGGTGTGACAGAGCGCCTGGAGAGCCGTGTCAACTTCTGCAAGGCCCATCTCATGATGATCACCTGCTTTGACATCACCTCCAGGCGCCGGTAAGGACCGATGAGCTCCGTGCCATCAGTCCCTCTCTCCCCAGGACTTCAGCAGGACACCGCCCTCCCAAGCCCTCTGTGCTGGCAACACCCAAGACAACAGGATGAGGATGAAGGTTGGTAGCAAGTCTGGAGTGAGCGTGGAGCGAAAGGCGATGTTTCCTTTGTTTGCTGTAGGAAAGAAACGAACAGACACCAACATGTGGAAGGAGGAAATGATGGGAAGCCCCGTGGGACTGAGAAAGCACTTTGAGGAACCTTGAAGAACTCTGTACATAGGACCGCTAGCAAAGAGACTCTTAACCTTGCGGCTGTGAGAAAGGGGAGGGTGCCATGGGATTACCATGGGATGCGCAACACCAACAAGATGACCCAGAATGATGGATTAAGTGCCTTGCAAATCTTTCTGATTATCCAAACATTTGTGTTCATACTTTCTTGTGTCCAGATGGTGCTAGTCAAGAAGAAATCAACAAAACAGAAAACTCAACTCAGTTTTTGAAATGTATCGATGGCTTGTTTTCTCTTGGTATTTTTCTCTTGTTTCTGATTTGCTGTTGTTTTTTTCCCTGAGAAGTTGTGTTTGTAGTGATGTCTCCTAATTGGTATCGTAGCTGAATAAAGGGTAACTGTCTTTCATGGCTATTCTGGTAAGGCCACTCAGAACACGGCAACTGTATTGGCACGAGCCAGTGTGTTTCCCAGGGAGGTTTGGAAGGACAGGTGAGAGAGATGCCACCTTCCATAAGCAGCATGTCAGCTGGCAGACCCAGGATCGGGCCTGGAATGGGTACATATGAGCTTTAGTGACAAGGAGAGTTGTCTTTAAGGGGAAGGGTGACTTGAGTCCCCGTTTGTTTCATGTGCTCATGGCTCTCGAAACAAGCTCATGTTCCTTTCAAATCTAAAGCCTCTGGGTGGGAAGCTTGGACAACTCCAGCAAAGTCCCATTTCTTTGTTTTCTGTGGTGTCATTGATGAAGGGTGGGGATGTCTGCATTGCAACTCTTTGGGCTTACACAGGCTTGGGGGTGTGTCGCTTTCTACCACCCAGTGTCCTCTCCAGTAACAATAGGCCAGCTCTCCCCTGTCCTAAAGCCTCTGTGGCTTGTCCCTGCCACCTTGGTATCCTGAGGCAGAGAAAGGAACCCCATCCCTAAATTCCAGACCCTGTATACACAGGGCAGAGTGGAGATCTAGATCTTGCTTCCCCCTAAAACTGAGGACTTTATTCTCAAGTTATCCCCCTCCTTTCAGGATTTTGGACCATGTTAGAGATACAGGGCTGAGGCATGGAATGGTCAGGCATTGTCTGTAGGCCCCTGGAACAACCAAGAATCCCAGGAGGACCAAGGATTCTGTCTCCCAGAGCCTCTGCAGCCTGCCTGTGCAAACACAAGCTCAGGGGTCTGGAAAGAGGACTCTGAATCCTCACCCTCTCTGTGGTGTATCTGGGCCAGCCCACTAACCAACTCCTCAACCCCAGATGCTCCCCAAGGAGAAAGGACTTTGTATTTCTGGATCAGCCCTTTTGCTGGACACCTGTATCCCAGCACAGCATGGTGTGTGGTCAGCAGAACTCATCACACAGGAATTATGTGAGTGTTGGGGCACCTGATCCTTTCTTCAGAATAGGGCACAGATAAGACCATCAGCTTGACTATTTTGGAGGTCAGCCTGGTAGACCAAAAGCTAGCCCCATGGGTCACAAGTCCTGTTTTACACATTCCTAAGAGGTGACTCTTATGCAAAAGGGTCTAAGCTCTGAAATGGCCCATTTCCCCTTCTGTGTATCTTACAGCTTTAACAAGTGTGTCTCCTAGAGAAGCTGGGCCTTCTCAGATCTTCCACAGCTCCTCCCCAGTGCCATTCTGCAGGAATCCTGAGCTCAGGGCCCACCTCAGCCTCATAACACATGTGTGCATGAGCCTGCTTAACAGCAGTGTTCTTGGAAGCTTCTATACCCATAGGGATGCCAATACTTTGAACATCTGTTTTGATTGCTGGTTTGAAATATACTTCTGTTTTGTTTTTTATGAAAGGCCTTGATTTGGGAAAAAATATTTAAAGAGAGCACGCCTGGGTTTCTTTTCTGTGCTCAAGAGCAAATTTATTTGATTAGTAGTCCATGAGCTGGGCTTTGGGCCCTGCTGCCTTTTCCCTTAGCCCTGAGGTCATCAGGCCCCAGTGCATACTTTAACCGGCCACCAACAAAGTCCAGTGTCTTTGCTGGAGTAAGGCTATGCTGACACATCTGTAGACAGCAGACTCTCAGTCAGCAGGCTCTCTTGGGAGAGCCGCCCTTGGTTGCCTCCCACTCATATCTGCTTGCATGCATTCCAAGCAACTTTATGCTTCAGCTTGGCCATGTTACCAGAGTTACTTTACCAAGCTAGGTTAGCTTCCCAGGAGGCCACATCCACATGACAGGGCATCCCACAGGACCCAATAGGTGGTGCAGTGAGACGTTTTTGTGAAAGAATGTGCATCTCTTGTCCATTCCAATATCATGCCCTTCTCCAAAGTAAACTGTAAACATCTTATTCTACCACATAGGTCTATCTTAGCTGATAAGCCTGTGGAGAACTCCTGCATCCCATGATGCACCTGTTCCCTGCCCTGTCTATGGCAGTACAACTCTTTAGGCACCAAGACGTAGTCCTGGCATCTGGAGATTGTTCCAGTGTGAGGTGGCTCCAAGTTTGGCTTGAGGAACAAGCAAACACTCACAGGGACTGTCAAAGAACTCGTTTCTAATTCATTATTCATAGATGGCCCCCAAATGTTTCCCTGAAATTAATATTTAGGTACCTATGCCTTACTTTAATTGCCCCACAACTGTAGCTGTTGCTGGATTTTACAATCCTAATAAGTTCGTGTAAAAGACGCACAATCCAGATATTTTAATTATGAGTCATATGCCTAGATTGGGCAAATCTAGGGTTACACTAACTTATTCCCCAACTCTAAGGCCCCTTGTTATTTGCTGTTTCTCCTGACCACTTGGTTCTGGTCCATGGCAGCTTCCTCCTCCACCATCTTCTTCCTCTCCTTGTCTCTGTCCCAATTGTCAACTCCCTCTCAAGCCTCCAGTCCCACCTTTCCCCTCCACTGCCCAATCCCAAGCTCTAGCCTTTCTGACCAGGTACATTGGGGAGAAGCTTCACACGGCATCACTTGAGTAATGATCACTTGAGAAATGGTCTGGGCGACCATTTCTTGAGGAACCAGTGTTGGCATTAGAATCCAAGCTGCCTCAGGTCAACCCACTACATCTAGCCCAGCTTCAAAGAATTTAGTGTGAGGTAGAAGCATTTGCAGCCCAAGGAAAAGTAAAATGTGAAACGGGGCATCATTCTCCCAGGAGGAAACCCTTAGCTCACCTCACCTGGGCCAGGGCATAGGTACTGTTGCTCTGAGGGAGCTGCCATTTGCTTTTAATACCCACACAGAGCTGGCAGCTTTCATCTTATCCCTGACCTCTTCTGGACACCTCAGGAAACTGTCTCTAACTTTCATCTCAGTAGAGTTGAAACCCACACAACTCTCCTGTGGTTTCACCTTCAGACCCTGTTCCAAACATGGGGAACATAAGATACAGTTTCAGAGATGGATCCCCTAACGACACAGCAATGACCCAGGTAATGACCCCTCAGCAGGAAAATGGCTCCTAAGCTAGAGACTAGTGTAAGGAACACCACACAGCACCAGGAAACAAGGCAAAGGGTGGACAGCAGGAATGCTCATCCAGTGGGAACCAGGTCCCATTTGCCATGAATCAGCTTAAAGCTGGGAGTCTAATATCCAGGAAAGAGCTCCTGTGCTCTGTAGGGAGGTGCTTCCAAAGGTCCTATACTCAGGTTGTGCTTGCTGCAAGGAGTTCGTTCCATTCAAGCTTTGAGCAAGGAAAGCATCTGCCGTGTGGGTGTGGATCTCACATCCTTGGGGAACAGCCACCTTCTCTGGCCTTCAGAGTCACATGCTCCTCATTAATTAGGGTTCCTTCATATGCCTTCCTCTCAGCTTTGTGTTTCAAACCTGCTGTCTGCCCTTGACTTCCCGGTAAAGAAGGTGAGGCTGACAAGAGCCCACAATTTGCTCAGTGCAAACGTGGCCTTCGTTGATCTGTAATTGAGCCCGGAGTGAATGTTTTTTTGGTTTCCTTATTCTACCAAGAATTCTAGTCTGTAAAAGAAATTACTAAAAATGAGTTCCTTCCACAATCGAAAACAGATTTCCTGAATGTTGTGCTTTCCTTGGGACATAGACAAAAACATTTCCTCCCTTTTAGGGTAGTTTATCTTTAAAACCAAAGCCAGGGCCATTAGAAACATGTTGAAAATCCTGTGTTCTATGAGTTGATGCTGACTAAGCCATCCACTGTCATCACCCTTACAGCCTCCCTGCTATTGCCTAGATTTGGCCCAGATTCCACATCGAAAGGGGTGTGCTTAGTGCTAACACATGTGTGGCAGTGGGAGAGGCTGACACAGTCCGCTGCTCTTTTCTTAGCCAAGTTAAACAGCTGAGGGCAAGTTTCACAGGCATGCTTGGTAAACGGTTCTAATTTTTTTTTATCTAATGTAGAAGATATATTCTTCTACAGTATATAGATTACAGTATATAGATACTCCTGGACAGTATCAGTAACCTCTTTACAGCATTACAAAGCTGTTTGTAAAAAAATGCATACATTGTATTGTAGAGCCATCTTCCTGATGTGTCAGAGAGAATATATTTCTAAATGACAAACTCTGCATTATTTCCATAGGAATAAAAGCAGGATAATAATCCAGGAAACTATCTTAAATCCAGTATATCTTCTCCAAAATCAAAAGCTTTTGAAAATGTCTAAGAGTTAATTTTTTCATTCCTAAACAAATACACTCTACTTTGGGGTGTCTGTATGCAAAACTGAGATGATGTCAGTGTTAGACAGAGCATGGCCCTGTGTGAGGGGCCAAGCTTCATTTTCTCCACATACAACAATTGCTGGTGTCGCATGGATGTGAGCACTCCAGGATCTGTTTTATGTACACTCAGAATGACCTTGCCCAAAGGAGTCTCCTACCTCCGTTCCTACACTGCCAGCCTCCTACACTGCCAGTCTTGACTTAAGGAGACATGATTTGTAACCTCAGAATGTTGTCCTGTAACACTGCTTGTGTTTCTAGATCTATTTATGCATTGTGGTCAGGAACACCCTCCACGTGTTCTGAGTTGAAGTGTATGCTTGCTCGGTCTGTGTTTTGTCTTTTTCTTCTGCTTTTCTTACTCCAGCAAAGTCTATTAGCAGAGACATGGGCCAGGGAAGGGAGGATGGATACAGACAGGGGTGGGATCGCATCCTCAAAGTGTAGAGCTTTGATCTGAATCTCAGTTGTCCCTCTAAAATGCAGCCAAAGGGACTAAGACAAAGCTCTTCCTTTCAAGTTGGCATGCCGATCAACTTGGAAATCAGGTTCCATGGGCTTTTGCCTTCCTAACAAAGGATCCAGCCTCCTCCAACTGGGTCTCCACTCATCCCTTGAGGAAAGTGCTGACAGTATTAAGTTCTACTCATTCCCAAGACCCCCAAGAGGTCCTCACCGTGGATAGATGTTATAGCTATCTGTTCTTAAGAAACCAAAGCACTTTAGTGAGTCTTGCAACCCATAATACTTATGGCATGTGTCCCCTGAGAGGTGGAGAGGCTTGGGCCAGGTCTCATTTGAGAAGCAACTAGAGCTAGGAGGAAAAGCCTGGAACTAGGAAGCAGGGAGCTGGGGCCACATCTGTGCCACCACAAGCTAGGAACCTTGGGTATGTTGCTGCATTTTGCTGAGCCCTCTGTAGACGGTTTTGGGGAGATCAGAAGCTACCCTCCTGGGATAGCAGAAAAGGAAGGGAATAGTGTAACTGGTGGGACGTGCTTTGAAGAAATCAGAAGCTCTCTCCAGAGGGGAGGGAGGATCATATATAAATGAAGAAGCTGACATCCATAGTCACTGCCTGGCCAGGTTCACAGAAGAGTCTCACAGCAGAACTGGGACATGAAACCAGCCTCCTGGACTGTCCCTGTTAGACCACCTTTCACCCAGAGTGTGTACATGAACACATGCTACTCCTCTGTGCCAATGTGTGCACATATGTGGGTGTGTCTGTACAGGGGTTGTGCAGCACAGATGGACATAGGACAGAAACTCCCAAGACCTAATTCCCTTTTAACAGTATACCTGTCTGTGGCCTGGGACACACAACCAACTCTTCTGGATCTCGGATTTTCTAAGTCGTGAAATGAGGACACTGTGGTACATGATCTTTGTGGTTTGTCCAGCTTTGGCTATGAGAGCCCCTAACGGGTGATGTATGTATGTATATATCTATACGCTTATCTGTAGAAATGGGCCCATTGGGAAATTGGAGACAAGGCCTGCCCAAGTGCATTGATTTTTATCAGAATCTGCAACTTCAAAAGTCTGTCAGCCTTCATTTCAAAAGTCGATGGGATGGTGGGATTTACTGTCATTGTTTCAAATTCACTGTTGAACTGGGTAGAGGATTGGTGCTGTTTTAAAAACTAAGTTCTTAGCTCACAAGTATTTGTGGTTACTTTTTGAAACACGAGTCATTTGTTCAATAGTCAAACCGTTAACTCTTCTGCCTTGGGCAGGTCCCCACAGCCTTGTTCAGGCTGGGCTTGTGTACGGGCTTTTACATAACTATAGAAAGTTAGCTGTTGGCTTGATCATGGTAACCATGAGCAGACTGCTCGGAGAGCAGGCCAGGAAAGAATTCCATAGTTCTCATCAACTGGTGACATGAAACCGTTAAGCTGTGTGCGATCCCCTGATGTGAAGATGTTGTTCACTGGCTACGGTCTCTGACTCTGTGGCATATGAGGTATAAAATGTTGTTAAAAAAGAAATCTGGTGTTTAAAAGAATCAAAGTATGGTGGCATTAAATGTTCACTTTTATTCTACCCAGAGTTGTGCTTCCTTCTCTACCCAGAGAACGTCATTCTTCTTTTTATACACAAGGAGAATGCCATTCTAGGACTAATGTAGGTTACTGTACTAAAGTCATACCTTAGCATAAGAGACTCTAGGCCCAGAGGGTCCTCTGGGGCTCATCTATCTCCTCTCCCTATGGGTCTGTCCCCCAACGAGTCAGAAACTCAGGCAGGGATGGATGAAGGTGAGGGCTGTCACAGAATCTCAGGAATGGACCTCTGTCCCCTGCCCCAGAGAGTCAGCTAGCATAGTGTTAGTCTCCCTCAGTTCCATATTTCTGGTGTCACACCAAATCAGAGTGTGAGCGGTGGTTGCACATGACTTGAGCCTGGACACAGGGTTCCTCATTACACTGTTACTGGTCCTCATTACTCAGGTACTTGTCTCAACTATGACTAAGCACATTCCAGAAGGAGAAAAAAAAGATCGAGAATGTACAAACATCTCCTAGGGAAGCCCCTGCCCCCAAGGACAGCCTCTTCCCCTCCAACACAGGCAGCAATGGGCACCTTCAGACATCAGGGTGCACCAGTACCTAAGGGACAGGCTGAGTGGCCAGTAAACAAACACATGCTCTTGCTTCTGCCCAGGAATGTGCTACGTCTCTATTGCTGCTCTGACAACCTTGCCATGTTTGTGGGCCCCTAAGGCTCTGGATTTTCTTCTCAGATCTTAGACAAGACCTTCCTGAGCTTCCTACGGGTCATTAAAGAATAACCCATGTTCCACAGGAGTTAGGCATGGCCTCTCATCTCAGCTTGTCTTCCACTCACATCTGCCCACTGAACATGGTTGTTGAGGAGAATGGGTGTGGTCACCAGAAGCAAGATGTCTTTGTCTTTCGTATGGTCACAGTCTCTAGATTGGTATCTACATTGTGTGTGTGTGTGTGTGTGTGTGTGTGTCTATGTGTGTAACTATTAACTTTTTCAAAGCCCACTTTTAATGATTACTTTAACTTCTCTTTTAGCCCACCACCCACCAGAGGTAATGGGAAAGAAAGGATACAGGGATTGTCCCCCAACAACCCCTGGGGGACAGGGGACAGAGAACCAGGGGGAACTGGACCTGTTTACCTGTTTAGAAATGGTTCTTTGGAGCAAATACTATTTGCATTGTCTGAAAATCAGCAGTTCAGTTCACAGGAGTCAGCAGTGACAACTCAATCCACTCTCAAACACTTCATAGATACACCAGAAGTCTAGTTCAGTAGAGTCAGGAAAACAAACATGAATCAGCAGCAATGGCACTACCTAGCAGAGACAGCCAGGCCTCAACCTCAGGCATGAATCAGCAGGAGAGACCAGCAGAAACACCAGGAGAAGTTCTCAGCTGTGCCTCTCTCAGGGAAGCAAAGATCAGAGAAGACTAGAGACCTACAAGGTTGCACAGCTAGCTATACCAGCAAGCCTAACTCTGTCTCCATCAGTCTGTGGAGGCCTATTTATCCCTCCAAACATCACGTGTCCTCCACGTGTCTTGCCTCAGCTGACGTCTCTCTGCCAATCAGCCTGAGTCTGCAGAAGCAGCAAGAAACTGCAGCACGCCTCCAGAAGTTTTTTGGTGTGTTTCTCTTCATGGAGTCTGGACAAATGCAGCTCAACTACTCAGTGTAAGGCAGACCAATACATGCGTGTCATTAGTGAAGAATCTTTCATCACATGTCCTTTTACATACTTGCTTTAGCACAACATCCTCTTACCTGTGTCTGCTTCAGTGAAACATTGCTTCAGGAGTCTGCCTTAATCTTTCACCTGTGTCCACTTCAGGAAAACACTCCTTCATGTTTGCTCCAGAAAAACACCATCCAACTTAACTGACTCTCCAAGGAACCCTTAAGTTTCCACTTGTCTGTCTCTCTGTGTGTTTGTTCATGTGTATGTGTGTGCATCTGTGTTTGCATGTATGTGTCTGTGTGCCTATATTTATGTGTCTGTGTGTGGGGTACACGTGTGTGGCCTCAGTGTGGAAGCCAGAGGTCAATCTTAGATGGTGTTCATTTTTTGAGTCAGGGGTTCTTTCTGGCCTGGAACTGCTGATTAGACTAGGCCATCCAGCAAGCCTTGGGAATCCACCTGTCTCCCCTCCCCATTATGGCCATTGCAAGACACACCACCACACCTGGCTTTTTAAAAGTATGGGTTTGTTCTGGGGGTCAGACCCAGGTCCTCAGGCCTGTGTGGCCAGCACTTGCCTCCTTTCGTTTCATGTATGTGACCATGTATCTGTCAGAAGCAACCTAGGGAAGAAAGGTTTATTTTAGCTCATGGTCTGTGCAGAGCAGGGTCTAAGAGGACAGATTTTTTATTAATTTTCTGCTGTTTTGACAGAATATATCATTTATAAATATCATTCATAAAGAATATCATTTATAAATAATAAAAACACATTTGAAGCAAGGTTCAGGAGGCCGGAAGTCCAAAAGCACTGTTCTGAGGTCAGACAGTTATCACATGATGGAGAGCACAGGAACAAGAGTGAGACAGGTCTCCTGAGGAAGGGCTCCGGGGATGGGCCTCTGGTCTCTACACATTCGGAGGAAACTTCCACTAGGTCCCACCTCTTAAAGGTCTCCTAAGAGTGCCAGGATGGGGACCAAGTCCTTACCACACAGACCTAGGAGTGGGGACTTAATATCTAAACTCTAACAACAAAACCTGAAGGTTTTCCTGTAGAGACTTCTGGAGGGTAGATAGAGTTAGGTCTAGGGCTAGGGTTAGAGTTAGGGTTAGGGTTAGGGTTAGGGTTAGGGGTTAGGGTTAGGGTTAGGGGTTAGGGTTAGGGGTTAGGGTTAGGGTTAGGGTTAGGGTTAGGGTTAGGGTTAGGGTTAGGGTTAGGTTTAAGATTAGGTGCTCCTGCTCTGGGGAGTTGAATACCCTATGGTTCTCTGAGATTTCTTCTTGGGCATTCCCAGGGGAGAGAGAAGAAGGAAAGTGTCAGAGAAGCAAGGTGAGGTGGGTGTGCTCTGCCCCAGCTTGGGACCTCATCTCTGGGTCCCTACCAAGCAGACAAAAATGGTGGCACTGAGTGGACAGGATTGTAAGGTAAATGTTGCTGATGTCTGGCTCAGCATACTTTAGAGTGTTCCACCCTAGGCATATGCAGTTTCGAATCAATGTTCAGTGCAAACCTGACTGGGAGAAGCAAGAGGCGTGGAAGCCCCTTGTGTTGCAGCCTCCATGGCTGATGAGCAAAGACAGACCTAGGATGGTTGCTGCTCCTGAGAGGAATGCTTTGACTCTTGGGGCAGGAGAAGAGTCCTGCCTAAGAAGTTTGGCCTGGGTTGAGTCTTTAATTGATACTCTCTGAGAAACTATGGATTTATTACCACCAGTTTTCCACCACTTCTGTGGAAAGCCTTCAGGACCTGCTCAGCGTCCACCTGTTCCTTCAACCCTGCTTGTCCTTGCTTTTCTGTGCTGTGCATTTCCCCTTCTAGAATCCTGAAATGCTGATTTAAGTGACACTCCTCATCCTTATTTGAGAGCCTCTCTCCTGGGACATGACTCATGGTCAGGGATGGAGAGGACACCTCCTTATCCTAACCACATGCCCCTTGCCACCTATTCACTATCATGGTTACAGGTTTAATGTACAGTCAGGATCGATTTATGAAACATTTGAAAAAGAAGTGTGTATGTCAGAACTGTAAGAGCTGGAGACACCACAGCTTCAGCTTCAGAAACCTCAGCGCTTCCTATAACACAGAAAGGTCATTCATGCCAGTCCTGACCCCAGACAACTATGCTCGTAGCCATGGGATTGACTAGGGGGCTCTGGGAGGAAGAAGAGCATCGGTTTCTGTGGCAGCGTGTGTGCAGTTGTCAGAGCTATGACGTTCTCCCTTGCCTCCATTGACGTCCATCTCAGAGTTGGGGACAATCTTCTGCTATTGTTTTCTTTACTTGTGTGCTGCTGGAGGTGGAGGCCTCGACCTTGCCTGCGATAAGCACCTGTGTGGTCACTGACGGGCATCCCAGCCCCTGAGCCATAGCCCATCCCTGACTCCTGTACACATCTATTTATTAAGTGCATGGCCACTGTCTCCGTGTTCTGTACATATGCTTTCTATTGGCTGTGCTTCCTCTGGGGACCCTTGACTAATACAGGACTTCCCTTCCCTGACAGTGGATCTGCAATTTTTCTAGTAAAAACTCCCCTGGGAGAGCCCAGAAAGGAAGAGGGGACAAAAGGAAAGCCCTCATTAGGATCCTCCACCTGCATGGCCACTGCATGGACCCTAATTACTGCACCTGAATTGCTCTTCTGCTTGCAAAGGAGCGTGTCTCCAAGGTCCTTATTAAAACCCACAGAGCTTCTTAGGAATAGCAAAGTGAAAATGCAGGAGCCTTGTTTGAGCTGACAGGAGCATAAATAGGTCCTGAGGGCAGCTGATCCCCAGTCATATCCTGCCTGGCCCAGCTTCAGCTGACCTGTGCCTTTGAGGGAAGGCATAAGAGGGGCGACTCTTGGGTGGAGGCTCTGACTTTCCCAGTCATTGATCCTGAGCACTGGCAGCAGGGAAGGGCTAGCTGGAGCTTAGTGTAGGGAGAGTGGGAGGGAGGGAGGGAGGGAGGGAGGGAGGGAGGGAAGGAGGGAGGGAGGGAGGGGAGTGGGAGAGAGCTGTGGAAACAGCAGGAGGGATGTGCTTCAGCTAATGCTCATTGCTCAAGTGTTAGTGATCCCTGCAGTGTGGCAGACAATGTTCCGGAAGTGAAGAATCAACAGTGAATGAGACAGACACTGTCCAAACTCTTACTGGGCAGAAACATTTTATCAGTTCCTGCCCCTGGTAAGGCACAACAGTAATGACAAAGCCCTGTATTAGCCACCTTGGCTTCATGGATGAAAATCCATTTTGAAAGCTGCCCCTCCTAAGAAATCAGTTACCCCTTCAACCATCCCTTGTAGTCATGTGGACTGTGTGTCACCTGTCTCCTACTGGCCTGAGAGTATCTCAGAGGCAGGGTCATTCTTCAAATACTCATAGAGACTCATCTGGTGCCCACTGCTTAAAGAATATGTGTCCACTGATGACCTGCTCAAAATCCCTTGGAGTCAATACCTGAGGTGACTGAGAGGGAAGACCCAGGTTCCTTCTCTAAAGGCTTGGAGCCCATGGAGGAGAAGGCTAAATAAGAAACAGCAATTTCATAGGCTCAGTTTCTAGGAGTGTGGCAGGTATCCAGCAGCACAGAGGAGGGCATCATATCCTCTGTGGACAGAGGAGGACAGGTCTGGGAGAAGGGATGAAGCCTTCCAGGCATGTTGAGGAAGAGACAAACCTGCAGGGACTGGAGGAAGCTACCAAAGTGTAAGGGGCAGAGCCATATTGTAGAGGAGAGATGGAAAACTGGATTTTCCATTAGACTGAAGAGGTTTTATCCTCAATCCTATGGTAGACAGGGTGGAATGCTTGCTCAGCATCCACAAAACCCTGAGTTCCATCCACAGTGCCACATAAACCAGGCATGATGCTACATGCCTGTAATCCCAGTGCCCCCTAGATGTAGGCAAGGGGAGGTTCAAGGTCATTTTGGGGTATGTAGTGAGTCCACATCCACCTTCAGCCTCAAACAAATGAACAAATAAATCCCCTCAGACATAAAATCACAAATGGTCCAGTTGGAAGGAACTGAGACTCAACTTCTCAGAGCATGGAGGTTGCAAGTGTTTGACACAGAGATCGGACAAGTTATCACAGGACCTCCTCACTCCTCCTGTATCCTGAGCCCCTTACTCCTCAGTACCTGCACTTTCATTTCCTCCCAAAGAATTTGCATCCATTCCCTGTGCTGAGCCTAGGGCATTTGGCTCATTTGGAGTCTTTGGCTAGCCAGTAGGAAATTCTGAGGCATTTGAAGCAGTCCAGCAACTTACTCAAACAGTTGAAGGGAAAAGATGTCTTTTATTTGCAACTTTTCTATAATTTTGAGGATTTAAAAAAATATCCAAGTAAATACAGTTTGTTTGCTTGCTAATTTTTAATTTTTATTTTTTCATGGTCATCTGGGAAGAGAGGACTTCAGTTGGGAAAATGCCTCCATTAGACTGGCTTGTGGGCTTGGGGCATCACCAGCTGTGATGGTTTGTATATGCTTGGCCCAGGAAGTGGTACTATTAGTAGGTGTGGCCCTATTGGAGTGGGTGTGTCACTGGGGGCCTGAGCTTTAAGACCCTCTTCCTAGCTGCTGGAAGTCATCTTCTAATAGCAGCCTTCAGATGAAGATGTAGAACTCTCAGCTCTGCCTGCACCATGCCTGCCTAGATGCTGCCCTACTCTCACCTTGATGATAATGGACTGAACCTCTGAACCTGTAAGCCAGCCCCAATTAAATATTGTCCTTGTAAGAGTTGCTTTGGTCATGATGTCTGTTCACAGAAGTAAGACTCTAAGACTGTAGGTGGTGACACCCATGGGCAGGTAGGTGGTTCTGGGTTGTGTAATAAGACAAGCTGAGGACACCATGAAGAGCCAGCATGAAGAGTCTCTCCACAGTCTCTGCTTTTGTTCTGTCTCCAGGTTCCTGCCTTGACTTCCCTTCAATATGGACTATAAGAAGTAAGCAGAAATAAACCTTTTCTTCTCTAATGTGTTTTTGGTCAGTGTTTTTTTTTCACAGATAAACAGAAGTAAATAACGCAGTCTAATATAGTTTATTGGGCTTTCATTCTTTACAAAGGCAGCACGGAAATTGATTTCCCTACAGTGTGGGGCTGGAATTCCAGGATGTAGGTGCTGACCGGTCTGGGCTCATCTCATGCTGTTCTCACTGGCTGGCAGTGACTACCTCCTTGTTTTGTCACACTAACCTTTCTCACAACATTCAGTGTTTGTGTTCAGGCCATTGCTGCTTAGAAGGATGCCCTTCACATTGGAGAGGGCCCATGCTATTGCTCCATTTGCATTTAATTAAACAGTAAACGTCCCTTCTCCCAGCAAAGTTAAATTTGGAAGTATCTATGGTTAGGGCTTCAAAAAATGAATAGAAGGGGACAGCATTCAATCCAGTTCTTCATTTGTCCCTTCATCTGTCTCATAAGTCAAGTACCCCTTGTAGGAGGAGCTAAGGTGGGAGGAGTAAGGAAAGGAAAAGGAGAGGAGTAAGGAGAGGGAAAGCAGAGATGTAGAAGCAATGGAGAGCCACACAGGTATGGAGAGCAGATGTGGGTAACAACTTTTATTTAAGTTAGCTAATTGGGAAACAACTCTTTCTGTATGGGCATATTGTTATTGAGCATTACCAAACATATAAAGCCTTCGAATAATCTTTAAGCATTAGAGTCTCATTTTTCTACTGGGCCCACATGGATGGTGAGATGGTCTGGGAAATGCCCAGCCTTTCAGAGACAGTGTGGAAGATTGGCAGAGCCAGCTCCCATGCTGGCATCTCGTGGGTGGCAGGGCTGGTGTTTCTGGCTAGCCATTGCTAGCTGCAGCGTGCACATGGCCTCTGGCCAAGAAACATGGCGGCTGAGCTAGGCAGAGCCTCCTCAGCTTAGATAGTCAGATTGACCAGAGGCCGTTTTAAATAATTATTTCAACAATGTGGCACCCAACACGGGGCACCAATTTGTTGCGGTAAATCTCCGACCCAAATAAGACCAGTCAAGGAAAACACAACTCAATAATTATGGATATAAACTGAATGCCTAGATTGGGCAGATTTACCATCACACTACTCTACTCCCCAGCTATGAGATCCCTTATAACTTGCGGTTTTTCCAGGCCACATGCTTTTCCTCCATTGTCCTTTCACCTCCTGCTCCTCCATTAACTTCCTCTTCTTTCGCCTTCCTCCCCCGTCGACTTCCTCTTCCACTGACTTCCTCTTCTCTCCACTTCCTTTTCTGTCACCTTCCTCTCTCCTCCCCCAAGCCTTTTTCTTCTCCCCTTCTACTGCCCAATCACTGGCTCTAGCCTTTATTTTACAAATTAAGGTGAACAGAAGATTCACAAGAAGTCACCTATGTACTGACTCACTCCTCTTCTGCAACCCCTCCCAGGAAAGTGGAACTAGCATCAAAATACAAGGCTGGGGCTATCCACAACAACCCCTCCCTTGGGGCTATCAGTGAGGACTCTCTATAAGAGAGTAGTGGTTTGAAAAATAAATGTCCTCATAGAATGTAGAATTTGAATGCTTGGTTCCCAGTTGGTGGCCCTGTTTTGGGAGGCTTTGGAAGTGTAGCCTTTCACTGGAGGTTCTGAGAGTTTGAAGACATGTGCTATTTTGTGTTTTCTCTCTGTTTCCTGCTTGTGTTTGGGATATGAACTGTCAGCTGTTTTGCTACCATGCTGGTGCCTGCTACCAGGCTTCACCACTGTAATGGAACCAAAAACCCAAAATATATTCTTCCTTCAGTAAGTGGCCTTGGTCATTATACTGGCTGGTTTTGTGTGTCAACTTGACACAGCTAGACCCATAAGACAGGAAGGAGCCCCAGTTGAGGAAACACCTCTATGAGATCCAGCTGTAAAGTCAATTACTGGTCAATGGAGGAGAGCCCAGACCATTGTGGTTAGTGCCATCCCTGGGCTGGTGTTCCTGGATCCTATAGGGAGACAACCTGAGTAAGCCATTAGAAGCAAGACAGTAAGCAGCCCCCCTCCATGGCTTTTGCATTAGCTCCTGCCTCCAGGGTCCTGCCCTGTTTGAGTTCCTGTCCTGACTTCCTTCAATAATGAACAGCAATATGTAAGTGTAAGCCAAGTAAATACTTTTCTTCTCTAATTGACTTTTTGGTCATGGTGTTTTATTGCCACAATAGAAACCCTAACTAAGACAGTTGTGATATTTAGCTCAGTAACAGAAACACAACTAACACAGCTCCAACTGTCCTAGTCCTGGGAGAGAATGGGAAACATCCACCCATTATACATTCACCCTCAGTGCTGCTTTCTTTTTCTCCCCCTGGGATGTGTATTCTCAGTTACACAGCACGCTCGGACTTGTCAGAGACACTGTATGCTGCCCCAGTTTCTAGCGCCTCATCTTGCATAGAACAGATCTTTGAGGTATTTTTCAATGGCTGATGAATTCATCTGCCAAGGAATAGGGAGAAGTCTTTGAGCAAACCAGGGGCTGGCAAGATGGCTCAGCGGGCACTTCCTGCTAAGACTGACAATCTGAGTCTGATACCTAGAACCTACTCCTGCAAAGAACTGACTCCTGCAAGGTGTCCTGTAACCTTTGTTTACACACACACACATACACACACACACACACACATGTACATATGCATGCACACACTCACACATGCATGCACTTATGTAGATACAAAGTAAATGTTGTAAAGTGAATAAAAAATAAATTTTTGGAAAAAAGTAACATAAAAGGGAAAACCAAAGAGCTGGATATTATTTAATTTTTAACATTAATTAAATATGTGTTCTGTATGTAGAAAATAAACCCACAGTGAAGTCTCATGACTGTGTGCAGGCAATGCAACTTTTGTTAGCTTTCTTCTGTTTTTTTCCACTTCTCTTGTTTATTTGTTTGCTTTGAGGGTCTTATTTCATTTTGCTTTCTCAAATGTGCAATACATTAAGGTCCGTGCTCCTCAAGCCAACCTAAGAATCCATGTCATGTGGTATAGAATATACAAAGGGGCCCCCAACCCAGGTGCATGGCGCTGTAGCACACAGTAGGACAACTTTCAGTAGTTGGTTCTCTCATCCCACACATGAGTTCCAGGGATGGAATTCAGGTCATCAGGCTTATGTGGCAAGTAACTTGACTGGCTGAGCCATCTCACAAGCCCAGACTCTACCTTCTTTACAGTGCCTTCTCACCTGTAACACCATGTTGCTCTGCACAGATGCATTCAAATCCTGACATCTCTTAGAGAAGTATTTGCTGGGCAGACTTGCTATGTTCACAGATTTTACCTGTTCACTACCCAGGCAGGCTCCCCCAACACACATACCGGAAGCACTGGCTCCTGTGTTGACAAAGTAAACCACCCACAAATGCCTGGAGCACAAATAAAGCAATCAGAGTGGCTGATCCTTAAGAAAAGTCATTCCGATTCACTGGTGGTGGGTCATGCTTCTTAACTCAGCCACAGGGAAATCCCAATTCAAGCAAAAAATAATTCTGTCTTCATTATTCTGCAATCTGGTGGGTGTCTATGGTAATGCGAACATCCTTGTCTGGAAGGAGAAGACGTTCCTCACATCTTAATAACACATTCCTGTGCGTGTCTTCCTGAAATGCTACATTAGCAACTGCATTTCATTGCGCTGAAACCCAGCTCAGGCCCCCTACTGATGCTCTTAAGGCCCATTATTAATGCAGACCCCTTCAGGGGTTGTAATTTGGGATTCAATTTGCCATAAAAATTGTCCTGAGTGTCACCTTCGTAATCGGAGATCATGTGACCCATGAAACACATTGAACTGAAAGATGGAAATGAACGTCAAATAGTCCCCCTCTGTAAAAAGGCACTGGCCATTGTAGATGAAGTGGGTTTCACTGTTTTCCTAGATGGGGAGGGGAGAAGATGTCCTCCATTCACATTCCTTCAGCAGGAGCCTGCAGGACCTCCGAGCACAGCCTTCACAGTGAATATAAGAACACCCAACACAGCACAGTAGCTTAAAAATAATCCCCTCCACCATGTTTTTAATTGTGAAACCTCTGTGTTGTCTGGGCTGGCCTTAAAATCCTAGGCTCAAGTAATCTTTCCAACTTAGTCTCTCAAGTAGCTGGGACTGCAGGCTCCTGTACCTGCCCCAGCTCCTCTGTTGAGCTATGGTGCTTTTTACCTTTTGAACCAAATACACATGACTATTCTAGAAAAACATTTAATACTATTTCTCGAATTTAAAAAGCAGGTTATATGTCATCTAGTTCATTATTATGGAAGTCAAATTCACAATAAATTCCATTTTACATCTAAAAGAGTGGTTACAATTGAATAAACAAAACAAGACCCCAGAAAACAATATATTCTATGTGGTAGGTGACATGTACCTATAACGACAGCTACTTAGGAAGTTGGGGCTATAGAGTTAGACTCCTGTTTCAAACAAAGCAAGGCTAACGCAACAATCATTGGCAACAATGTGTTAAAACGAGAACCCTGGTATTGCTGGTATAGATCTAAAGTAGTTCAACTGCTGTGCAAAGCAAAGTGAAGATTCATCTAAAAGTAAACATGGCTTGACTGCATGACCCAGCTCCTAGCTCTGAGTATTTGATCGAAAGACCTGGAAGCGGAAACTCGCCCTGGATACTTCTCAGTGCTCAGCAGTGCTTGCCATAACTGTCCAATGTCCACTGACAGGTGAGTGGACCTGGGAAACATGATGTGTACATATAAGTGCTATTATTTGGCCTGGAAATGAAACCCTGACATGTGATACTACATGGCTGAACCCCAAAGACATTGTGCTAAGTGAAAATAGGCAAACACAGAATGTCGAATATCATCTGGATCCACTTCAGATGAAGTATAGCATCTGTAGTGCACAGGAAAACTGAAGTGCAGCTGTGGTTACTTTGGTCCAGGGTTGGGGACATTTAATGTGTAGTGGGGCAGGGTTTCACTTTGGAAAGATGAAACCGTTTTGGGGGCCGCAGCGATATGGTTGGGAACAATGTAAATTTAGGAGTATTTTTTATTTATTACTTGAAAGTTTCATACACATATACAATTTATTTTAGTTATATCCCCCAAATCTCTCTTCCAAGTCCTCTTAGTATTCTCTCAACACTCCATCTCCCTCCCAACTTAATATCATTTATACTGATTATTATTTTATTATTATTATATCATCACCATCAGTCCACTGAGTCCAATTAGAGCTGCCCATATGCACACATGTATTGGATCTTCCAGTGAGGAATGAACCACCTGTCAGTAGACACACCCAAAGAAAAAAGACTCTCCCTCCTCCAGTAGTTATCAACTGCCAGTAGCTCCTCAGCTGGAGCTGAGGCCTCCATAACTCCTTTCCCATTCACACTAACATTTTTAACTCCCTATGTTAAAGTACATTCTAGGAACAGGGAGCACAAAACACAGGAAGACCAAGATGTTAACCTTGGAGGGTTGGAGAGATGGCTCAATGGTTAAGAACTATGGGGCGGTGGGCTGTGAGAAGCAGCTGGGTGCCTGGTCGAGCATAGGCCTTGAACCCCGGACCCTTATCGGATGGCAGGTGTTCAGCTCTGCTTCCCTGCCATGGTTCCTTTCATTTAGCTTCAGCCCTCTACAGCCCCTCCCACAGAGAGGTCTATGGTCATCAGTCACGAGGAACAGTTCCTCAGGCTCTCCCACATGTAGATGAGATATCTCCAAACTCTCAGACCAAGCCAATAGGCGTTATCTGCTGCCAGACCCCAACTCACCCTGAAACTGTATATAAGGGCTCTATTCAGGAGAAGTAAAGGTGTGCAGGAATCATCTCATTGTCCGAGAGTTTCTGTCACAAGAGCTGTAATATTAGAGCTGTAACACTTGGGAAGAGATCTATTCTCCCGGAACACTTTTGGGACCCTCCCCTCTCTGCTAGCTAGCCGGTGTCTCACCGGCACAGCCCAGACTGGTTCAGCGAGGAGAGATGGGTGCAGCACCTGGGAGTAACTGGGCAGCGACAGTGAAGACATGGGCAGAGGCAGCAGCAGACCCTCTCTACTCACACCCTGTCCCCAGCCAAGCTGGAGATCGTCTTGGGACACCCTCCAGAACAGGGGACCCACAGGTGGTGACCAACGTCAGGCTCAAACAGCCACATAGCTGCAGGAACTGATACTGTGGGAAGGTGAGCCCCCCAACTCTGGAGACGAACAACCTGTCCTTTTTCCTGCTGTGCTTTCAGTCAGAGCCATGGAACGGATTTAGGTAAGCTGAAGGAACAACTGAAGCCTTCTAGCCAGGGCTACTCTCTGGTGCTGGCTGAAGGTCCCTCTGGCCTCTGTTTAAATCTCAACAGCTCGCAATGGGCATTGGCAAAGACTCTCTATCTAGACTCTTTTTAAAACAAAAAAGAAAAACCTGGTAACGCAGCAGCCACTTAAAAGCCACAGGGTGGCTGCCAGTTCTTCAATCTGTGGGAAGGCTTAACGTTTTGAACCTTTGTGGACTCCCCCAAAGCCAATAGGCCAAATTGTCCCATTGAACAAAGCGTTTCTCCTCTTTTCTGTCATGGGCAACTCATAAAAAAAATCACCCCAGGCCAGGCAAATATGTGCCCTACTAAAATCCCATGGAATAAAAGTAGCCAAAAAACCAAGCCTCCTTGTTTTGGGAGGAAGTCTTTCAGATAGCACCATGCATGGCTGAGGACAATATTGACAGTCCAGACTCATGGAGCAGAGTAGCTTCCCTCATCAAAAACAGAGTTAAAAAAAACCTCTCATGTTTTTTTTTTTTTGCTGATCTTAACCACAATTTGGTAATGTATAGAGCCATTTAAAATAGGACAGACTGAGAACAACACAACTCCTGACCCCCCCCCCCTCAGTCAAATGAACCCAAAGATCAAGGTTCCAAAAATCACCCTATTTCAGACCTCAAAGCCCTCACTCAACAAATAAGAGAAATAAAATCAATCTATCCACCCCTCCCCCCTTATACCGTGGAGGAAATGTCAAACAAACTGTCTACTCCCCCTGCTTCTCCCTCACCTATCCAAAGGCAAGGCTCCATTAAAATACCAAAAAAACACTCGCCTGCCTCTCCCCTTACTCCACCAAAGAGAGACAAATCCCCTTCCCTTTCTCCAAGTTGCCTTCTTGCAGACACCTCACCTGACTGAAGACTCCAGAGACACAAGCTGAGACCCAGAGACACATGCTGAGTCCTACAGAAGACAGGTCCAGACCTTTCAGCTACAGACGAAATTTCTTGCCAAAGTCAAATAGTTAAAAGTTATATGCTAGTAAGGAAAACATAATGTCTATCTAGATTAATCAGATGTTATTACCCTCAAACTGTACCAATTGTAATTAATTGGTTCAATGATCCCTTGCCTTCCCAACCCCCCACCCTCAACTCCTCTTATCCTATGACTTAATTGTGCTACCCCTTCCAGCCTGCATAGTGTTTTCTTTTGACTTCCTCATTCAAAATTTTCACTACAGGTGATACAGTGATGTCCCCCCTTTAGAAAAGAAAACAGGGGAGATGTGGGGCCATGAAAGGGTAGCTTGGTTCCTGGTGAGGCACAGGCCTCGAACCCCAGACCCTAGTGGGACAACAGCAGGTGTTCAGCCATGCCCCCAGACCCCAGGCTCCTGACACACCATTGACCCATGATTTCTAGCCATGTAGGGCAATACAGCCCCTCCCTAAGAGAGGTTTGCATCACCCAGCACAGGTAGAGGGCATGACTACAGGCCTCAGCCTCAAGAGATACCTGAAGGCCAGAGGGTGTAGTCAATTAAGCATTCTTCCCCAGACCCTCTTCCCTCCTCCCTCCCTATTTAACTCAGGTATGCCTTGAGTTTCACGGTAATGCATCCAGATTCAACTACTATCCATCATGAAAATAAAGCCTGTATAAGCCACGGACTTCCTTGTGTCTTTGGGGGCCCGCCTTTGGGAGCCTCAGAGAAGGCCTTTGATGAGCCGCTGTAGCTGCAGCCACCGTGCCTAACTTCTCACCTGGAGGACCTCTTCAAGCCACGGGGCCACCAATCCAAGCAAGCTAGCTGAGCCGAGCCTTGATCCAGACAAGTGAGTGACTAACCAAGAGTCTCACCCCACCACGGGGTGCTTCCGGAGCTCTCCCTCTCGCCCCTCTTGGCTGTGGGCTGGTTCAGCCCACATGCTCCCAGTCCCAACTCTTCCACAGCTTCCAGTGGTGCCTGGGAGCCCAGGAGTCTGAGACCAGTCAATCTCTGCAAGCCTTCTTGTCTGGCGGGGAGGGGGGTCCCCATCCAAGAGCTCTGCCCCTGTGGAACTTCAGACAGAGTTCTCTCTCTGCCCAGGAGTGCCCCAGTGGCTTCTCACAGCCCAGCGCCCACTCGTACTTCTGCTTCTCTCTGGAGGCGCACTTCCCTGCGCCACCCGGGGTGGAAGATATGTGGGACCCACAACACAGCCCAACAGGATCCCATGCCCACGACCACGTGCAAGCTAATCATCCCCACAAAGAACATGTGTTGTTCTTGGAGAGGATCCGAGTTCAGCCACACCAGGCAGCTCACAATCTCCTATAACTCCAGCTCAAAGAATTCTAATGTCTTCTTTTTTGCCTCTGTGGCACTTGCATGCATGTGGTGCACATACAGATAAGCACATACATATGTATAACTAAAAATAACCTTTTAAGAAGAAAGTAACCCAAAATTTAGTAACAACAGAAAGTAGCTACCACTCCTAATTGTGAAAGAACCATATGTAGAAATAGTGCCACCAGGGTCAGGACCCTCAACATGGCTTGGAATGCCAGTTGCTTGTTTGTTCTCTTGTCCACTTACTTTTCCAATACTGATCTTTCATCCACAGTCACTTTCCCACTGTGTGATGGTGTATACTTTAGGGTAGGTACAGGCTGCAGCTGTAAGGATGGAAGCCAGGGTCCTCGTATGCTAGGTGAGCATTCTACCACTGAGCTACACTTACTCCTAGCCTTGGCACATCCCCTTCCCCCAGGCTACAGTTTGTTAGTAGTAACTCCTCTGGAGTTTATGCTTTAAAATGCTTTCATTCTACTATAATTGCCAAAAGATAGTTTTGCAGGGTATCATAGTCCATTAACCAGTTCTTCATCATTGGAAAACCACTGTTCTTTCTTACTTATAGTAATGCAAATGAAAGTTAATCTATGAATCTCCTGGCACAGACTTCCTTTTCTCCTCTTAAAAATCTCTAAGATTGTCTCCCCTCCCCCGTATTGTCTCTAAATCATAATGATATTTCTATTGTGATTTTTTTTTCTTTTTCGCTCATCATGTTGGGGCTGAGTAGACCCCTTAATTTGTGGATTAATGCCTTTTTTGGATTGGAGAAATTTGCAACCTTGTGTGTTTAACTTGGTCTCTGTATTCTTACCCTTCTTTGTTTGTGTTCTTAGATCTCATTTATATATCTCTCACATCTTGTGTTTATTATACTTTCCATGTGCTCCTTTCTCTGAACTAGGGATGACTTTTAAACTGTCTTCTGGTGCACACTTGTTTCTCTTTCTTTTCTGCTTCTTTTGTAACTAGGATATTCATTGCCACCTTTGATATCAGCATTCAGTTTTCACTTCTACACTCTGTATGGTTCTTATTCAAATATAGCAGCATGTCATTTACAAATGTATAACATTTTATGAATTCTTTGAGAATTTCATGCACACATATGATATGTTTGACCATGATACATACCCCACTTCCCTGATTAACTCCCCATAGGTCCATCTCTACCTTGTCCCCACCTTGTTCCTACTTCAAGCCTCCCCCTGCTTCCCACTGAGTTTGATTTGTGCTGCCCATGTGCTTAGATGTGCACTGTCTAGAGCATGATAGATGTACCAGAAACCATTAAAGTAGCTCTCTCTCCGTGTCCAATGGACATTAATTGTCAATAGTTCTTCAGCTATGGGTGGGTGCTCATGAGCCCCTCCCCTCCCACTTTTTTGGTATGAAGTTATCTCTAGTTTCCAGAATCCTATAATTTACTTTTTATAATTATAAAATAAATTTATAATTTTCAGTATGTAAACCTAAGTCTGTTTCTCCTGTCTGTTTTCTAGTCTCTCGTTCAAGTTGCTTTTGCTCTTAAAAATCCATGGTAAGGCCATTCAGTAACCTTGAATAATGACGGCTGGGCTTCCTGAGGCCTGGGTGGTGGCAGGCTTGTGTTTATCCATTTCTCCCAGAGCCCTGGGAAGCCTGCTGCCTTGGGGCAACTTTGAATCACTTTGAAGCATGAAGTCTCTCCAAGCTTTACTCAACCCAGCTTTGCCCATCTAGACCACATACAACCTGGCCCTTAGGTGACAGGAGCACAGGTGCCCTTTGCCACCCCTGACTTTCATTTGCCATTCAGTATATCTGTCACAATACGGCCATCTCTCCTTACAGCAAATGCTCAGCCGTGTGAGGATCTGAGTGCAATGTGGACAGAATCTCCTCTAGTCTGACCATCTTGGGAGTTCAGGAACCAGAGACACTGAACTTTTCCCAGGAAAACTTCTGATATCCGAGTTTGTGGCCCTGACAAATGCCTTTAGGTACAGTTTGGCACTCTGCCATCTATCTAGTCTTTAATCTTCATATCAGCCTAGATTTTCCTCCACTGCCCTTAAACTCCTCCAATGTTTCAAAAATTACCTGTGTCTACCCTTTCTTTGTTTTGATGAAAAGCTCTACTGCAGGATTGCATATTCTACACCAAGAAGCCAGGAAGTACAGAGCAAGTTTGAATTATAAACAGAGACACAGGAGAAGATAGATGTGGAAGCTGGGGTCTAGTACAAGCAAAAGAAGAACGTTTGATAGAAAAATACACAGCAAGGAAAAATAAATCAAGGTTCTCCCACATCTTTAATATCCCCAGAGAGATAAAATGCTGAGCTAAGGTGAATAGGGCACTTTTTTAAAACCACTAAACTTCAGTGTTTTTCCTTGAGCTAAGATGAACAGGGCACTTTTTTAAAACCACTAAACTGCAGTGTTTTTTCCTTTCCTTTTTATCCTTTAGTGACTAAAAGATAAACAAGAATTCTTGTAAACTCACAACGAGAGCACTGGAATTAAAAGAGGCCTATAAAACGTGACAGTAAAATGGAGACAATTTACCATGGAGTTAAGCAGAAACACAGCCATGAAGAACCGCAGAGAACCAGAGCCGCACTCTCGCCTTTCAGAGTATTCACAGGCGTAGTGAAGTTTCAGAGGCATGACTTACAGTTTTTATTCATCTACTTGAAAAGAAAACAATTGACTTTTAAAATTATTTCATTTGTGTAAGCATTTGCCTGCATGCTATGTCTGTATGCCATGTGAGTACCTGGTACCATCGTTGGTCAGAAGAGGGCATCGTATCTCCAGATACTGGAGTTGCAGTAAGTGCTGGGGATCAAACTTGGGCTCTCTGAAAGAGCAGCCAGTACTCTTAACTGGTGAACCATCTTTCCTGCCCCTACATTTACTATTAACATTTGTTTTCACTTGGCATAGAAAGTAGCAGGCTTCACTGTGGTACTTTTGTATGTAGTTTATACATATGTGGGTGGAGCCCCGTCTCTCCTTTTCACTTTCATGTCACATATATGCTATTAACCTCTCTCTACAGCTCCTCAAACCTCCATTTTCCCCTCTCATGGTCTCTTTTCTAGTGTCATATCCTGCAGTGATATTCTTGCATGCATGCACACACACAGGGCCCTGATAAGGGCTGAGGTCTGGGAAAGCTGGTTTCTCTGGAGGTTCATTCAGGGGGCTACTTTCTATGCCAAGTGAAAACACATTTCAATAGTAAATGTGGGGACGGGAGAGATGCTTTAGCAGTTCAGAGCACTGGCTGCTCTTACAGAGGAGCCAAGTTTAATCCTCAACACTTAAAATTCATACAGGGGTTTGTAGCTCAGGGCCAGGAGGCCTAGATACAGGGTAGCAATGGAGTGCCATTCTGATTCTGAGCAGAGGAGTTTCTAGAGGGCATGATGGAGGGTGGCATGTCTGCAGTTCTGTACGAGGAGGAGGGGAGGACAGCAGGAGAGAGGAATGAGGCATTCCCAGCAGCTGAGGGATGATGCTGGAACATGTGAAATTTCTGGGAATGGATGGGAGATTTAAAAGGCACTTCAGAGGATGAATAGATGTTCCTTAGGTAGAGGAGAAGGGAGACTTAGAGGCTGAGTGGAAGGTCAATGGAGGTTCTGAGATGACCACAGAAGAAGACAAGTGGCTGCTTTGGATTAGTGGTGAACATGCTGTGAGCATCCTCACCCCGATGTTTACAAAGCCCCATGTTAGGGAGGCTTCTGGATTGGATTTGGGGTGTTGCTTGTTCTTCCATCAGGTTGATCTCTTATAGACCTCAGAGGAAGGGAGCTTCCTTCAGTGACTGGTTACCATGAAGATTTCACGGTGTTTCCCAGACAGTGTCCAGAGCCCTCTCCCTCTCCGCTATGGGAGCCCTGCCTCCACTCCTGACTGGATGGACTAGGAGAGAATTTTCAACATCTGGCTCCTGTATGGAATTTTCCTCTCTCCTTACAGCCAATCTAACTGGGGGCCTGTGGTTTGCAGCCGTCTGGCCCTTGCTTAGAGGAAGTCAGGTCTGGGTAACCACCATGAGTAGATTCTCAGGCAGCTTCCTCCCCACACTCTTGGCATCCATGTGGCACAGCTATAAATTATGCCCGGTGTGTTCATTTTCAGTTTGAATGTGTTCTCATCCCAGAGGAGCAACTAATGGCGTCAAGTTACTGATGGGAGAAAAGCCTGCCTGCCGCTACAATGACTATGGATTAATGAGGAGGCCTCATGAAGGCTGGGGCCGCAATCAATCCTCAGCCACTGGCAACACGGAATTTAAATTGTGTTCTCTGACTGTTTTCCTCTTTGCCAAAATTATTTTGCTGTAATTTTATTGGGTAAATGTTTACCTTTGCTTGAATGTTTGCTTTGTATTAAAACTGGGGCCATGCAGGGTGCCTTCATCCTTGCACACTGCAAGCTGGCAGAGAGGGATTTCAAAGCCCATCGGGCTTTCTCTAGGAGGCATGAAGACAAATCTCTTAATCCAGGATCATCAGTGACTGATAAATTTCATTCAGAAAGCTGGCGAGCACAGCATCCTATCTATGAACTCTGCCCATGGACCATGAAGTTACTCCCCGACTTTCTCTTGGGGCCTTTCATTTCCCCAGTGAATTAAAGGGGAACAAACAAAGAAGTTCCTCTTGGTTCCCCCCTCTCTTGGTCCCCTGCACCCCCATTTTTTCTCTTGGTCTCCTGCACCCCCATCTTTCCAAGATGTAGGAAGTGTGTTTTTCATTTGCTGAGAATGCCAGAGACTTCACCGATGGGCCCTGGGGTGTTCTAAGAATCTGGATCAGAATAGCAAATTATTCAGGTCTGTTTCTGAAAATACAGAGTGTATATTTCATCATATTAAGTATTCAATAACATAAAGATAGTTTCAGAGCTGCTATGGTAAATGGCCCAGACAGCACCGTTCCCGGCTCCTGTGTCTATGCCCCTAAAGAGGAACTAGAACTATTCCTACAGAGATGGGAACACATATCCATGCCTTGACTTGATGTTGGCACTGACCTATGGGACTAAAGCCAATGTGATGAAGGCAGGTTTGAAAAGCACTGATTGGCTGGGAGTTGACTGACTTACTGATCTTGGAACTCTCCTGGCATGTGGACATATCTGGTTAGCCAACTTAAAGCACTGTATTATAGAGTCACTCTGATTCTGAAAGTGATCTACCAAAAATGGCAATGATTCACAACCAATCAGTCCTGGGACAAACCAGAAATGTCCAGCTCAGACTGCTGACCTACAGCAGTATGAGTGACTAAGTTCTGGGGTTGTTTGTTATACAGTCTAAGCTAACTGATACAAGTTTTCTCAGTATACATTTGGAGGTCATGCAAGTTTTATTTGACGTTTGTGTTCACGTTTCCTGAAAACGTGAGAATCATTTAGTACCTATTTATTGAATTGGGTAGAACTGACCTTTCAAGAGGCTGAGGTCAAGGTCCTCTCAGAGTTACTCAGAAAATCTGGGGGAGGGGGGAGATTCTAGTGCATCTGACTTCAGACTTCTTTCCTCACTTGTGAAACAGCCTTCAGATACCCACCTATATGCTACTGTTGCTAGCAGAGACAGCATTGCCTTAGGGGTGTGCTGGCTGCATGAGAGCTGGGGCATGAGCAGAAGCACCATTAGGAAAAGGCCCTGGAACTCATGGGTGTGTATAAGACACCCTATACACTTCATTGTTTCCATGGCACCAGAGGTTTGGCAGGTGGATCCTAGCTTCTTGCTGTCAGCTTTCTTTGCTAAAACTTAAGGTCTACCTCTTCAGGCACTGACAACCACGTGTCACTCTGACAGTGTCATCTGCCTCCCCCCCTTCAAGGGACACTATTCTGGGTTCTGCCTTCACAACCTGCATCTGTATCCCTGTAACATAAGGAGTGGATGGAGGCCTACTATCTAAGGACTGTTTCGTCTGCAGCAGCCCACTGGCTTGATTTTCTACCAGACTCTCACTGGAACATGAAGGACCACACTGCTTCCAGGACCAAGAGCCATATAAAGCTCAACTTTTTTTGGACAAGGGAAATATTTTTGTTATTTTTCTAAAGCAGAAAGATAGAGAAGCAGGCCAAGGGGTTGGGAAATAGAAAAGACAACAAAAGCAGAGAAAGCCAGACTAATGTGAAAGAGGATGTGAACAGAGTTCACTATAGGGCAACAGAGCTTTGTACTCTGCCCAACAGCACACCAAAGCACAGATTCGTGCAATTACAGAAGAAAAAAGGTTAAGAAAACTTTAAGACACACACAAAGATTTATAAGTATGACAAAGATTTATACAAAGAACTAACTTCAGCACCCTTTTCCTTTTGTGTGAGACTTATACTATTCGCTAGTAATGTCTGAAACAGCCTAGTCCTTCTTCACAAAAGACTCAGAACAGACAAAATCATCTTGAGCAAAACCCATGGGGCCAGAGGCAACATGGAACCTCATTTCAAGACATACTACAGAGCCATGCTAGCAGAAACAGCATGGTCATAGATCAAGGGACCCATGGGACTGAACCCATGCGCACCTAGAACCAGCTCCTTCTTGACAAAGGTGCCCGACCATGCAGGCTCTGTAGCTGGCCTCTTCAACAAAGTGTGCAGGGAAAGTAGACACCCACATGCAAGAGACAGAAACAACCTTCTCACGACAGACAGATCTCAGCTCACGATGGATCAAAGAAATGCAGGATCTGAACTGGGAACATGCATGGAAACACATCAGTAAGGGCAATGGAGTACCGTAGATGCCGGAATGCGCAATGACTTTACGTGATTATAGAAACAAAGGGATCAGAACAGAAGACAAACAATTACACTGAAGTTCTGTACAGCACACAACAGAGTTAAAGACAACCTCCAGAACTAAAGAATTGTTTGCCAACTATCCTCCCAGTGAAGGATTCATATCTATAATACATAGTATATTTATAATATGTAAGGTATTCAAAAAACAAGAATCTTATTACAAAATGAGCAACTGCTATGAACAGTCACAAATACATGAGGCACAATCAATACCATCAGGAGAATTGAAGCTATGATGAAATATCATGTATGCTATTTAAAATGTGATTAAAGCCAACAGCGAAGCAAGTAAAACCCACAACAAATGCTGGCATGAACATAGAGAACAGGATCTCTCATACACTGTTGGTGGGGACCTAAAGCCAAAGGGCAGTATGGAGGTTCATCTAAGTGAGAATAGTACCGCCATGGGATACCACTTCTAGGTGTATGTCAAAGGGAAACTGTGACCCCCAAACACACTTGCCTGATATGTCTACTGGGAAGTCATTCATAATAGCCAAGGCTGCAATTACTCTAGGTGCTCACCAATTTGTATAAAGTACATATAAATAACGAGATATTACTCAGCCATAAAGAAGAGTGAAGCTCTGTCAGCTGCAGCAGAATGCACAGAACTGGAGGAAATTATACAAAGGGAAACTGGCAGGGGCAGAGACAAGTACTGCACTTTGCCCCTCACGTGTAAAAGTCAGGGTGGGGGCAGCTGTGAGAGATAGTGAACCATGGAGGCAGAAAAATAAACAGAGGCCAGATGTGCTCAATGATAGGTGTGCACTATGTACGTGTATTCAGATATTGAAATATCACAGTGAACCACACTGATAAGTACAATTAAGATATGTCAATAGAGATAAAAGTACAATAATAAAAATCTCCTTGGCATACACCTGTGTTTAGAAGTATATGGGAAAATGACTTTCATCCATTTACTTCTATATACACACAGAGAGGAGACTTGAACTTACTCTACCCTATTTTTGTTCTATTTCTGAAAGAGGGTCTCTCTACATGGCCATGGCTGTCCTGGAAGTCACTGTGTAGACCAAACTGGCCCCGAACTCACGGAGATCCACCTCCCTCCAACTCCCAAGTGCTACCCAGCATTCCATTCTTCTTTTGGTGAGTTCCTGTTTCCAACACGGACACCTTAACCATCAAAACCACCCATGAGTAGGCAAAGCCAAGTTGCCAGTGGAATTTTGGACTCATCTTTATTATTTATTATAATGGTTCTGCTCTATCACAAATAAGACTTCTCATGACATGCCACAGAAACATGTTTGCCCACAGAAACACATTGGTGACTTCTACAGGAGGTCCACACAGCAAACATCACAGAGTGTGTGACCTCAGTAAGGCGTTCGATGAAGGGTGCACCACCTTCCCTGTCCTTTTGAGTGTCCTTAGGAGGCTCTTATGTTGGCATCACATTCTTCCAGGAGAAGAATTAAATCTTCAATCAGGCTGTGTTCTCGGCCGTGGGTCACTTTCATAATGTCAAAGGCCTATGGAGAAAGGACAGGTGACTGATTAATACCTCAAAACACACAAGCCCCTGTCTGGCTTCTTACCGTTTGTTTCCTGATGACCTGGGAATCCTGTGGCCCATAAGTGAGCAATCACTCTTTAAGAAGCTGGCAGCACCATGATGCCTGGGTGTCTAGAAGGTGGACTCCTAACTGGGTGGCCTGGGGCAGACATGATCTTCAGGGACTATACTGATGGACAGGGTTAGTTGGGGTGTGCTTACGGGGATCAAAGGACAAAGTAAAAGAGCTGGTCCTCTCCTACCCTGTGGGTTCCAGAGATGGACCTCAGGGCGCCACTTTGGTGGCAAGATCTCTCACATGCTGCGCCATCTCACTGCCCCATGCTAATTCTTTTTCTTGCACACTGTTCTCACCTCCAGGTTCTTAATGACTATGTACCACACATGCATATTTAACAGTCTCTTAATGGCATATGCCAGCACGGAGGTGGCGTTTTGATAGGCCTTCCTTCAGTTTCCATATTCAGCCTCTTACTAAATCTTGATATTCAACCTCTAGAACTTTTTAAAAAACTGGGCAGAGCTTGTGAATTCTCCAGGACAAAAGCAGAGCAGAAATAAAGTTAGCAACCTGAAGGCAAGAAGTCTCTGCTTTGGTCACTAGTGTTGCTCCTGGGACAGCAGCTTCTAAGCCAAGGAAGTCCAAGCAACATGCAGAGACCATATGTGGGCAGCTCTGGGTGACTAACTCCAGATATGTGCCCAGCAAAGTTTCAGATGACCCCAGAATCCATGCAGAAGCCAGCCAGGCACCGTGGAAACCCTGGAGAGCATTCCTGCTGTCTTAGTTAGGGTTTTACTTCTGTGAACAGACACCATGACCAAGGCAACTCTTATAAAGGACAATATTTAATTGGGGCAGGATTACAGGCTCAGAGGTTCAGTTCATTATCATCAAGGCAGCATCCAGGAAGGCACAGTACAGGTGCAGGAAGAGCTAAGAGTTATGTATCTTTTTTGAAGGCAGCTAGGACAAGGGTCTTAAAGCCAAGGCTGACATGACACACTTACTCCAACAAGGCCACACCTACTCTAACAAAGCTACCCCTCCTAATGGTGCCACTTGTTGTGCCAAGCATATTCAAACCACCACACCTGCTGTACTCAATTCTAAGTCCTGACTCAGAACTGTGAACATGATCTTACTGTTCTTATTTTACTGAGTCTTTGGATGGTTTGCTATGGAGCAATGAACGGTCTGAGCAGCATAGTGCACTGTTCAATGGGAGGCAGGATGCAAACAGGGGAGGGACGCAGAGCTACTGTATCGGGTGTGACTGTGCTCTAAAAGATCCTTTACGGTGGTGCCGGTGGCTGTAAAGCACCAGGCAACGGGCTCCAGGACTACCTGATACCTGCACAACCCACTGAGGACAGGTACAGTAACTCCCAGCAGTCACAGCTCAGTCCACTATGCTAATTTAAAGTCAGCATGATTATCCTTTACAGGTTTGGACAGCTCTACCATGTTTGTGGAGATTATTTCATAAACTACTGTTAAAAAGTTAGGTCACTTCCATCTGACTTTGGTTATGATATGACACAGATCTTCTAGTCTATGGGTTGGCTCCTGGTGCTATTATCATTTTGTGTACATGCCTGTATGTTTGCGTGCATGTGTGTGTGCGTGTGCAGGAGGGGCAAGAGATGTGGCTCCAGTTAGATGTTAGGAGAAAAAGAAACAAAATTGAAAGTTGTCTGTCAGTCTGTCTGCTGTTTGCCTGCCTGCCTGTCTGTCTTTGCCTCTCTCCCTCAACGTGTGTGTGTGTGTGTGTGTGTGTGTGTGTGTGTGTGTGTGTTTTGGAGAGGCAGGAGATGGGGTTGCAATTAGATGTTGGGAGAAAAAAGGAAGGATATTTGAAAACAAGCCCTGGTGGCTCTGGACCGCCACTGGCAGTCAGGCCCACAGGAAGGGCCAGGGCAGATGCAGGGAACTTGTTTCTTGTTAATCTGCACAGTTCCGGCCTGCAGTTACGGCACACATATCCCAAGGCAGGGCTTGGTGGAGCAGAGGGGAAGAGCAGGAGCTGCCCCACCCTGCAGGCAGCCAAGCTCTAGGAGAAGATTAGAAAGCCACATCTGGTGCTTCATGTTTTATTCTCATTTCCCTGCTCCTTCATGGGCCTTCTGCTGTATTGCACATGCTGGGTCTGAGACAGAGACCTCTATGATAGTGTCAATACAGAGGATTCTGAATCAGAGAGAGCCCTCGTGGCAAATTCTCCTGCTTGAAAGCCACTGTGGCCATCTGGTCCCCTCCTACTTACTTGTGATTTGCTGAGGATGAATGTTCTCTGCTAGAGCCCCCTGAAAACAGGACCCTGCATACCACCCTAAGAAAAGGCTCAGCTGCCACAGTGACCTCTGCTGGCGAGTTCTCACAGCTCCTAAGCAGACCAGAGGCCCTGCTTGATGTTATGTTTCTGGCCGGTTCTCCATCTGGAGAGGGATCCAGGCCTCTCTGTGACTTGACCGACAGCCTAATGACAATGTCATCTTCTTGTTGTCCTGGCAGTGGAAGGCTGATCTGTGTTTTCCCAAGCACCTCTCCTGTTCCAGTCTTCCTGCCTCAGTACCCTCCTGCAGTTCCGGTCCTAACCAGAATCTTCCTGTGCACTGAAGGGGCAGAGCTGCCATCTGATAGCAAGGCAGGTGCTCAAGCTTTACTGGAGACTTGGGACCTATGACCACACAGGGGCTGCAGGACCCAGCAAATAGGGAAGCTGCCACCATCTGGGCTCATAGCCACACTGCCCAGGCTGCTCCTGCGGGGCAAAAAACGTCCAGCCAGACACCCTGATCAGAAGAAACTGCTCCAATTCACCTGGTCTGAGAGGGGGCAGAGTGGGATGCCCAGCTCTCAGGCCTCACCCCAGTGTCCACTCTGCCTGACCCGTACAGCCTCCAGCTGTGGACAGTGCAGTGGCAGTAGAGAAGAAACCGAGTCTCCTGGACACAGCTTCTCGACAGCCTGAGGACCCTGGAGTAGCCCAGGTCAAATGATGTTGGCCATGCTCTGTGTCCTCTCACTGGCTGATGAGCTCAACATGAGGGTCATACTGGGATAGAGTGCTAGCGTTCTAGGATCCTATGCACCACAACGGCTAGAAGCCAAAGACGAGAGAGCAGAGTATTAACATGAAGATAGTGTGTGTGTATGGGGGTGGGGATAAAGATCAAAAGTGTATCACATGGGTAGAAATAAGAGCTTAGGTGTAATTAATAAACAAGATTTTTCTCTGAGGGATAGTCATATACATAAGAGAAGTTGAGAGAAAGGAGAAAAGTCTGCCAGTGACTTTCATGTATTTGTAGGCGTCAGTAATGTGACATGAACGGGCAGACTTGGTGATGAAGGACAAGATCTGGTTCTTGTCCTGGACACCACTTGTGCTTGCCATGGTCCTGGGGCAAATGCGTGCCTTAGACAGAAGAGAGCCCTGAATGGGCTCAGGTCACGTCTCTATCTCAGCTGAAGGTGAAGAGTGCATTCTCTCACCTCGCGCCCCCCAAACAAAGCTGCAGTAAATCTTGGACAAGCCAGAGCAACGGCAGCCAGGAACTCTGAGGCTCCCTGCTCTCAGCGTCTCCCAATGCTACACATGTGTGTGTCAGAGGGGACAATTACAGTTTAATTTCCTGTAGTGCGTATAAAACCAATTAAGGGAATTTAAACTGGAGCGGGCGTGGTTTGGGAAGAGCTTCTCTCTTGCCATTAAATTTTATTTTTTAATGGCGGCATTTAAAAGGAGCCTGGATGCAGTCGCACATGGAGGACTCATTTGAAGCCTCCAGCGGGGTGTGCTACACCCCCTTACAGATTCTGAGTGTTGCACCGGAAATGACACAGTCTGTCACACAAGAGGCAAAGGCCTCTCTGGGAAATAAAGAAAAGGCTCCCAGGACAGATTTCCATCTCATCGTATCTTTTTTAAACATAATTTTAGAATTGTGACCATGTATTAAACAGAATGAATGAGATCAAATTATGATTTAAAGCTGGAAACAATATGGCTTTCTTATTAATTTTTAATATAAATATATTACATTTATCAAGGATTTCATATGCAGTCTACTGTGAGCCTGGGGAATGCAATAAATGACTTCCCCGGGCATGATTTGAATATGGATATAAAAATCAGAAGGAAAAGAAACACATAAGAGCCTGTGCATCAGGTCACCGCAGCGGGACATGCAGGAGAGTTTCCCTCTTCTGTCCATCCCAAGATGAAAGCCCTGTGTGGGCAGGAGAGGTAGTCCTGGCATTCAGCAGGGAACATCAGGCAAAGCTGTGCTCACAGGCACCTCCAGAGCCACTGATTACAGTAGGCAGTAGGAAACCCCAAAGTCTCTGAGGATCCATGTGAGCTCAGAAGCTTCACTGCATACCACTCTACACTGTCCAAGACTCGCTCTAAGTGTCAAATACCCTTGAGGGGTACACTCCAGGGAGGCAAACTATTACGCTATATTGACAGGCAGCTCCAGTGACTAGGTCAGGGCTCTTGCTGTAGGAGGGGCTCTGGCCCTGTCAGACAGCCTGTGCCTATGAAATCCTCACAGAGAAAGCTGAGTGCTAGGATGCCCACAGGAGGGGCAGGTGTGGTGAGCTCAGGGATGCCTGTCAGTGGCAGAGACCATGCTGGAAAGAGCGGCTATTGTTGAAGATGGAGTGACAGTCCTGTGGTTAAGAGCACTGAACTGTTATTCTTGCAGAAGATGCCAGTGCAGTTCCCAGCACCCATAAATCAGCCCACATCTGCCTGTAACTCCAGTTTCAGGAGATTTAGTGCCTTTTTCTTACCCCTATGGGCACTGCACACACATGGTTCACACACATACATTCAGGCAAAGTGCACGTGCGCGCACACACACATAGATGTTACTGTGTCAGTATCTTTAACCTGTCAATATACTATTTTAAAATATTTACTTATTTGTATTTTATATGTCGAGTGTTTTGCCTGCATGTGCATTTACACGCTTATCTAGCCCCTTAGAAGCCAGGAAAGGGCAATGCATCCCCTGGAGCCGGAGTTACAGACGGTATACGGTATCCTGTGAGTGTTGAGAATTAACCTGCAAAAGCAGTAAATGTTCTTGATTGTGAGCAAGCTCTCCACAACCAACCCAGTCAATATTAACTCAGTGCCCGAGAGTCTCTGAAGGAGTCTTGTACTTTCCCAAGACCTTGGTGTCATCGAATGAAAGCACACCTTGGCTTGCTTGTGCTGTGTGACATACCACACCAGACAGAGGTAGGGGAATGGAGTCTTGATTTTGTTTCTGAGTACTGTTATTGATTTCTAATTTGATTCCACCGAGGCCAGAGTATTCATCTATTGCTTACACTTATGAACCATTCACATTAATTGATTATTTTTTTAATGTCCCAGAATGTGTCATGGGGTCTCCTGTGATGTGTTCTTTATGTGCTTGTGAAAGATGTCTATTCTGCCTTTCTGAGCAGGGTATTTTATAAAATTACTACATCACTAGTGGTAGTAAATTTCCCTCTATCTTTGTTGATGTTCTGTCTACTTGTTCTTATGAACTGTAGATAGACACTTCATGTTTACTTATACTTGGGGTTTCTGCTTTCTTTCAGGTCTACAGGTTTGGTTTAGTGAGGTTTTGAGACAGAGCTTGCTATGCTACCCAGACTGGCCTTGAATTTACAAGGGTGACCAGCCTGGTTTCAAATTAGTCATCTTTCTGCCTCAGGCTCCACACAAAGCTCTACCAGGTTTTGTTTGTACCGTTTGAAGCTGTGTGCTTTGATGCAGCTATGTTTAGTGTTGCTGCCTCTCAGAGGCATTTACAGTCTATGATGTCCTTCATCTCTAGTCAAGTCTTCTTTACGCTGAAGTCTACTCATATGATATTAACATAATCACTGCAGCTATATTGTGATTATATTTTCATGATGTATCTTCTCCTGCCTTTTAACTTTCAGTCTATCTATAGCATTATGTTTAAAGAGTCTCTTATAGACAGCACAAACTTGGGGTACTTTCAAATATATCTGCTCTACTAATATTTGCCTTCCAGAGTGTTAGACCAATGGTTCTCAGCCTTCCGAATGCTGAGAGCCTTTAATAAAGTTCCTCATGTTGTGGTGACTCCAACCATAAAATTATTTTTATTGTTATTCATAACTGTAATCTCAATATCTTCAAGTTTTCCTTTTTTGTTTTAATCTGTTTATAGTTTTAGCTGTTATGTTTAGGATTTTTGGATCCATTTGAGTTACTTTCTGTATATGGGTAGGTGAATCTCACGTCAGCCTTTGCATGTGGATATCAGCTTCTCTAACACCATTTTTTGAGGTCACTATCCTTTCCTTATTAAATGGTGCTGTTGAAAATTGCTTTTTCCTGTGTGAGAGGCTCTACTGCATTTGTTTAATTATGTATGCATTGGTCTATGTATCCATCTTTATGCTAGTAGCATATGGTTACGGTTACTATAGCTTTGTAGTAAGTTGAAATTGGGAATTGGAATTTTCAAAGATAGTTCTTAGTTCTTTTCAAAGATTAATTTTGGCTATTTTGTTGGGGCAGAGGGTGTCTCTTGAGTTTCCATGTGAATTTTAAGACTGATTTTTCTATTTTGCAGAGAGAGAGAGAGAGAGAGAGAGAGAGAGAGAGAGAGAGAGAGCCAGCCAGCCTTTGAGGAGAATGTGTGTATCGCTCAGAGATGTTTATGTCTTCAGTTTTTCAATCCATAGCAAAGATGCCACTTTGCATTTTAATGTCTTTCTTTCATCACTTTGGTTGATTTCTAAGCATTTTATGGTCTTACAAATGGAAGAATTCAATTTCTTACTTTGGTTGGTATATAGAAACACAAATAATTTATGAATGTTGATCTTAGATTGTACTAATTTGCTAATTAATTTGTTAGTTATAATATTTTCTGCATGTGTTTTAAACATATATTTTTTCTAGCTCGGATGTCTCTATCATTGTTTCAAGTATTCTTTATATTTACCATTTCTCTTCTCTTTCTGGGAGTTTAATGTCAGAAAGCTAACATTACTAGTCATTGGTCCCCAGATCTCCAAGGCCATGTTCAGTTTTACTTTTATTATGGTTTTCTCCTGTGTGATTGGTGCTGAGTTCCTCTCTACTCACCTGCTTCCTGAATTTGTTGGCTCTTAGGTTTTTGTGTATTCCTTCACACCTTCCCCCTCTTCATGAGACTATGCTTCTTGTTTGTTGTGATGGTGTTTATAACTGCTCACTGAAGCAACATCTTTACAAAGGCTGTAGTCATGTCACTGTCAAATGAATTTAATGCATTTGCTCTCTCAAAGCTGGTATCTGCTGATCGATTTTAAAGATTAAGACTGGTTCTTTGTATGGTGAGTGATTTTCAACTGAAATATGGACATTTTGGAAACCTGGATTTTATGCAAACCTTGTTTGAGCTGGCTGTCCCCAACATCACTCTAGAAGGGAGTAAGGATGACACCTTGCTGGTGACAGTCATAGGCACAAGTCCAGGTTTCCTACTCAGCTCCTTGCTACTATTGGGTTTAGACTCTGATAGGAACATCTGTGTTTTCTTTTAAGACAGTTTAATCATTACGCTTGTATTTCATCCATCATTTTTTTCTTTACCTACTCTTTTTTTAAATTTGATATTTAAAAATGGTGTATGTGTATTCGTGCCTGTGTGTTTGCGCATGCGTTTGTGTGTGTGTGTGTGTGTGTGTGTGTGTGTGTGTGTAAATGCATGCACACATGTACTCCATGCACATGTGTGCTGATACTCACGGTGCTCCTCCTGCACCATGTCTGCCTGGACGCTGGCATGTTCCCACCTTGGTGATAATGAACTGAACCTCTGAACCTGTAAGCCAGCCCTAGTTAAATGTTGTCCTTTTAAGAGTTGCCTTGGTCATGGTTTCTATTCACAGCAGTAAAACCCTAACTAAGACACCCACCTTTCTTCTAAAAAGACATTCAGGAATTCAACTAGGCTTGAAGGCAATTCCAGATGCTATGCTTCCAGAAAGCATCTTCTACTTCAATGGGACAGTTGAGAGAAGGCTGGAGCCTTGCATCCCAGTGTAGATTTTAAAACCTTTTCGTGTGTCTGTCTCCTCCAGTAAACTGTAAGGACAGTATTATTGGGTCTTACTCAGAGTAGCAGCAGCATTTAATCAACAACTTGTGGTGAATTAAGCAGAATATATCAGAACTGGCTGTGTCTTGGAGAGAGAGGTTTTTGCACCTTAGTGTTTCATTTTCCAAACAGTAATGGAAACACCTCTCTTGCTTTTGATACATTATTGGTTTCTACTGAAACCTTCACACAGCAGATCAAGGTAAGTGTCTTCTGTCTACATAGATGGACTGGTTGACATGTACTTGACTAGGTAAGAGAAGGGACGTTCTTCCTGAGACTGTAGGAGGTTGTTCTAACATTCATCTAAGGAAGGTACCAAAGAAAGAGAAAAAGGAAGAGATGGTCACCTCCAGGAAGCCCCAGTGTTGTTCTCATTGGCTGGTGGCTGCTGTCAATTAAAATCCAGGAGCAGACAATGTGGCTAGCGTCCAATATAAGTTGGCATTAATAATCCTTTAGGCATTTATTACCTTTCTTGTCCCTTTGGACACTCCCCGGGAAACCTCAACTGCATGCTTGATCCTTCTACCACATCTCTCTGACACATGAGTACTGGGGGCCAGAAGACCCCCTCCAAGTATCAAAGGCTCCCCAAGAAAGCCAGGTCTCCTATGACCCACCAGTATGAGGACCAGATAGGCACATGACTGCCGTGACATGTTGAGAGGATGTTCTAAAGTATGGGAGGGCCAGGCCAGGAGAACCCTGGGCTGCTCCAGGCAGACAGGCTCCTTAAGAGGGTGAAACTAAGTTCCCCTTTAGCAAAGTGTCCAGTACTAACCCAGGCCCTTCATTTCATTTTCTAACAGGGATTGCTAAGATTGTATTGACCTCTCTCACTCCTTCCCTTCCCACTTCTCCAACAACGAATATATTTTTGGGATTTCGACTGATGCTGAGCTAGTTATGAGGATGAGAGCGATGAGTTATAGGCTGCAGGGGTTGGAAAGGAGCCCCCTGCGCTCTCTCTCTCTCTCTCTCTCTCTCTCTCTCTCTCTCTCTCTCTCTCAAACACACACACACACACACACACACACACACACACACACTGAAATGCTGAAAGTTCTCCACTGGCAGAGCCAACAAAGAGTTGTAAGAACCAAGTTAACAAAAACATTGGAGCTGAGCCCTGAAGGACCAGTACAGTCCTGCCAGGCCCAGCAGGCTGGGAAGTACATCTAAGGTAGAGGAAATAGCTTTGTAAAGACCTCAAAGTTAGTAAGTCAGTATTGACCAAAGCCTGCCCTGGCAGTGGAGAGAGGAGGAGGAGGTGATACAGAGACTACAGTCTGATGGGCAGGTCTTGCCTACCTCAAGAAGAGACATATTGTACTCAGAGGATGTGGTGAAGGGTGATTTGTGGGACTGGGCACATGTGTACTGGTGTTCTGAAACTCACACCAGAGTAATTGTTAAAATTATACTGAGTAGGAACCTGGGGAGACAGTTTGGTAGATTAAGCATTTGTCATGTGAGCATGATGATCTGAGTTCAAGCCAGAGGACTCACATTAGAAGCTGGGGCTAGAGAAACAGATCTGTAATTTCCAGTGCTGGGGTGTGGAGACAGTCAGGTCTCTGATGCTCGCTGGGGAGTGAGTCTAGTCAGTGAGCTTCAAGCTAGCAAGATCCCATGTCTCCCGCAAATAAAGCTCTTGAGGAATGACACCTAGTTGACCTCTGGCCTCTTCATGCATGTACACACACCTGCACACACGTGCACACACAGGCATACTTAATACACAAGCAGGTTGATTCTATACTGACAGTGTAAAACAAATTACATTTGAATACATTTAACCCACAGAAACTGGCAACTGTTACAAATGTTGTTAAACATTTACTGGCACACTTGGGCATGTGTGTACTCACATGCTAAAGGCAGAGCTTAGCGATTACCGAGTAGAGGACTGGCAGGAGCCAGAGAAAGGTACACCGGGCCGAACCCAAGTCTTGGCACACTCACCAGCCTCAGATTCTTCATGGCCTGGGGAAACATGCCTTGATGGAGCTGCAGCTTGCCAACTTTCATCACTTGCACACCTCTGACAGGATGGCTTCCGGGAAAAAAAATCCTGGAAGAGATCAAAAGGCAAACAGTGAGGGTAGCTCTCACCTTCGCAGTCAGTATTTCATCTGAAGACTGGGACACAGAGGAAAAGCTGGCTGTGACTGTTAATGAGCTCCTGAAGGGAAAATAGCTTGTGATCTAGAAGCCAATACAGAGACGAGATGATATATAACCTTCCTTCAGATCCCTAGACTACTTCCTGCATTTGAGGCGGGGTGAAGAGACATCCACCTGGTCCTATGTACTTACATCGAGAGAATGCTGCATTGTGTTTTGGAGTATGAATCTGCTCCTGGTCCTCTTCCATGAAGCTCCAACATTAGCTCCTCATCAATATATATTTGTGGAATAAATGAAAGAGATCTGCTATGCAGGAATATTTAATCATAGGCTGCACAGGCTCACAGACAAAGAGCAGCTCAAGCAGAGAGAGCACAGGGCCCAAATTATCTAAGAGATGGAGCCAAAGATGGCCATATGACCATCCAGGAAGCTGGCTCCCTCCTCTGGAGAAGTGGCATTAGGTGTGTGCCCCGATACTTTCAATATATATTTGCTGGCTAAATGGACGAGCCCTTCTTTTGATTCCAAATAGATCCTGCCACACCTCTGCTACAAAGCCCTTAGACTGAATCTTGGTTGTGGAACCCATCATGGTCCACCTTTCCTACAGCACCTGCATGCTTACTTTCTCTCGCCAGTGGTTAAGGTTCCCAGTCTGTAGTGTATTCCCATGGTAGCCAGCACATGCAACTCATACTTGAGGCCTTTCATATTGTCTTAGTTTCTTTTCCCGTTAATAAAATACCTTGACAAAAGTAACTTAAAGGAGAAAGGGTTTATTTGACTGATGGTTCCAGGTGACAGCCCATCATGGCAGGGGATTTGCAGTGGCAGGAGTTTGAGACAAGTGGCAATGCTATGTCCATCCACAATCAGAAGAGGACAGAAATAAATATTCACACATGCTAACATTTAACTTGCCCTCTCATTCCAGGGAGATGACTCTACCCATTATTAAGAGGTCTTCTTCCCTCACCAGCACAAGGTGATTCCCTTCAGACCTTCTCAGAGGCTAACCTTCAGACAACCCCACACAGGTATGCCCAGAGACCTAGCTCCTACCTGTCAAGTTGGCGGGTGTGGTGGCAGATCAGAGAATGAGGACTCAAGACTCTATCATTTCATTCTGGATCTCACAGTACTGTCTCTTCTGCCTCCCACAGGTTCTAAGACAGAGGTTCTCAACCTTCCTAACGCTGCAACCCTTTAATATAGTTCCTCATGCTGTAGTGACCCCAAAACATAAAAACTATTTTCATTGCTTCTTCATAACTGAGATTTTGCTACTGCTATGAATTATAATGTAAATAACTTGGGGAGATAAAGGTTTGTCAAAGGGGTCATGACCCACAGGTTGACAGTTGCTGCTCTAAGCAAATACTGAGCTTCCAATGCCTATGTAGGATAATGTTCAGGCCCAAGGGGAAATACCACATCAGAGAGACATGAGCATTTCCATCAGGACCCAATGCTCCCACCAGGCATGGATAAACATTCATACAAGAGTAAAAATAACATTACAGGAAGGAGTGTGCGTCCATGCCTGAATCCTTCGAGTAATGCATATTCAGTTCAAATTTGTTGACCAGAGTGGATGGAGAAAGCAACACAGTGTTTGATGGAGAGAACGGACTGGTGACTGGGTGGCTTGGAGAAGGACGCATGGCATAAGCTGGCTCCCAAGAACTTGGATTGACTGTAGGAACGGAAGGATGAGCATGGAGTTAGACAGCCAGGGAATGCAACCAGGACATACTCCTGATGTGAGGACAGGAGGACCTGCCTTTGTTCCATGGTCACAAAGATATTCCAGGTTCTTACCTAGACAGTGCTAGCCCTGTGTGGCTCAGCTTCAGGTGCCCTTTAACTGAGAGCCCACTGAATCCATATTTAAGCCCTCCTGTGTAACAGATCTTCAGCACCCCCATCCCCCAATTCAGCTCATCTCTGAAATGAGATATAGAAGCCTATCCATTCATGCTCTTAAAAAGGAAGATTGCTGATCTGAGGGCAAGCACTGTGCCACAGAAGGCGGACCGTGCCTCTTTAAAGAACCAGAAAGGGAGGAGGTGGAGAACAAAGCAGACACCTGGGTCCCCAGTCTCCTTCATCTCTGGTGAACGCTATGAGGTCAGTTACTTCACCTCTTGTCCCTTACAGAATGAACATCATTACAGAGTTGTATGGAAATGATTTCAAGATCCTCAGACAAAAGGCTTAAGTGCGGGATGCCATTATCAGAAGGTAATTGCCCTGGACACATTCCCTGAAAAGCACACCTGGATTTGGGATTTTATTTTATTGCTGTGAATATGGTATAGTTAAATTTAAAGGCCAAAAAGTAATTTTATACTAATAATCTCTCTGCTAAGTGGGTGTCTGTCATGTCAGTGAGCAGAAGAGAAGAAAATCTTTGGTTCTGTGATAGCAGAGAAAGTGGTGCCTAATTACGGCATGACGGGTACCCGCCTCAGTCCCGGGAAGATTGAAAACTGAGTGGAGTTTCTCAACAGAAGGTGAGCAGAAGGCTCCTGTGGGGAGTGGGGGATGCCCACACAAAAATCTAGTGAGCTGACTGGTAGTGAGAGGCTGCTGGAGACTTTTGTTCCTAGAGGCCTCCCAGCTGACATGTGGAATCAGACTCCAGCTTACTGGTTGGAACAGCACCCCAGGGAACTCTGGGGGAGGCTCACTCCTGCTGGGTGGCCCACTTAGGGTGTGGCCCTTCCATCACCCTCCTGCAAAGGGAATAATGAGAGAGTGTGGGGTCTGCTGGTCTTTGCCTACTGGGTTATCAGATGCCAATCACAGATGCATAGAAAACCTGAAGGTGTGCTGGGGTGGAACAGGTATTAGGGTGTCAATGTGAGGGAAAGTTTAGCTGTGAGAAACTGGGTTCTGAGTCCAGTGCTTTCAGACCTTTGTAGAAGTTCAAAGTATATTCTTACCCTTGGTGAACACAGAGCCAAGTTGAAGAAATGAGGATTAAGTGACAACATAGAGAGGGGCATGGGTATCCCTCTCCACTGTCAACATAGCAGGGAAGCACCACAGTGACTTGGGGAACAGCAAGAGTGAGCTGGCTTAGACTGAGGAGAGGATTGTGTGATGGTTTATATATGTTTGACCCAGGGAGTGGCACTATTAGCTGTGACCTTGTTGGAGTAGGTGTGTCACTGTGGGCATAGGGTTAAGACCCTCACTTGGCTGCCTGAAAGTCAGTTTTCCACTAGCCGGCTTCAAAGGTGCAGAACTCTCGGCTTTGCCTGCATCATGCCTGCCTAGGTGCTTCCCTGCTCCCACCTTGATGATAATGGACTGAACCTCTGAACGTGTAAGCCAGCCCAATTAAATGTTGTCCTTTATAAGACTTGTCTTGGTCATGGTGTCTGATCACAGCAGTAAACCCCTAACTAAGATAAATAGGATGCTGGGCTCAGCCTGAGGGGTATGGGAAGGGGTAGATCATTCCATCAATAGTAGGGGAGGCTAGATGCAGATATGGAGGGGAGGTGCCCTCAGGCCAGGCTACCCACTGCAGACATATCTAAGTTCCCAAGTCTTCCTACCAGGTGACACTCTGTTGAGGGAAAGGAAAATACATCAGCAGGTAGGAAAACAGGGAAAAGTAGAAAAAATATTAAATCTTTGAAAAAAAAGGGGGGAGGATTTGAGACAAATAAGGTCATAGCGTTGACTGTGGGGACCTGCTGGAAAATAGCAATCACGGGTGTCCCCACCCTCAACCCCGATTCAGAAACACCTCCACAAAGACACATATAATTCTATAACACCATAATCAGCTGACTGGCCATTCCACTCATCTGGGCATTACAAACCTGATTCTCATAAGGACAAGGTAAGCCATCTCATACCCCAGAAGGCTGGGCCTAGGATGCATCTGCATGGGATGGGGAGGGAGGGGAAGCATATAGACTAGCTTTAGTTCCAACTATATGCACATATGGTCTTGCTGCTCTCAGGTTTCAGCAGAGGCAGAGAGGTAGAGAGGAAGAGAATTGGAATTCTCGAGAATTCAAAAGGCACAAAGAGAAGCCTTCTCTGGCAGGACCATTACTCTGTGCCCAGCCCTCTCCATGTGACACATCTACACTGGCACTACCTAAATGGTGGCAGAGCTTTGACATTTTACATGACAGGAAGAAACAGTTATTGCTCAGGCCTGTTTGTAAAACCTGAAAGCAAAGCATTTGCTGGTCCTGACATGAGCCTAACCTGCCCGTTGGAGTCACATCTCCGAATGAATATACAGACCTGGTTGTATGGATGTTAGCTGAGAAATTTGGAATAGTGATAGGACTTGAAAAGAAAAAGTTTGCAACTCCTGAAAATCTGATCCAGGGGGAGACGTATCACTAGGCAAAGCTGGCAGAGGAAAGGATGGTGGAGAGTCTTCCAATGGTGAGTTAGGCTGTTGCAAGATGAACCCACTTCTCAGTCACTGACTTGGGAAACCAGACATTGAGTACTGTCTGAGGGGACATGGTTGAAATTGTTTTGCATTTACCTATGCAGTATCCTTGCCAAACCAAACAGAAACCAACAAACCAAAACAGAGTCTAATGGAGCCCATAAAATTAAATTCCATTTTATGGGAAACAACGAGTGATAAAGGAATGTGTAGAAGCCGTGGGCCAAGTTCAGGGAGTGGGAATCCACAGGACCGCAGCACAGGGTCCTCCATAGGTCACAGCAGGAAAAGAAAGAGATGGAGGCGGGGGCAGGGTGGCGGGGAACAACAGCTGGGATTTAAAGAGACTTAAGAGATGTAACAAGCACATGTAGTATATAGGCCTGGTGCATCGTGACTTAGGGCAATGGTAAAAAGACCCTTCTCAGATCTGAAGGAAATCTTCACATGAGATACACTCGCGCTGTAAGGAGCCATCCACCTGTTTTGTATTACATGATGTAATGTCTGGGCTGTGATTTAAATATCTTCAGCAGAATCCATTTTCCCAGCAATGGTGGATTAGCCTGCTTCAGACTGACTCGAGCTACAAACAAGGCAAAATGATCAAAATATTTTTGAGGGCCCATGTGAAGATAAGCCAGACCATGGAGGCTGTAGGCTCCTAAAGACTCATGACTGGAAAAGACGGAAGCTTGGGGATGTGCACCTTGTGCGAGGAGCCACTTTCCCCTATGATGCTTTGAAAGAGAGCCAGGGCCAGGAAGGCCAAGCAGCTGAGCAACAGCTCGGGTGGACTCAAGGACAAAGACATGCAGCCAACTACACTGAGGATCCAAAAAGGAGGCAGCACCTGAGTGAACACCAGTGGCTCCCAAAGGGCTACAACCTCGGAATCATGTGGTCGAGCAGGAACGGAGCGGCCCTACTCAGAACAAATCACTTCATATACATCTTTCCTGAATTAAGGTGATATGTTTTTGCCTTGTGGGTAGCAGCAAAAATATACTTCCATGAGTAACACAGAGCCATCCAAAGCCCTGTCATGTCTTTAACTTCTCTGTACCATACTCTGCATCCAGCAGAAGCATAGCCAGGTGCAGGAGGAGGGAACTGTCAGAAAACTGAGAGAAAGGAAACGCAGACATGAGACAGAACTTTTGTACTACAATATTTAAGGTCTGAGAGACTTTTGAAAGAACTGTAATAAGCCAGGTGTGATGGTGCATATCCTTAATCTCAATACTCAAGAGGCAGAGGCAGGGGAATCTCTGTGAGTATGAGGCCATAGTGGTCTACAGAGTTAGTTTCAAGAAAGTCAGGGCTATGCAGAGAGACCTCATCTCAAAAAAAAAAAAAAGTATGTTTGAAAATTTAAATAATAAGAAAGAATATTAGCAAAGATCAGAATAAAAACTTGCAATAAAAACTCTGGAAGTGATAACACAGTAATTTATGCTACAATTAGTCCTGGATGTGGGTCTTGAACTGGAAGCAGGACAGACCCGTGTATCTATCATCACTCACAGGAGGGAAATGCATGCTAGCTGGTATCTCACAGGAGAGAAGGTTGAAGTGGGCAGAGCAAGGTCTGACACATCAACCCTAAGAGATTTCACAAATAATAAATGACAGCAAGACACAGACCCAAGCCCACAGCTTTGTGAGGACAATTCACCAGTGGGAGTTGGGAGAGAAGATGGTGGCCATCTCCGAAGCCAGGCCAGGGATATGAAGGCACATCGGGAATGTTTGAGAATTTTCTTAATTGAAACAAAACAAAATAGACAAGAAAGGGTCTTAGTTTTCTACCTTTAGACAAGGCGAGCTCTTCTCTTTGCCTCACAGTATTGGCCTAGGTTCACTGCCCACAGGCTGAAGATGACCTGGGGTTGAGTGTGTCAATGGGGGATACCTGGCTACAGCCTCTGAAGTACAAGTCACACACCCTGATGAAGTGCGGCACATGTGCTATATAAAAACAAGCATTTAGACAATACCAAAGATTGCTAATTATTTTGTGAGTATGATAACCTGGTGTCAAAACCAGTTGTTAAAACCCTACCTTTTACAAAGAAGAAAGGGAGGGAGGGAGGGAGGGA
>NW_021620862.1:4642688-4722300 GCF_004785775.1 Grammomys surdaster
GAGGGAGGGAGGGAGGGAGGGAGGGAGGGAGAGAAGGAAGGAAGGAAGGAAGGAAGGAAGGAAGGAAGGAAGGAAGGAAGGAAGGAAGGAAGGAAGGAAGGGAGGGGGGTGAGCAGAGCCCAGTCACCACATCAAGTCTCCAAGGGTGCTGGAGTTTTAGTACATTCCGAACCTCGAATGGAAATGACAGACGCATGGGAAGGGGCAGAGTATTCCGCCTCTCTCTTCCAGACACTGACTGCAGCTAAAATGGCAGAAGCTGCAGCTTGCAGTCAACCCTGAGAGACCTGACTTCAGGACTCAGCAGCAAGCACCATGGGGAACTGGGGCAAGGCACTATGAAAAGTCACAGAATCCTCCTCTGCTCCCCAGGCTCTGTATAATTTAAAGCAGCTGTTGTATGGAACTTATTTATGCCTTTGTGACAGGGAAGCTTTGATTTGTAACAAATACATTTTTTGTTGTCCCCTACCCCCAACAGGAAAGAGCTGGAGAGGAAAGACAGACCACACTGCCCAATGACCTCACTTAATCCACTGTTAGCCCAGAAAGCTGCTAGTCCCCAAATGGATTGGCTCTCCCCAGTGTCCCCTCCACCCACAGCTCCAACAGTGGTGGGGAGTTCAGCTGTGATTCCTGCTTGTGCCTCAAACCCTCAATTCCCTCTGTGTCTGTGACGTGTGCTACCAGTGCTCCACGCAGCCCAGAAGGTCCGATGTGTCTCTGTCGCCTCTGTGTACTTACTTGCCTTAGTATGAGAACATTCACACTGTAACTGGACCTCCTGACAACATCACAATGAAGTCTTTCTTGGGTTTCTTTTACTCTGTAAAATTAGTAAGCGGGACCATTTCTGCACACAAAATAATACATTTCACATTTCACGTTTCTCACACATTTCCAACCAGGCCCCTTTGCCCAAAAGGTGGGGTTTTCCTTTGCCTCACAGTTCTGATGATCAGGAATCATATGTGTATGATCCACTGTTGAGATGGCTCTCTAATTAGATACTGAGAATCCGAAAAATCTTTTTATTTAATCTAAACAGCAGAGACTCATCTGGGAAAGCAGTAAATTAGAATGAAGGAGATAGGGATCTGGGCTGAGGCAGCTTGGTGACTCTGTCAAGTCACCCTTGCCCAGGTATAAAACAGTGACAGGCTAGCCCTGGGAATGCATTCGACAATGTTCAAAGACAAATGCCTGAGTTCTTAGGACTGATAAGTATGTGGTCGGGAGTTTGCAAGACGTAAAAAATCACTTGATATTGTCACAGAGTTTGAGAGAGAGACAGAGAGAGAAAGAGAGAGAGAGAGAGAGAAACAAAGAAAGAGAGAGAGAGAGACAGAGAGAGAGAGAGAGAGAGAGAGAGAGAGAGAGAGAGAGAGAGAATGATCGCTGTGGAAGAGAGGACAGGAAGACTGTGGGAGCCAGAGGTGACATCTGAATCCAAGCATTTGCCAGGCACCACAGGGCACAGGGCTGCTGCACATGTGAGCTCAGTCAAGCCTTCGCGCAGAAAGGGGAAGGGCTCGCAAGGTCCCACCACTTGCCCGGCAGCTACTGGCAAGTGATGGCTGCCGGTGGAGCAAGAGTCTGTTTTCTTCAGGGGTGTGATCCTGGAGAGCTCACCCATGCCCCAGCAAACAGTCCCACACCCGTGTTCACAGAGCCTCCCACAGGAAGCGGCCTCAATGGATTTAGAGACAGAGCTTCTGAAGTGGGGAGAGGTCTACGATGGGTTGACTCGGAGAGAAATTGGAAGGGGGGGATAGAGGGGTGGATTGGATCAAAACACACTACATACATGCATAAGATTCTCAAATCAAAAAGGGGGGAATTTTAAAAGATAAAACAAAACACACATAAAAATAGAAATAAACAAATCTTCCAAAAGGTCTGGGGTTTGATATTTCTTTACAAAACATGAACTGAGAGCCAAGAGCCCACTGCTTCCGTGTATCTGTGCAGGGTTAAACCACCTTGAATGTGCTCCCTGTCTCACCAAATGTACTGGCTTCCTCTTCCTTCTGCCAAGCCTGCTCCTCCTGCCCCTCCTTGCCCACTAACACCATGACACAAAGCAGGAAAACTGCCCCACAAATCGGACAGATTCCCTGGCAGACAGGATGGCATTGCAGTTCACCTTAGTAGCTTTCTGGTTGACACTCCAAATGGTGACAGGAAGGTCCGTTGCCTGTCCTTTGTAGGTTTCAGATCTTGCAGTGCCATTTTAAGATGTGAAATGTCTGAGGATGTTTGTAAATGTTTTAAAAGGGCCAATCATGATAACAAATTACACGACTGTAAGTTATTAAATCCTGGAGAAAACATGGGAATGGGAGTTTTACCAGGACCTCTCCCTAGTTCTTTACATATTCTTCCTTACTATACAGGCAACAAAAGGCCACTGTGAGGCTGAGAGTAACCACCAAAGCCCTCGGGATCTGAACACCCACATGACTGTACTGCTCTGACATCACTTTCTATGGAAGAGCTTGTGAGCAGAGTTTGAACATTTATTTTCTAGGATTTTAAAAAATATTTATTTGAATCTGTTCAAATTTGTCAAAGTTTGTGTTCTGTTTCAGATAAGAGAGCAGGTTAGGGACCACACTTACTCTTTCTTAGAAAATGATATAAAATGTTAACGTCTTAAAAATGCACTAAGAGCTGGAAGATGGTATTAGTTATAAGGATTCCCTAAGAAGCAAGTAGGAGGTTAAGACTGTGGGGATGGCAGACAGAAGGGCAAGCCTGTTGTCTACCAAACCCAGTGGGATCTAACAGGGATCTAACAGGAAATCCTCCCCAGTCAGCAGTGGACAGGAATCAATAGCTGGTATATAGTATGGACAACCTCTGTACTATTATGCTGAGTGAAAGAAAACAGGCAAAGGAGAGTGTGCATTGCGTGCTGGCTCGTTTTATGTTAACTTGACACAAGCTAGAGTCATCTGAAGAAGGGAATCTCAGCTAAGAAAATGCATCCTTAAGATGGGGATTAGGCAAGCCTATAGGGCATTTTCTTAATTAGTGATTGATGGAAGAGGGCCCATCCCATTGTGGGTGGTGCCATCCCTGGGCTGGTAGTCCTAGGTCCTATAAGCAAGCAAAGAGGAGCAAGCCAGTAAGCAGCACCCCTCCCGGGCCTCTGCATGAGCTCCTGCCTCCAGGTGCCGGCCCTGTCTGTGTTCCTGTCCTGACTTCCTGAGATGATGATCCTCCCCATGATATTTTGGCCATGGTGTTGCATCACAGCAATAGTAACCCTAAGTTACACATTGTATGATTACATTACATGAAGTTCCTAGAAAGAACTAAACCACAGAGATGCTATGCATGCATGCAGCTGCCTAGAGCTGGATCAAGCAGCAGGTACCAACTCCAAACAAATAGTACAGATTTAGGGTACACAATGCAATGATTCAACACCTGTACACAATGTGATGATGAAATAAAAAGAACACTTCTATAGTCACCAATGTTTAGCATTTACATACTGGGAACCATCAAGGTCTTCTGGCTGCGTTGGAAAAGATCACACATGTCATGGACCATACTTAGTCTACCTGAAGTCTAGTACTTCAGGAACCAAGAACTAATGACTTCTACTTTTAAAAAAGAAAATATTTATTTATTATGTATACAGCATTCTACCTGCATGTATGTCTGCATGCTAGAAGAGGGCACCAGATCTCATTATATGAGCTACCATGTGGTTGCTGGGAATTGAACTCAGGATCTCTGGAAGAGCAGTCAGTGCTCTTAACCTCTGAGCCATCTCTCTAGCCTTCAACTCCTTTCTTATTGTGTATTGATACTCACTTTCCTAGCCTATCTCTCCTCCTTACCTTTCTACTCTCTGATGAGCACGAGTCTGCTGTCTTCTTCTATGGGACGAATTTACTACAGCGACAGTTTGATCCCAAGCAATACAAGTAGTTCTAAAACACTAAGAGAACCCAAGGTAACTTGCTCCCTGCTGCAGCACTGGGTCTGCAACAGTTTTCCCTCCCACCCAGCCATTTCATAGTCTATCAGAGGGAGCTAGCACACAGTGCCTGAGCCTACAGCACGGAAGTCCAGTTCCATCTTCTCTTTTTTATTTAATAGACTCCATGTATTTTTGAGCACTTTTTGTTTTGTTATTTTTTGTCTTATTAGCTTTTGTCTCCTTATTTATTTATTTGTTTGTTTTGTTTTCTGGGAGGGAGAGAGAACATGAAGCTGGATGGGGAGAACTGATGAGGAGCTGGGGGAGGGGAAAGTACATGATCAAAATATATTGTATAAAAAGTAATAAAAATAAATTAACTTTTAAAAATATATAATTAGAACATTTTCCACTTTACTTTCCTCTCTCCAACTCCTCTCACGCCCCTCATCTTCCTCTCAAACCAATGATCTCTTTTTCTTTGATGTTTATTATTACATATATATGTATATATTATATATATGTATATATGTATATATATGTATAACCAGCTAAGTTCATGTTTGTGTATGTGTGTATAAACACACACACACACACACACACACACACATACGATGACTTCATCGTCTTTAAAAAATGGGCTGGAGATCTAAGAAAAGAATTCTTAGTTAGATAAATAAAAAATACGGCTGAGAATATCTCAGAAAGTATTACTCAGCCTTAGCAATTAGGGAGATACAAATTAAAATCTTCGAGGTTTCATCTCACCCCAGGCAGGATGGCTAGAATCAAGAAAACAACTGAGAACAAGTGCTGGTGAAAATATGGAAAAGGGACCCCTCTGTGGTTGGACTGCCAGTCTGGAAGTCAGGTCTTGGGAATCCTCAAGATTAGAATATACCTATGTAGCTGGGATGGAATTCAAATCACCAGTCTTGACTTCAAAATATGCATATAATATCCCAATTTTGTGAAGGTCAGAGGACACTTTGTAGAAGTAAGCTCTCTCCTTCTACTACTATGTGAGTTCTGGGGACAGAACTCAGGTCACTAGGCTTGGCAGCAAGTGCCTTTACCCACTGAGCCAATTTGCCATCCCAAGTTTCTGTCTTAACAATTCCTGGAGGCAACAGTGTGTTGCTACTTAAGCTTGAGATTGACAGTTGAGAGCAAAGCTCTGTAAAACTCAGCATTGCATTGAAACTGGTGGCAATGCTAGGCCAGTGAAGGTAACGGACCCTTAAGAAAGTAAAGAGGATTACAATAACTGGGCCTGGGTACCAGGGCCGAAAGACTAAGTTATCACAGTGGACATTTTTTACTTTGAAACAATTTCATAGCCACTAATTTCACCTACCACTAGGAAAATCTGGGCATTTTATTATTAAAGTTATGCAGATGTAGAACCTGAGGTCCCAGGAGGCTATGTGATCTGCCCAAAGCATGCAAGTCAGAGAACTGAGATCAGAACCCAGAAGTTCTTTCTATCCCATCTCAGGACCTCACTAACCCCTCCCCTAGCCACCAGTTTTGTCTTAGACAGCTCTGTGCACTCAGTTAACATCTAACATTTCTGATCAGTTTCAATAACCCCTAATGTACCCCAAATCCACTAAGCATGGAAGTCCCCACAGCCCAGCATTACCCGACCACCAGGAGTCCACAGGCAGAACCGAATTCATCACTCAACCAAGAGAAAAAGAAGTGTGTCGGAGAAGTGAAGCCAATGAGTCTGCCAGCATGGTTGTTTCCCACAGAAAACCCGGAATCTAGCATCCAAGCAAGTAGCAGAGCACTGCTATTGCCAGCTGCGCTTCCATCTGTAACACTATTTGCAGAAAATATTTATGACACTCTTCTATTTTCTCTGCACAAAATCAGAGAAAATTGAGAAATGCCAGATTATATTGTCTTCAAAAATCCTGTCGTGGAGTAACTAGCTTTCACAAGCTATTCTTTAAAGATTCAACTGATCGCTAGCAGGCTGGTGGAGTAATAGAATTTGCTGGAAGGGGCGGGGGGGGGCAAGGGCAGTGTGTTCAGTAGGGCAGTGTCTTCACAACGTCTATTGCATTCTTGTTACTTCTCGAGATCACACACCATCTCCTGGGCAGAGCCATGGCCTTGCCAGGGATATTTCAGGGATTTTACAGTTGGAAGTCGGTTTCTTAACACTTGTGCAAATGACTGCTATTCTTGCTCTAAACGGCTCACTTCTGCTGGCAGGGAAGGCCATTCTGTCTCCCTCACTCTAGAGGACTCTGTGGCTGCTGTTTGAATATAGTTCCCATTACTTTGTACTCCCATAATTCCACAGCAGCGATGCTGTTACCAGCCACTGTGTCAAGTCCAGTTCTGATGCCTGACTAACTCACATCAACATTGTACAACGGGCATCATTTGTCTTCACACCCCTCCATCCCCTGCTTCCTGACAATCTTTCTTGTTTTGCTTAGGCTGAGGACTTTCACAGTGGATTTTCCTGGTGTCTCCTGCCTTCCCCAGGCACTCTTCCCATGATGAACGTCTCCAGGATCCCTTTAGAGATGGATGAGCTCATCAAGGCCTTGGGAAAGGTTCACTTGTTAGGTGAACATCATTTCTCCACAGTTGGGTTCTCAAAATCCTGTGGGGCACTTGACAGGTTCTAACAAATATGGAGAAAAGCGTCCAGCAGGCAGGCAGAGTTTAACCCTCAGGGACCGTACTAGAAGAGAGATTTTTGTTGGGGACAGGTTGATAGATAAATCAAAATGAGACTGAAAATGAAATAGAACATTCTGGGCAGTAGGAACAGTAGGCACAAAATCCTGCTCCTCACATGATCTAGAAAGTACTCAAGAAATAGATCAAATAGGAAGTTAAGAGTGCCTTGAGTATGGAACACAGTTGTAGAAACACCACTGTTATACCTGCCGTGTGAGTCACACACCACACTGATGCCAGACTACTGAGTCAATGAGTGGAGCTCACAGTAATCTGCCTGCTTTGGCGTTATTGGTTCCAGATGAGAGAGAGTTGGAATCAGGTCCCGAAGATAACTGTACTAACTACCTCTACCTTGCTTCAATTCAAGCCTTACTGAGCATCCAGGGATGCAAACACTTCCAGAAAGCCCAGAGCCAACTACACAAACACAGAGAGAGTTCCAAGCAGAGACCAGGCTAAGTTTAGAAGCAGGCAGAGCAGAGATTTCAGGCTTCCCTGGAGTCGTGTGCATGGATGGTGCCAATTTTTGTTATGATGGCTGAACATCTTCGTGGATCACAAATTTGCTGAGATAAAGCTCAGGGTCTGACCGGTAGCTAGACCTGGACTGCAGCCTGCTTCATCTCATCAGCACGTCTATTCCATTGGTTTTCACTGTGAAGTAAATACATCCTGCTCAACTCATTCGATATTTCTGGACAAATTATTTTCCAGGGAAAACAGAGGTGGTGATATAAGTGTGGATCTCGTTGTTAGAAGGAGCTAACAGAGGGGCTGCAATGGGGTTTCTCATCCTGACTGTGTGCATCCAACATGCTGCACCTTTAGGAAGCTGAGACCACACCAGGAGGAAGCCAGATGTAGCTCCTCCCAGATACCCTAGAACAGGACAGCGTCTCAGTCTGGCCACTTCCTCCTTACCCACAGTGGATGCCTTTGCTAAATTGCTCCAGGCATTTGATGGGGAGTAAAGTCAGTTGGGAAACTGGTATTTCACCTAGGAAGAAAGGTCTGGCCAGCGCAGGGAGGGTCCTTCCAAATCCCCCATTGGGCCCCAAAGTGCTGCTTGAAATGCTTGCTAATGCAAAGGGCTGGTTTATTTTGTGAACGCCAGGACACTGCAAAATAGCATATGAAACCGGCGGGAGTCCCAAAGTCAGGGCAGAGTGGCACTGTGACTCTGTCGGTAACTGAGGTTTATATGTTCACTGTCTGTGGTTTTCTTGAGTGGGGCCGTGGAGCAGGGCTCTGCTGGGCGGATTATCATTTTCTGAAGGTAATGAGTTTACCTATCTCTTAGAAAAGAAAGAGGGAGAGAGAGGTTGAGAGGGAGGGGAGGAGGGGAGACTTGTGTAAACTCCTGTGAGCATCAGGAGGTATCGGCTCTACAGAAATTCAATTTATTCCTCTGCTCCTTTCTAGTCTCCCAGCCAGACTGTTTGCTAGAGCCACTCATCCTGTGTTTTGGAAATCACTGGAAAATCCTCAGCAGGGACCTCCTGTAGCGCCGCCAGCCTCGTCCTGTGCCCCATCCTCACCTTCCTTCCCATGTGTGTGCTTATGTTCTATGTCCCTCCTGAATGCCCGCCACTTCCCTTTCCTCTGAGCCACTCCCTTCCGGTCAGCGCTCCCTTCCTCCCTAGAAGCTCTGTCAGGCTCAGTGACACAGGACCACCTGATTAGACTGCTTCATAAAAAGTCTAATTTTAGATGGGTGGAAGGGGAGGGGGAGAATAAGGGAAGGAGGGAAGGGGTGCCAGGCAGAGAGAGAAGGGGGGGGCGGGTGGAGAATCCTACCCACAGGCTGGATTATTGATACAGCTAAGACCATATCCTAGGAACCTCCAAGTGGTTTAGACATCTATCCATTTCATTAAGAAGTAGTTATTTGCAACTGACAATTAGCCCAGTACTGTTACAGGGACGACGTTACATAAGGACTCCCCGGCAGCATGCAGGTAAACACTAGGGTGGATATTCTCATGTATAAGTGAGAAAATTAAAATTCACAAAAGTTGATGAATTGGCTTAAGTCACATAGCACAATATACTGCAAAATAAGTCTGTACTTTAATGTGGTTTTTTTTTTTGGTGGGGTGCTTAGAGCTGTTAGCAGTCAGGGGTTCTCTTTGCTATCAGATTTCTAGGTTTTTATGCTTAATCTTCATAGCACAACCCACCCTAAAAGAGGGGTTGTGATAACAGGCAACAAGCAAGCTCCTTACTCAAGCTAGGAGGGCATACTTCCATCCTATCAACTCCGCAGGAACATGGACATGAGTTTTGACATTCTACTAGTTTGTCCTTTTCTGCAGGTACAATGCAGGCCGATCAGGCACAAAGCGAGTCTGTCAAGATAGTACTAAGCAATGATTCAGAAACAGGTCATATGCTCTGTAGCTAGCACATAGCTTGGTTTGCTTGTTTTTATTTTTGATGTTGTTGTTTGTTTTTAAATGACTGTGACCCTCGAAGAAGCAAGGGAGGCAAGAGGGAGCCATAAAGCAGGGGTTGCCATGGGAAGGTACCTATGCAGGAAGGTATCTATGCAGAGGTTGCCATGGGAAGGTACCTATTCAATGGCGTAGGCAGCCCACAGAGTTCCTTTGGCTTGGTTACCTCACCCCAGTGGCAGCTGCCACCCAGGATCGTGATGATGATGAATATATCCCCTCAGACACACATGGAGCCACACTCCTGGCAAAGGCTTGCTTTCCGGAGGTGGAGGCAACATGCTCTCTGCATTTCTGGTCAGGAGGCTTCTACCTGCTGCCTTACTTCTGGCAGGGAGCAGTGCCAAAGCTCTCTGGGAAATGACCAGCAACCTTCTTACTGCAGGGTGTTCCAGTGCATTCAGACTCTCAAAGGTCACGTGACTATGAGTATACTGGGGCATATCTCACTTTAGACCTCAGTTTTTCCCTTGCTCTTCCAAAACCAAACCAAACCAAACCAAACCAAACCAAACCAAACCAAACCAACCCAACCCAACCCAACCCAACCCAACCCAACCAACCCAACCCAACCCAACCCAACCAAACCCAATCCAACCAACCAAACAAAAACCCTCCCCAACTTGCTGAGGAGCCATTGGTGCAGTGTCTCAATCACTGTCCTGGTAAATGTCCCTCCTCTCCCCTCCCCCCCCGCCCTACTCTCTGTCCTTTACCAGGAGCTCCATCCCCTGCTCATTCTACCCTGTTCCATCCTCTGCCCCACTCTAACCATGCCCATTCAGTAGCCCCTCCCCCACTTTTTCCTTTGCCCTCTACCCACCTCCTGTCTGAAGTCTGACTCCCACTCTCACCTTTCACACCATCTCTAATTGCCTGAACCCTCTGACCTCCCACCCCTCACTCTGTATAGTTCTTTTCTTTGATGACTGCCACATAGCTTAGGGTGACAGAAAACCCCAAAGAGTGGCTCACAGTGACATGTGATCTGGTTTGTGGCTTCCTCAAACTTTTATAAGTACACAAAATTTTATATTCACTGATGTGTTTGCCCACATCTTATGTTTAGCAATGATGCTATTGGGCACTTTCTTCTAGCTTAACTTTGTGATACATCTATTTGATTTTCCTCTCATTATATTAACTATTTGCTGGCTTTCTTTATGAAGAAGAAGAAGAAGAAGAAGAAGAAGAAGAAGAAGAAGAAGAAGAAGAAGAAGAAGAAGAAGAAGAACTTTTTCCTTATTTATTTGTATGTGTGTGTGTGTGTGTCACATATGCCATCATGCTCTCATAGACATCCAAGGTCAGCTTGTGGGAATAGGTTCTTTCCACCTACCACATGGGTCCCAGAGATTGAAATCAGGTTGTCCTACTTGACGGCAGCTTCCTTTAGCATAACTCTTAGTCATCACACGGACCACAGTAATTTTTATATGGCATACACTTGTGTCTTTCTTTTCTCTCTCTTTTTAATCTAATAATCAACTTGTGTGTGCATGTGTGCTGTGCATGTGAACGCGAGCATGCAGATCCCTGCAGAGTCCAGAAGAGGGCATCAGATCCCTTGGAGCTGAAGTTACAGGCAGTATTGAGCTGCCCAGGGTGTGCTGGGAACTGAACTTTGGTCCTCAGGAGGAGCAGCAAGCACTCTGAACCACACAGCCATCTCTCCAGCCTCTTAGCTACTTTTTAAAAATAATTTTTACAAAGAGTTTTCTGTCTGAGTGAATTTCTCAGTGCTATCATGTAATTAATTCAGTATATAAATTCATCATTTTGTTTTGTTCTGTTGACTATAGTTTTCAGATAATTGGTTCTATTCAATTCTCCCATTCTCATTTTGTTTGGCCACTTGCTCCAGAGGGTTCTGTTTCTCTTTAAGTGTTTGCATTATATTTAAGAATTTTTATTCTACTGTTTTGTTTCTGTATGGAATGAATTTGCTGCTGTTTTTCTGACTGTCCTTCTTGATGCTCTCTGAAGTGGAAACTTAACGGTTCTATGAAAAGTGTTGGATGGTGTTTTGGTGGGGCAAACATGTGAAGGAGTGTTTTCCTGAAGTGGACGCAGGTGAAAGAAAGCACATTTTGCTAAAGCAGACACATGAAGAAATGTTTGGCTGAAGCAGACACAGGTGAAAGTATGTTCTGCTAAAGCAAGCATGTGAAAGGACACATGATGAAGGATCTTCGCTAACCACAGGCATGCATTGGCTAGCCTTACATGCATTGTTGAGCTCCATTTGTCTGGATGTCATAGAGAGAAATGCACCAAGAAACTTCTGGTGGTATGCTGCAGTTTCTTGCTGCTTCCATGGGCTCAAGCTGATTGGCAGAGTGATGTCAGCTGAGACAGATACATGTGCTGAGGTGAGACCCATGGAGGACACATGATGTTCGGAGGGAGACTGGACTGACAGTGAAGGAGGCAGAGCTTGGCTTGCTTGCATAGCTAAAAACTTCTTGGTCTCCCTTCACTGAGAGAGTCACAGCAGAGAACTTCTCCTGGCAACCCTCTTGGTCCCTCCTCCTGACTGGTGCTGATTCAGCTGAGGCTGGCTGTCTCTGCTAGGTAGTGCCACCACTGCTGCTACGCTGACACTCCTGAACTGGACTGCTGGCATATCCACGAAATATCTGCAAGTAGATCAAGCTGCTGCTGCTTACCCGTGAACTGAACTAATTTCTTGACAGTGCAGATGGGATGTGATCCGAAGAACCATTTCAAAACAGGCCCACCTCTCTTTTCCACTACCTCTGGTGGGTGGTGGGCTACAAGGGAGGTTAAAGGGTTCAAGAACCATCATTAAAAGTAGACTCTGAAAAAATTAAAGTTACAGCTCTCTATCCTTGTCATGAATGGGATCTCTGGTGGTGGTTTCAGGTACCCTACTTTCAATAGCACAGATGAAGATCTGTCACTCAGGTGGGGACTTAGATGAAGAGATTATCTGGGACTTAAATAATTATGTACAATAATCAAAGATCCTGTCATTCTAACACCATATTGAAAATGAAATGCAATGCAGATTTACCACACAGGATAAGTGGGAGGAGGAGACATCTGAATGGATGGTGAGGTAAAGGTCTGGATTCTCTTAGCAAAGTGGAGGCTGATCCTTGTGAATCTGCTCACGAGCGCCCAGCAACAGTTGACATCACTGCCAACCAGAAGCTCTGTGGGACTACACTAACCCACAGCAAGGGGCTGCCTGTGATGTGTGCTTGGGTGTTTATTTGGGATGGCATGCTGAGAAGGCAGCAGGAAACGGCTACCTTTCCTCTGCCATTTCCTGCATTTATCACTTTCTTAGGAAATATAGTTTTTTTCTATCTACAGACACTGGGACTGTGGACGTCAGTCTCAGCCTTCTCGAAGCTACCACAGAGTCAAACTCAGTGAGTCTAGATTGACAGAGTATGACATACACAGATGCTTAAGCATTCTGCTTGGGACTGACAGTGAGTGTCCCGAAGCCCAACTCACTTCTGCAAGTTCCCTGCCAGCGAGAGACTCTGTCTCATCTCAAGCTGGGATTCCTAAGGAAATTATAATTGAAGTTATCTTTTGGGTTCTAAGAGAGCTGGATCCAGAGAATGCAAATGTTTCTTATTCAAAAACTGCTTCCTCTACCTTCTAGAGAATTCTACTACCTTCAGAAACTATAAGGCTTTTTGTGACATGGGTTCAAGGATGGTAAGTGGCTTGGATTTGTAGTCTGGTGCATAGCAGCCTGATGAGCTTTGTTCACTACTCACAAATGCCAAATGTTTCTCAGGGGAAGAGAGTTGGTCTAAAAAATGGAAGAATTCCGACTTTAAAAAATATGCAGCTCTCAGCTATTATGGGCTATTTCAAAACCTAGGAGACTCCAGAGGATTCTCAGATACAGGTCTTTGAAGGTGAATGCAGCAGCCCTTGGTTCTTTTCTTTCTGTAACCTGTAGTTGGGGTCAGTGGCTTTAGCAAGCATACCCTGAAGCTTAGCTGCACTGTGCAGCTCACCATAGAGGTGGTAACTTCGGTCTAGAAGTCCCTCTCCTCGCCTTTCCAGTAAGATGGGACTTTAGTAGGCTTGAGTGCAGAGACTCTGGGAAGCACCAAGTGAAGAGCAAGATACACAAGCGAGCACCTTCTGCATTGGAACATCAATCCCTTAAGTAGATGGGCCACACATAACACATTCATGTCACATTCATGGGCTCTTCATGTACTTTGGCCTCAGAGAGTGATAGAGGAGGCTCTGTCTGTCCTGCCCTAGATGAGTTTCTCTCTGATGTTTATTAATATGCCAGTGAACCACCAGTGGACTGCTTGTGGGGTACCTCACCTAGAGCTGTGTGCTAGAACTCACAGAAACTCTGTGAGCCGCTGGCATTACCCCACCATTCCATGCAGTCATAACAAATTCTCAAGGAGATGGCTATGCAGCTTCCATCTACGATGTGCCATGCCTGTCCAGCCACATTCTGAACCACTTGTCCTGACCATATCCTTCATGTCTTGATCTCAAAGAGCATTCTCCCTCAGGCACATGGATGCCTGCCAGCCAATACCAATTCACTCTCAGAACAGTGCTCCCTATGAAGCTAATGGGCAGAGATGAGTCACAAAGAATAAACAGACAAGAAAGGCCTCTGAGGAATAGCTCATAGGGAGAGGATGGAAGCACAAACAAGATTCTCTGTAGCCTTGGGAAATGACTGGCTAGTGTACTGGTAACAAGGTCCTGCCACCACAAACTGAGCAGGTGGGTCAGGGCAGGAGGGGGCACACAAAGCTGCTTGGGACCCCAGCACTTCTCAGTTGTCCTTCTAAGTTTTTGCTACATGGTTTCCAAGATCCTCTGCTTCTGGCGACAGTAGAAAGCCTGTCATTCTGAGGTTTTCCAGAATGAGACAGGGGGCTTTTTCATATTCTTCTGGAGGATGAACTGAGGCTGGTTATGGTGGGCCGTGGCCATGGCAGCCCCTCCTTTGGGCCTGCTGTATGACGATCCCATGATGGGATGTCTTTCCAACCTTGATGTAACTGGTAACTATATGCTACTATCTGCAGTCACATCACTATAGGCTGTGGCCCACACAACATGATTAACTAAGTGGTGGCAAGGTCCCTGTATGGCTTTTAAAAGACACAATGCTACACTAAGCAGTATGTGGCACATGGGCCTGCCATACAGATGTGCCTCAGTGAACAAGCAAATCACTTCTGTAGATCAAACTGGTAGAGAAGGATGACATCTGAAGTAAGGACTCATGACAACTTTGCTCTTAAAGAACGATTTGTGCATATACATGAGAAAAGAACAAAGTGTCTGTTTAAGTAGTAATAGGGGCCAGAGAGCAAGGCATGAATGTTCCAGAATCACCACATGGAATGAGAGGTACAGGGGGGCAAGGCTGGGAATGGGAAAGGTCCAGATTGTCTAGAGACAGAGTGGCTTTCCTTAGCCACAAGGCTGAAGATTAACGGTTCTCTTCTAGTGGGAGGAGAAAGACCACAATAGGAACTGCTTATGGCTCTGTGGAGATCGAATTTCATTAGCATATGGAGTGAAATCATTCCCAGCAAACTCTTTGCTCATCAAGGAAGATCCTGGGTTGAAGAAACAAGTTAGGCATTCCTGTGCAGAGAGACAGAACTGGGTCTCATTTGGCTTTTATAGGCAACTTTCTGGAGGAGAAACTCAATAAACAGTTCTGTTTAGACAATGCAGCTATAAAGGGGTTTACTTTCCCTGGCTGTATTACATTAAACCAGAACCAGCTACAAATATTTAAAATAGCTAGACTTTTAAAATGTGTCCAATGCTTTTACATGTGGAAGAATTTTCAAGAAAACAGTAATGAGGCCAATAAAGAGAGTATCACATTTGACAAAGTGAATTACGCCACAGTGGTTGACAAACTTTGCAGAAAAGGGTCTGGAGGGGCACTTGCAGCAGCCAGTGTGGCTGAGAGCTATTCAGTATCTTTAGCCATGGCTAGAATGAAGAAACTGAGGACACGTTTGTCAAACCTGCACAGCCACCAGCTCAGAAGGACTTACCTGGCCTCATTGACTAACCTACTAGGAACTCCAATTCCTCACCTAGGAAGTGGAGATAATGGGGTCCATTCTCAGTGTCACCCCGAATCAACACCAAAGGGTTATAAAAGGAACAGATAAGTGGGTATCTTTCCTTCACATCAAGAACAATAGAATTGGGAACCAGGCCAAGACTAAGCTCTTATACTACATTAAAGAGGGGGAACTGAGACCACAGCTTCAAATAAATGACTCTAGTTTAGGATCTAACAACCACTGACAACAAAATAATGACACACGGAGGAAATAGTGACAACATCTAAAACAAAACAAACCCACCCAAAACGGAAGTGGACTTTGAATAGTTACACCATATCAATCAATCGTGTTCTTTCAGAATATAACAGTGTCATTTGCAGAGAGTCCTTCTATGCCTGTCAATCAACCCCTTTGGCTAAAGGAAGGCTTCGTCCTGGAAGCTGCCTATGGGAGTGTGTCAGCATGCCTAGCAACCCAGCCCATGATGATCCGGTTTTGTAACCACTTGAGTTGCTTTCAGCAAAAGCCTCCATTAAGAGAAACTGATCATCGAAGACTTAAGGAACAAGAGAGATGTGATTTATTTAGTGCTTCCAGGGAGGAACTCTAGAAGTTTATAATGGTTACAAGGTCCTTAAAAGCCAACTGCTATGATTCTCCTGATGTTCTAGCATGAATCCTCACATCAGGGTGCCAGTCACTGATCTCCCTAAGTCATAAGATGATTCTTTTTATTAAACATGTATAAAAGTAGTTACTGGAGAGATGGCTCAGGGGTTAGGGAACACTGGCTGGTCTTTCAGAGAACCTGGGTTTGATTCAAAATTCCTACATGATGGTTCCCACCCACCTTTATTTTCAGTTCCAGGGGCTCTGAAACTCTCTTCTGGCCCCAAATACATACCTGGTGCACAGACATGCATGCATACACACCATCCATACACATAAAATAATTGATTAATTTTAAAACAGCATTAAAAATGTACAAAGATAGCTACTTCATATCAAGATCTTGACCATTTTACTGTAATATATTTATTCATAGAAACTTGTTTTCAAAATATTGATTTAAAAAGAATCGTACAGCTTCCAAAGCAGAGGTATTGCTGCAGCAGACACAGAATGAATGACCGTGCTTTAGATGCTCAGGTCAGGAGCTCAGGCTGTAGCCCACAGACTGGCCCTTGACTCTGCAGAGCCCTGGCTACTACGGTAGCAGCAGTTTTCAGTGCTCTCTCATGTGCTTCCATGAAGAAGGTAGAGAGTGCATCTGACAGTCCTCTCTGGAAGGCAGCACTGCTCTGGGAGATGATGGACTGAGAGGGAAGAAGATGGTTCAGGAGCAAGAGCCTCAGGCTTCAGTTCTGGCTATGGGGAAACTCCTTAGTGGACTGATTCATGGTGGTCTCATCATAACAGCAGGGGTCTGACTCCAGACTGTCCTTTCTGGCTCTGAAATTCTATCCTCTGTTAACTGCCCTGTCATACAGAGCCCAGCCTCTTGGTGATGCCTGAACACTCCTATTCTTCTTCATTACTGGAGTCACAGAAGCTAATTTAATGTGAAATTCCAGACTGGTGTGCAGAACCTCCACCAGTAACATGAAAGATCGCCATCTTGGGCACAGGACCCGGTTATGAATGATTTACCATATGTTCCAACATTCTGTCATTGGCCTCCAGCTGTGTACATATCCCACCAAGGTTCGGGAGAGGGGCCAGGGACAAGTCACCAACAACAAAACAAGAGAAACCATCTATGCAAAAAGTAATGCAAGGTTTCCTACACACAATTACTGCAGCTGAGACACACAGCCACCCCAGATCTGTTGATAGGCTGAACTGCAGGAACTCACCAAGTCAGTCATCAGAAATGGTTGACGAGAGACAGTTTTATACAGTACAAGCTACACAGAAACCTGGAGAGGCTAGAGAAAGCAGAGGTCTTCAGCTTTCAATGTGGGTGGAAGGACAGCAGAAAAGACGAACATGATTGACAGCTCAAATGCAAAACCTGGCTGCATGGAGGCGGAGAGGATTCTATACAGAAAAGGACAATGAAGGGATTCCTTCTGGGAAGTTCCAGAACTGAAGGTTCTTACAGAAAAGAATAAATCACTTCAAGAGACAGCAAGAGTTAGAGGGAAAACAACCAACTTGCACATCATCAGTTTTGTTTTTTTTTTTTTTAAAAAGTCTTGAGTTCAGTGTGCCTGATTATGGTGCCAACTCAAGAAGAAGCAGCGGTGAGGGAGACAGCATCCCGGTGTGGGTTTAGGGCTCTGGAGGTAACCATTCCTGAAACCTCGACACTCATGGACTTTCCTGCTATGGGCTTGCATTTCTTCTTAGCAGTTCATCCTTGTAAATAAAAAGATACAGAACAGACACAACCTATATCAAAAACTTCTGATGCTGCAAACTCAAATGTCCAATCATACAGCAAGTGGGACACACCTCATATTCCAGATCTGAGTGATTCTACTCTGACTTGCAAATTCATGGTGTCAGACAGAGGTCATTAAAAACACACTGAGATGATTTTACAAGATTCAAGGACCAAGGGGAAAAAAACGAATATGAATCCTGCCCAAACAGGAGGGATAAGCCAGGACATTTCTTTCACTGGTAGATTTGACTACTATGCCATCATCTACTACAGAGAAGGCAAGAGTCAGGCTACTCAGTCTTCAGGATGTAAGGCTGATAAGCTTAGGATAAGCTTAGTATGTCCTCACCACAGGCAAGATGCTGGAGGACTGAAGAGCTGTGCAAACCAGCACAAGGCACGAAGTCAACTCAGGCCTGAATGACCACAGTGTTATTTATTATAGGATTAAATTTATTAGAATGTCCTTACAGGTTTCTAATAAAATATTAGGAAAAGACTAAATGCCTCCCAACTCTTGATGTCTTTTCTGAACTGCATTAAGTATTTGGCACATATAAAAGAACAGCCACCTGCTCAGTTAGTTCCACATCTTCCTACCTAAATTCTGTTGTTCTAATTTGTCTGTTTGGGGCAACTAATAAAGGTTGATTTTGTTTACTGCCAAAGTCTATGGCAGCCACAAGAGAAAAGTTGGAGTCAACAAGTATTTGGCTTTTTACCATCTTTATTAGTTACTTTTTCAAAAACCAATATTCAGTGATCAGACTCGCCATGGTTCCAGGCAATTGAAAGAATTGGATGCTATTCCCATACAAACTGGCGCTGTTGCTACGCCCTTCTCGTATGAGCTAGGGTGGAAGACAGAGTCTACTGCCCTTCCTGACAAACACGCCCCAGCCTGGGCACAGGGCTTCACGGATTCGCAGCTTTAACATGACGTATGGCCCCAAGTTCTTATTACCACTCCAGGGAACAAACGAATGACTTAAGACAGAAGATAAACTATACCATCATTTAACACACTGGGGGAAATCCTTTCAATCTGCAGCCATCTACCTACCGAGGGCCTACTATGTGCCAGGGGACTCACTATTAACTCTTGGGAGACAAGAACTAGGAGTCTTTTGAGCTGTTTAACTTATATGCTACTCACATAAAATAAATAAAAGAAAAAAGGAAAGGGGGGAGGTAGAGGGAGGGAGGGAGGGAGGGAGGGAGAGAAAGAGGGAGGGAAAGAACATCTTAGGCTGGAGTTCCACAATGTAGATGCAGGCATTAAAATCTGGTGGATTGACAAGCACAGTAATACCATAAATTGCTGTCTGCTGTCCTCATTCACTAAACTCATACCATGTCAACTTGAGACATGCCCTCCCTCTGTCTGTCTCGGTCTCGGTCTCAGTCTCTGTCTGTCTGTCTCTGTCTCTGTCTCTGGCTCTGTCTCTGTGTGTGTGTGTGTGTGTGTGTGCGCGCGCGCAGAGGTCAGAGGTTGACACCAGAGCATGTCTTTCAGCCACTTTTCACCTTAACTTTTGATTAAGTAATTGCCCAGAGACCCCCCTACCCCATGCCTACCTATTCATCACTGGGATTACAAGTACACACCAGTACTCTTGGTAGGTACTGGGGATCTGAACTCACATCCTCAAGCGTGTGTATTAAGATTGAGCATCTCCGAGCTCTGACATATGAGATTTCTTTAACAATGGACTTTTACAATAGATTCAGAAACTGGAGAGTCATATCTTCCCTAGAGTTACAGATGAGCTGGGACTGAGGAGAGTGCCTCACAATCACCACCAATCAGGACCAAGGATAGTACCTGAGGATGGCAATCACCACTGTCAGGAGTAGAACAATCAGCTGTGGTAACCTCTTCGTTCCTAGAATCTGCTGGCCCAGGTGGCAGGACTGGACCCATGTGTCGTGCTGCTGGTAGGCTGCAGGAAGCAGCTCTATCTGCTCTTTCCAGCCAGACTAACCCCCTGTTACTTTCCTCAGCACAAAGACCTGGTGAGGTTCTGACTTCAGGTCAGCAAAATGTTTTTCAAAAGTTGAAACACGATTAAAGCCTCAACCCAGACCCGAAAATCATTTTTTAACCAACAAGGAACAAAATGTAGGTGAGTGAGGGGAAGAGGGAGGGAGTTGTGAACATTTGGCCAAGGCCACAGAGGTTCCAAGCAATCCTGTCTCCAAACTCCAGCCAAATGCTGATGCTTTGTTCACTGGTGGCAACTCAGTAATGTTCCAAATTGCACAAAACTACTTGAGGGAAGCTGGCCTGGCAGGAGAAAGATAATTATTAGCTTAGAGACAGTATGTATTAGGGACAGTGACCACTGCCAAGTTAAAACTACACTTGCAATGGTATTTCCTTCATAGTCTGCTAGTTATTTTCTGGTTTCTAAGAAACCAAATAAAATTTAAATTTACCATTAATAACCGAACAACACTTCACACACACACACACACACACACACACACACACACACACACACACCACCCACCCTCATTCCCTTTAAGAGACCCATCAGTGGCTGCATCCGATCAAAGCTGAATTATTAAATGTCTATAGCTTAATCCCATAATTCTCAAGGGCTCAGGGTTTGTAATTCCTCTGGAAAAAAAAAAACAGACACAATCTACACCATGAAAAATTTAATTGCACTTTAATTACCAGTTAAACTGAATAGCATGAGATATGGGTGCCTTCCATTTTTAATAGTCATTATGAGTCCAAGAGAATTTTGAAGGGAAATAATTAAATCTCATGGGAATACTCTCTTTGTCTGCTACTGCCAAAATCAAAGGAGTGGAGAAAAAAAAAAAACCGCACAGGGCGATTCAAATTCTTCCAGATCATAACCCAGGACAGCCCCCAGCAATAATAAACTGGCCATTCCCAGGCAGCTGCACTGCCCCATTTCGTGATATGCTAATATGGAGTTGGGTTTTCTGCACTTGAGTTCTGCTACATTAAACAGATAAAGGCTCTTGGATAGGCTATCATACCCCCCTCCTCCTACATACACAGCCTCCCCAGGATAAACCCAGGCATGCTATACTTCTATACTTGGTTTTTTGGTTCCTTAGAACTCAACACTGACATGGGCACGCAGCCCCTCCACACGCCAGCATGCCTTCAATGTGCGCACACAAGCCCAGCCCCCATTTGTACTAGAGTAAAAGGGAAGAGGGTAGCATGGCCGCTGAAACCTCTAATAAAGTCAGAAATGAGCAGGGCTTGGCGAGGCTTCCAAAGAACATAACCTAGCCTTCAAACACTTTGTCAGAGAACCAACTGTCTTGGGAAGCAGCATGTGGGGGAGGGGCACGGAGTAAAGAGTGGCAAGCTAACCATGCTCTCTCCCCTTAGGTATACAGTAGCCTTCTAATTTCATTAAGGTTCTTGGTGTGTGTGCGTGTGTGTGTGTGTGTGTGTGTGTGTGTGTGTTCGCGCGTGCGTGCGCATTTGCAGTAAAACTATAACATGTCCAATCTCTTCTTTGAGATACTGTTGTACCGCAGTTCATAACTAGTATATAGAAACTAATTGGGTTATAATTTTAAAAGCTAGCCTGGAAACAAATTAAGGCTCTTCCTGTGGTCTTCAAGTAACTTGGGACTCTGTACTGCCCTTGCTGCTCGCTACCCTCAAACATCCTACAAGCATGAACCTTGTTACTAGTGATTATTTGGTAAATGGATTACAAGTTCATCTGCCTGGAAAATAAGAGAAGAAAAAACATCTGTGTAAGGACCATCAGTCACTTTTCCCAACTGGGTATTCCTTTCCTTTCTCCCTGCCTACACACTGACACACATACTGTGTCACACATGCTTGTGATAAAGACATAAGACCAAAAGCAACTTGGGGAGGAAAGTAGCTATGGAGCTTACACATCCCCTCATAATCCATCAAGGAAGTCAGGGCAGAAACTCAAGGCAGGAACCCGAAGCAGAAACTGAAGCAGAGACCATGGAGGAGTGCTGCTTACTGGCATGCTCCTCCCGGCTTGCTCAGTCTGCTCCTTCTTATACAATCCTAAACCACTTGCCAGGGAATGATACTGCCCACTGTGGGCTTGGCCTTCCCATACTGATCAGTAATGAAGAAAATGTTCCACAGAATTGACTATAGGCAATGATGGAGGCATTTTCTCAACTGAAGTTGCCTCCTCCCAGATGACTCTAGTTGTGTTAAGCTTTTGGAGATCTATATCTATCTGCCTCAGGGACCAACCATTTCCACCCCTAGCATGGAAGCCCAACCTATAAACCCACAGAATAGGCCCTTTCTTTACCGCAGGGTCACAGGGCAGAAGGGTCTAATTTTATATGCAGGGTGCCTTTCTTAGGGTACCTGCTTCTGACTTAAGGGGATGGTGGACTAGTTTCACAGACCCCCAAAAATGCTCAGGTAAAAGAAAGACAGTATTGGGAGACATTTTTTTTTAATTACCAGGGAAAGGACCCAAGCTTGAGTAATAGTAAGGCAGGCAAGCACAGAAATAGCTTAGCCACCAGAGACTCTTTGGGTTTGTGCTATACACATTCCCCTCTTTATATGAACCTAGTAATAATATGTTAGCTACCAGGAACCACCGCCTACAGGCTATATACCTACCTACTTTAAACAATGGAAACACAATCACTCCTCTTAGCAATCCACTAATAATATCCCCTTTCCATTCAAACACATCCTGGCACACAAGCCAGGAACTATGGGTAATGAGCACAGCCAGCCTAGATTGACTTTAGATGCTTACTCAATGGACCATGTCCTCTGAGTGAACTTTTAGAGATTCCTCTATTTACCTTCTTATGGCTATGCAGAGTTGGGCATACCTATGATTAAAATCAGACACACCAAGGGAAGGAACATGCTCAGTGAACAAGATTATATAATTCACTCTTGTCAATCAAAGTAATAATAATAATAATAATAATAATAATAAAACTACCTTCATTAAATCCCTCAGCAAACAAATTTCTCCTGTTGAACCCCATAAAAGAAAGAACCAAACAATAACCAGGGCTCTTAGTGTCTTCACTCCTATGGCTCACTGTCATTCTTGATTGTGTATATCTTTCCAATCTGTACTACTGCTCTGCTTTTAATAATGTATCTGTGCACTTTGCAATCTGTGTGCACCTGAAAACAGCTGGCCCAAACCATGAGCACCTGTAACAGCAGGGGAGCTATTGACAAGGAGCAGACCTCAACCTCAGCAGAGTGGTTGGCCCTGAGATACACTGCTCAGTGAAGACTGCAGGGGTTGGGGTGCAGAACAAAGGTTTCTCTGTTGGGGGTTGCTTCTAATGTTTTTGGGAATCTGCATGTCCAAATGCTGAAGGTCCTTGTCCCCAGTTGGGTTTTGATCATTCAATAAAGAGCCAATGGACAATGGCTGGGAAGGTAGACTGAGGCAGGACCTTTAGATTTGTGTGGGCTAGGGACTGGGAGAGAGGAAGGAGCAGAGATCGCCACGAAGGGAAAGAAGAAAGACCAGACCTACTGATCAGAATCCTTACATAGGATCTTCTCACCTCTCCTCGGGCTCACTGGCTCACCTTCTAATCCAACAAAGTCTCTCATGAGCAAAGGAACATGTTCTCCCAAAATTTGGAAGTGTAGAAGCATCATTTCAGCTGCCACGTTCTGGGTACCACTGATGCTTGTGCCTCTGGCCTTTCCAGTTCCTGATGTGTTGCAAATGAACACAGCAGTAGGTAAACAGAGCCCCATAGTGCAAAGCACAACTCTTATTTATAGATCAAACACCTGCCATCAATTTAAACAGTAGTTATCTGACTTGAAAGTTTGGTGAGATACTGAATGCCTCCTTGAAGCAAGCAATTTCCAAGTAGCAGTTTGCGTATACAGATGTGTTTAAAGCCCTACTTCAGAATGTTGCAATTATCATCAAAAAGACAGATTCCATTAAATACCTGTTATGCTTTTAGTATCTGCACTCCCAGACAGATTTGAATTGCCGGAAGTCCTGGGCTTCTTAACACTATACTTTTAATGTTATTTATTTAAAGGAGCTGAAAGTTGCAGAGCAGGGAAGGCATTATTGGAAGTTCTGGGCAGTTAGTGATACAACGTGGTTGTTGCTTTTCAAACCCAGTTGACGTTTCTAGTCTTAGACAGGTACACCAAACCTCACATTTGGAGAAAGCACTTTCCAAACACTAATCAGTGAAGAGTGTGGATATCTCTCAGGACTAGAGACTAATAAGTACTGTCTTCTAAATGGTGGCTATTCAGTGATGTGCTATCCAGGGGCTCCAAGGTGGTATTCTGTTAGTTTTACTGATAAACTCCCAATGCCCACAATCACTGTCTTCTTCATTTTACAAATGTAGGAAATTGCCCTTAGAAGTGGTTATGTACACTGCCTGAGACCGTTCACTGTCTGAGATCATTCAGCTAGGAAGCAGCAGGCATGGGTTGAACGTGGGTGTTTTCCTATAAAGCTCCTTGGAAATACACTGCTGCCTCTTTGCTTGGCTTGTTTCAAAATCCATTGACAGGATATCGAATGTCACTCTGGAAGTGGATGATAATTATTCTCAGTGGCTTGAGCCTGGTTTGACCTCTGCCATGAATCAGTCCAGTGGTACAATCTGGCAGCAGGCCGTACAGGTCAGTTCCATGGCTGTACAGGTCAGTTCCATGGCTGTACAGGTCAGTTCCACGGCTATACAGGTCAGTTCCATGGCAGCCAGACACCTTAGCTCTGAAGGCCTTTCTTTCCAACTAGAAAATCCTAAGAACAGATTAGAAAGCCTTGTATGGTGTTTTCACTCCACAGTTCTGTGGCCCTGAGTCTGTGTACCTGCTTCTGCCTGTGGAGGTGAAGGCAGGCTTGTGGTCACAGGGGCCTCTCCTCACCAGGAACTAACCCTCTGAATAGTCCCATCATCTCAATCCAGACAACTGCGCCCCTTAGTGGGAGGAACAGTATTTCAGGACCCAGGGGCTTGGGGCTTGTCTTTCACTTCTAGGTCCGCTAAGCCTGATTCTAACACATTTCAGAATGTGAAGACTGACACACGGTGACACACAGTGACATTTGGTTAGGTCATGTTAAGAGCCACACGGGCCAATCCAAGTTACTACTGTGTATTCCTCCAATGTGTAGAAAGAGTCCACTTGGCTGGGGCCTTGGACTCAGGAACTCAGCTCCTGGCACTGTTATCACTGTGGCTGTGTGGCACTCTTTGTGTTATGAGGCCACTCTGCAGGTGAGAACAAGAACTCTCCAACCATCTTCTATGGGGATTCCACTGACCACAGGATCCAGCCCTGTTCTTCGTTTGGCTCACTTTATGCATGGCACGCCCAGTTTCTCTTAACTCTACAACCAAGGACAGCACTACACATGCAGGATAAAGCTTCCCGTAAAACCACTCTTCAAATCTACCAGTGCAAGGCTGAGTCTGGGTGAGCATTAACAGAAATGGGGGAATGGGGGCTTTTTAGCTCCTTTCCCAACAGCGCAGGACAGCAAGGCAGAGGATGTAGATACCGTCGGCGAAGGACGCCTAGCCTCTGCTTCCCTAACTATTGCACGTCTGTCTGCCATCACACAGGCTCGGGAGCTGACCAGATAGCTCAACTCTTTGATGTGAAATGCACACTGATGGAGGCCTCTGGCTTCAGAGGAATAGTGCTGGACAGAGATGTATGACAGGGAATGCAATCAGAAGAAGCAGTGTGGAGGGCCTGGCTCGCATTCTCTTGGTCTCTGCTGGGGCCTGAGTGTTCCCCACACCCCGGAGATCCATGCTAGAGTCTGCAGCAAGATGGGAGAATGGAGCCCCCTGCATGGGTTCTTGTTGCTCTCGCAGGATCAGTCACCTCCACATGAGTGGTTACAAGGTGAGGCTGCATGTAATGAGTTTTATTTTTCTCTTCCTTAGGCTTCTGATACAGCAGCAGGAGGCTATGCATGTGGGCTTTCCAGCTTTCAACCTTTTTCCTTTTATAAATTATCTAGTCTTGAGTATTTTGTTGTAGCAACAGAAAACAGATTACAATACACGTCCACTGTTGTTTAGGACTACTTCAAAATCGATTTCTCTTTCCTTCTGCTCTTGTCCTAAGTTTTCTTACTTTCTCTCCATCACACACACACACACACACACACAAACAAAAAAACACAAACACAAAATACACAAAAACATACATACATGTGTATATACATACACGTATACATAGAAACTTACATATGCATGTATACACAAACTCACACATATACCCATATACATACATTCATACAAAAAAACATATATATATATATATATATATATATGTATATATATATATATATATACCCATACACATACAAACACATACATACACACAAAAAGCACATGTTTATACATATATATACTAACACACACATATTCACAAATACACACATACAGATACACACACACACACACACACACACACACCTTGAAAGCTCTAGGCATCTAAGCCCATAGAAGCCCATGGTAGAAAGATGACAGAAGTGAGGGAAAGGAGACCCTGCAATGTCATGGGCCAACTAGTTTGTCAGGCAAAGCTCCCACCCTGGGAACCGCCCAGCAGGACTCATCAGATTCAGCCATATGGACACTCTTTAAAAAAAAAGTTCATTCAAGAAGCCCTCACTAATCAACTCCCACCTTGTGGATTCACCTCCAACCCCACCCCATGACATCATTCACTTCATTTGTTGGATGACCTTCCAGGACAGCCCGTGAGACAAAGCACCACGTGTGCCTTCACTCCCCATGGAATCTGAAAGTGAGATTCCTGCTCTCTTCTCTTCTGATGGAGGAACAGGCAGAATGGCAAGACTGCCAGATGAGAAAGGAAGCTGGAAAGAATCCTCTGGGCTGGCACCGAATTTGCTCCAGGAGAAAACTGCACTGTATCCAAAGTCCTGGCAGGCCACCAGGTACTGGCAAGTGGCAAGGTTCCCAGATTCCACTTTCTCAAACTGACTGTACAAGGGAGAGCAGGACACTGCCAGAAAAACTCACGACGTGATGTGAGGGCAGTGCGGACAAGGTGACAGCAGGCCTCGCCTCAGCTCATAGGGATCCAAAGGCTAGGGCCACTTCATGATGTTCATCTGCATGTCAGCCTCCTCTTCCACGCAGGAGTCAGGGACTCTCAGATTCTACCCCTACTCACCACTGCCAGCTCCCTGGCCAGGAGCTCCAGGGCACACACCTTCTAGCAATGCATGCCATAGGAAGTGAAGGTGCACGTGGTGCTTTGTATAAGCCTGACATGGAGACATTTCTTTGAAGTTACCTGGCATCCCACAGTTGGCTGTTGATCAAAGTAAGTTACCATTTATGTGTCCAGTAAAGGCTGGGCATATTGATGGGTAGAGGGAAAGAAAATGTAAGAAAGGTATTGCTCTCCTCAGAAAGCCCAGCATAACGGAATTGTCTGTGAAAATGAAGAGCATGCAAAGGCTAAGCAGAATCTATACAGCCACCCTGAGAAGGCCCCATGAAAACTACCCAGCCAGACATGCCTTCAGACAGATGTGCTTTCAAAAGAAAGCCTATCTGCTCTGGTAGCCTCTGCTGGCACGGTAGCTGGCCCTCTTGGGGTATGCTCCTTTCCCATTTCTATCATACTTGGAACCTGACTGGAGCTGCCCAGTGTCTCCACAGCTGCAAGGCTGTGTCTCAGGCCTTCCTTCTTCACTTCCTTCTGTCTCTCAGAAGGAGACTCTGGCAATTGAGAAGTCGCTGCATGAGATCTGAGTGACTCCTCTGTCTGGCCTGCTTCTCTGTATTCAGATTGGAAAGGGCCACCAGAGCAGGCTGAGGCCAGACTTGGCCCTCCCTGCACACCCTGTCCATGCTATGGTCCACTTTTCCTTATGCCCTGTGATGTTTGTTGTGACTATCTTTTCCTTACCTCTTCTGTGAGATTACAAACTCCTTTGAAAGAGGACTTGATGGTTAAGGCAAGAAAAACATTATTGTGTGTAATATTACCAGTGTGATAGGTGGCCTTTGCTCTCAGCCTAACTGGACTTGGAGGCACTCCTGGGGCATGTCTGAGAGTGTTTGCAGAGGTTTGACTGAGAAGGGGAATCACATTGAATGTTGGTAGTTATAGACTCGAGTCCTGGACTGAACTAAAGGGTTAACAATGGAGCCAGCTAAGTACTAGCATTCCACTCTTGCTGTCTCCCTACTATAGATACAATGTGACCAGCTACCTTATGCTTCTGCTGCCATGGCCTCCTCTCCAAGAATCACAGTGGTAAGAAAGCTGGCACCATGAGTATCTGTCCACCACTCCACACTCACTTCCCTTTCATCCTGTAACAAACCCAGGATTCCTGTCTTGCATCTAGAGAAACCACAGTTTCAAAGTGCCCAGAAGCTTGTCCTATGCCACTGCCCCCAGCAATGGTGACATCTCTCTAGAAGAACTCTGCAAATTTCTCAACTCCTTGGAAGCAGGAACCTCCCCTGCCCCTCTCGTCTTTCTCTAGTCCCAATTTAACACCTTGCAGGACACCTTATGTATTGTGTTAAATTCAATGTTTCTTACATAAACATGAGAGAATATGCAGAAGACTCACTCTACCAGTTTTAAATGCTCAGTCTACCAATCTCCAGTAGAGTCAGGGCTGTGAGGCAGGTGTCCAGAATGTCTCCATCCTGCAAAACTGACACTGCAGGGAGCAGGTCTCCACTTACCTCCTGCTCCCAGTAACACCACCCCTGCCCTTTCTATCCCACAAGCTTGACTGCTCATGTAACAGAAGCCACAGCATTTACTTTTACATGACTGGCTGAATCAAACCCATGCAGTGTCTTCAAGGTCTACCAGTGGTGGTAGAAGGTGACAGGGTTCTCTTGCTTCAAGGTGAGGTAGTATTCCACTCGGATTTCTAGATTCTAGATCTCAACAGGCTGCTTCTTCAGAGACGTCCCTTCAGCCCAGCTCCATTCTGGAATAGCTTTCCCACTGTGAAGGCCACACCACCACTACCAGGCCTTTAGCTGTGTCTGAGCTTCTCAGTGGGGCTTCAATGTAATTTCTGTCATCCACCAATGAGAAAACCAAGTCCCATGGAAACTTCATAGCATGCTCAAGGTCACAGAGCTTCCAAGGATAGCAAGCCAGCCCTCTGCAGCTCTGCATGCCTTCCCCAAAGCCTGTTGACTGTTATCATCATTAGTCACCTGGTAAGACCCTAGGAATGACCAACCTACAGAGAAGAAGACTGAGGCAAAAGCAAGAGATGGGACGCCATGTCTGTTCTGCCTTATTGGTTACAGTTCTGGATAGAGACCTGAGTTTGCAACTTGTAACCCAGACCATGGCTCTCTGCCTTGTCCTTCTCTCTAAGTACCACGTGCAGACTCAGCTCCGTACTGACTTCTTCCATGTGTCTGAGCCTATCACAGACATCCCTAAACTCTGCCTCTCCTCTGTTCTGTGTGGCCAAGTGCAGCTGGGCACATACGCTCACAGGTGGTACCATGCACTGTGCTGTAGTTCTCCAGAGAGGGGCTTGTGATATCCAGATGTGTCTTAACAGCATCTGGAGATGTGGCAGTCACTTACTGGCTATGCCAAAGGAATAACAGCTGGACAGGCCCTAAGGGTTTAATACACACATTGTCCAGCTTAGACTGGATTTAGAGATATGAGGGGACTTGTCTGGTTTCAGAAGTAATTAATTAAGAATACAAAGAACCCTGACTTTTGTCCCTGGTTGGTCCTCTCTTGCTGATGGCTTTAAGGAACCTACCCAGGATTCCTGTGGATTTGTCAGCATCAGAGTTGTGATCTAATGCCGTGAGTGGGCAGACATATGAAGAGGGGTTAAAGTCTATATTCATTCATTTTAAGGTGATATGAAAGTACTGACTTTTTACTTCTACAGGGGGGAAAGATGAAACAGAAAGATGTGCGTAGAGAGCAGAGCAAATTCCCACTCCTTACCCGGATATTAAACATCTTAAGACAGCCTATCTCTGTGTGCCTCTCCCTCCCCACTTCTGGCCTCAATACAGCTGCTCCTAAGAAGGGTCAGGAAGAAGGCTGTTCTCTTCCCAGGAAAGTGTGAAAGCCTGGAGAGGAGCATTAGCTTCTTATGACCTCAAAATTCTTTAATAAATTAACTTTATTAAAGGATCACTGGTTCTTTTAGGATCTTGAAAATGAAATCACACCTTCCAGAGAATATATATTCACCTCATTAACAGGTTTGCTGTCTTATTACATCAATCCACATCTCCCCTAAAAACACAGAAAGTTATTTCTGTACTGTCTCATACTTTTCAAAATGTTTGAATTTATGTATATATGATGTAGCCCAGGCTAACCTGAAACTCCTGATCCTCCTGACTCCAGCTCATCAGTATTTTCCACTGGGACCATGACAGCTGTCTGAATATATTGATTAAAGAAAAAAGCTTGTGCTTATCATTAGACTTAAGGAATAGAAGAAGTATTATATATTTAACCCATCAGCAAATATTTACTGAGAGCTTCCTGTATATTGAACACTGTTCTAGGCTCAATAGGTTTAGGATTAAACAAGGCCAGGGACATTCTGCTCTGTTACAGTTTGTATTCTAAGGATGAGGCAAGTAGCTCAGAGGGAAGGCAAGTTAGACAGTGTCAAGAGAATAATGACAGTTGTCATTTAGGATATACCTGCTAGGCTTCAGGCTGCAACACAATGCATGCCATTTACAATGCCTCATTTACTTCTCTATGACCTTGAAAAGCATTTATCATTAAGATGAGAAAAGGACATCCAGAGAAGCTAAGCTCCTCCCTGTGGTTACTGGGTTAGTAAACAGGGAGGGGTGCTGTCAGGGCACCCACATTCTTAGTAGCAGATGGGCTTGTATCTGCTCAGTTGTGCTAAAGGAAGTGTAGAATTCAGCGCTCAGAGTGAGCTGGGAGCGGAGGATACCGGTTAGCCTGACCTCAGAGACAGATGTGACATTAACCACTAGGTTCTCATGGAACCTGGACCCAGCTACAGAATGCAGCTGTGTAGAAAGGTGAGCTCCTGTCGACCACACTGACTGCAAAGTAGAGATGCTGGTCTTTCCCCTTAAAAACAGTGCTGTGTAACTGTTCAGTATCCACACAGAATGGGGCTGGCCCATCCACATTTTAGACACACAGATTAACATAAAATAAGTCAAACACCTAAATGTCAGAGCAAAAGTAAGAGTGGATCTTGATGTCTTTGTTTGAGCAGATAGTTTATTAGACATGTTGCCAAAAAGCACAAGCAACAACAACAACCCCATAAGTTTAATATTGTTAAAATTTTTAAAAATATACTTTCAGAAAAGGAAAACACGATGACTTAACTCACAGAATAGGCGAACATACTTGCATGTTATATATGTGGTAAAAAACTTGTCTTCAAAAATCTGCAAAGAATTATTAAGCCAGGCATGTGGTATACAACTGTAATCCCAGCATTCAGGAAACCAAGGCAGGAAGATCACTAGTCTGGGCTACAAACTGAGACCTTGTCTCAAAAATCAATAGATCAATAAAACAAAGTAAGAACAGTTACAATTCAATAACGTAGAGACAAATAATGCAGTTAAAATATGGGCCAAGGATCAAAATAGACCTTTCTCTAAAGAACAAACACAGGTACTAAGTACATGTCGGTAACATCACCCAACAGGAAAATGCAGATGAAAACCCAATGAGACACTGCTGCACTCCCAGAGGGATGGAGAGAATGAAAACAGGGCAGGCTCTGGATGACAGGATCTAAGCTCGTCTCTCCTGCACTCAGGCATGGTGGTGTTCATCTGTAAACTAAAGGTGGGGGCGAGTCTGGCAATCTGAGTTTGCTCTCCAGCTAGCCTAACCAAGTAGTGAGCTCCAGGCTCAGTAAAAGACTGTCTCACTAAATAAGGTGAACAGCGATGGAGAAGGACTCACAATGTCAACCTCAAACTTCAATACACACAGGCACTGTGAACATCACTGCATACATATGTGTGTGTGCATGAACATGCACACAATAGATACCCCGACAAAACATCAAGTGGAAGCGAGGGTATGCAGCAAGTATCAGCTCCACGTATTACTGATGGAAACGTAACATTATGTGCATACTTTCAAAAACAGTTTAGCAGTTCTTTAAAATGTTAAACAGTACTTAGCATATGATCAAGGAGTTTACTCCTAAATACCCATCCTAGAACAATCAAGCATATTCTCTCCAAGAACTTATGTATGGATTTTAAAGCAATAGTATTCTTTGCCAAAAAGGGAAAAGAATCCAAATTATCATCATTTGCTATATGGATAAATAAAATGTGGTATGCTTATAAAATGGAACGTAATTTGGCAACACAAGAGTGCTGATATATGTCACAACATGATGATTTTTAAAAATATGCTGCATGAAAGAGTTTAGCCTGAATTTATATTAGTACATTTATATAAAATGTCTGTAAAAGAAAAATCTAGAGAAACAGCAAGCGTAGTTATCCAGTGACTGGGGAACTAACAGCTAATTAGTATGTAGCTAATGAGTAGGGGTTTGCTTAGAAGTGATGAGAACATTCTAAAACTGTACAGACGCCTTCAGAGCTCTGAAATACATCATAACCCATTGAGCTGTGTACTGAAGGTGGGTAAATTATATGGCATGTGAGTTACCTTTCAATAAAACTGTCAAAATGCATGGTCTACTATAAAAACATGCCAAGAGCTGGAGGAAGATGGCCTTCACGGCTAAGAGTGTGAGAACAAAATGCCACAACTTGTTAATTTTCCACCAATCTATTCAGAAAACTTCTCTGGGGAACTTTCTGGATAAAATGAGTTGTCACAGAGACTGATCAACGAACACTGTCCAGACTATAATACAAAGTAGGAATCATAAAGAACAGATTTTTCTCCCCAAATAACACTTAGCCATTAATAACACAACCGAGTTATGGACCTACATACAGACCCAATAACATTTCATTTGATAACCAGAACACTAGCTCTAAACCAGAAGAGACAGTGTGTGGTCAGCTTTTCAACCCTGTGACAGAATACCTGAGACAATCGAGTCAGTAAGAGGAAATGTTTGATTTGGCTCCCAGTTTTGAAGGTTTCAGTTCATGGTCTCATCAACACAAATGCTCTGACTTCCTCCACTGAACCCTGTCTGTTAAAGGCTCCAGGCTGGGAACGTGGGAAGGGGGATTCAAGATGTAACAAATCTAGGACAGGAATTTCTCTCCCTTCTCTAGCAAGACCTGTACTGCATTTCAGAAGTTGCATTTAGAGCAAGACGTATGTGCTTGGCTTGGTGAGCAGCCTCTCAGCACCAGACCCAGCCTGGTTTTTCCACAATCAAAACTCTTGACTTTGTCTCATCACACATAGCAGTGTCAATAACCTCATCCATTGCACAGGCCTCTCAACCAAGTGAGCTCATCCCAAGTGAACAACGCTTGAACTTCAGAAGCCTGGCTCCATACAGCTGTGTGAATGACACGCTCTCACCCCAGTTACTGTTCTCCTACAATGACACACTTCTGCCTTATGTAGACTTGGCAGTGCAAAGTACTGATATATGTCGCAACATGCATGAACTTTGAAAATATGTTGTATGACAGAGTGCCTGGACTAATATATGACTGTTCTTTACAATGGAAATATACCAAGGACCCCAAAGTTCCATCCCTCTGGGAGTGTAGCATTAGTTCGGGTGTAGCTTTCTGTTCACAGTGATGGAAGACTAGCCATGACATGTGTACAGCAAGGAATTAAGAGCTAGCCTTTGGTGAGGATGTCTGGTCAGTGCTATGGGACTCTTCAACCCTGATTATTTTAGGCACAAGTATAAGTAATTTCTCTCTCATTAGGACTCCGCCATGATCGGTGCCAGTTCCACCCTCACAGCCTTGTCCCAGAAGAGCCATTAACAGCCTGAGGTTTCCATCAGCTAGAAATGCACCGGCCAGGTGGCTCGCTTTCCTGCATCACTCATACAAAGGTGGGAACGTTTAGCCTGAGCTCTTGGCAGAAGATTTTTCATTGGTTGAAGTTGTTTTCAATGTCTTCTTGTTTTCCAGTGATTGAAGGTCAAGTCTGGACCAGGGGCTGGTATTAATAAAGCCCCTGTGAGGACAACCACTGAAGTGATAGCTTAACTCATCACTGACCAGGGTAACAGAAATACCACCAACCAAGCCTGGGTGGGCAGTCTTGGCTGTGGCTAAAATGGTGCTGATGTCAAAGGAAGGAGGTAGACACGGGCATATGGTGAGTTGTGGCTCATAATGATGGGACTCTGAACTGGAATCTTTACAAGGATCTGTCCAGTTAGTATACAAAAAGGGCTTTGTTTCTGCTATTGGTGACAGCTACCAGGTTCCTGGAGAGGTACTTCATGGAGGAGGGAGGTTTCTGCCCATCACACCCACCCACACCCATCAGTTTTACTTTCTGATAAAAGAGCAAGAAATCTGGGGATCCTCCCCACATTGGTCTTAATGGGATCTGTTTCATCTAACTGGTCTCTGGTTCAGGAATCACTTGAAAGTACTCAGGCTACACTCTGTACAGTTCACTGACACGAGAACAATTGCACACTCACCACAAAGCACAGCTGTGCAACATATTCCTTTCCATACCTAACAGCTCTTGGAACTCTCAGAAGCACTTAGATTGCTAAGCCCTACCCTAGCAAGCAGAATGGTACCCCCTTCCCCAAAGTGTCCTCTGTGGAACCCCAGGCTTCCATAGGCAGTTAGTAAAATGGGCTTCATTCTTGTGTCATTTCTATGATTCTAAAAAACCTCAACTATAAGCTCTTCATGTATGTAATAACAAAGGCCTCCTTTTTGGTGGGGGCGGCAGAATTGAGCAACTGGTTACAAGTACATTTTTAAACAATTTTTAATTATATGTCTCCCCTGGAGTGTGTTGTTGTATTGCCATTTCCTCTTACAGGAAATGTTCCTTTCTCAGAGGGCAGCTCCTGATTAGGACACAGGATGTTCTAAAGAGAAAGGAAACATTTCATCCTGTAGGCAAGCTCAACAAGCTCAGGAAGTAAACTACAGAGTCTTTAGGAAGTCCCTGAAACTGACCAGATTCAGTAGGCCCATCCCTCTACAAATACATTTAAGCAATAAGGACTGTGGAGAGTAATTCTCAGACAAGCTTAGCTACCTGAAGAACCTCATAGCATATAACTGCCTGGAAGAGACACCCTCTAAACCACTACAAACTGTGCAGTGTGCTCTAGGGCTTTAGCTTTCGTGGGCTGTCACCATGCTGCAGTGGGCTCTTGATGATGCAGCTGTCTTCAGGTCATATCTTCTCCTGTAACCTCTCACTTCAACTTATATAAGAAGATCCAGTAAAACTTACTGGCTCACCAGTTGGACTTTGGTGAGATGCTTCCAAATTTTGAATATTTTCAGATTTTTGGAATAGTTGCATATAAATAAAAAGAGTGATCCTGGGGAGATTGAGAAGAAAGTCTAATACACATTTTATTATGTTTTACATTGTCTGAACATCACTTCATAGGCATTCTAAATAATTTCATATGTGAAAGCAAGTTTCACAGTATGACATTTTGTACATGGTAGCATCTTATGTGGACTCTAATAGAAGTTTTGGCTTTTAGAGCATTCCTTAGGAGGGATGTTCAAGGTGTACTGACTTTGCTTCAGTGTTAGCTGGGAGTTCTTGACAGACAGATTCTTTGAGATGGAGTGCTATGGTGCAGATCATCAGATCACCCTAAGCCTGTCTGTTAACAGCATGGTCACCAGCCTGTGGCACTGCTGGGATGTGGTGAACTTTAGGAGGTTGGGCCTAGTGGGCAGAAGTCAGGTCGCTGGAGTATGCCTATGAAAAGAATTTTGCCTCCTCAACAGCCATGCAGTAAAAGGGCCTCCCCTACTACATGAGCATATCATGACATACCATGTTGCCATAGCAACAGGGTCATGTAACCATTCACTGAGTCTCCAAAGATCCTAGTTAAAATTAGCTTTTCCTCAATTTCAATTGACAGTCTTAGGTGTTTTGTTCCAGGGATGGGAAGCAAGAATATCCAGCTTGCCAGGAGCCCTCCTGCCACCTGGTTGGTCACAGCAATGCTTCTGATTCTTAAAGGCCTGATTCCTTTGCCTTTTAACTACTTCCTGCATGTGACAGAAAATTAACTTTCATATTGCTGACACCCTTTTAAAGATAAAGATTTTGTTTTGTAATGATTTTAGATTAACAGAATATTATGACAGTAGCACAGAGTGTCCCTATGTGCCCCATCCTCAGGTTCCTGCCAGTAATGTCTTACACTACCAAGCAACACTCGCCAAAATGGAGAAACTGGTATTGGAATGTTAGTGTTGATTAACTCCAGATGCTAACTGACTCTTGTTAGTTTCCTGGTAGTGCAATCTTGCTGTTCTGGAATCTGCATCATCCATCCTGTCTCCCCAGCTCCCATTGACCGGCACAGCTCAGTCTTCCTGACAGCTGTGAAGAGCGCTGTCAGGTCCTCTGCTCAACTACTTCTGACTTTGCTTCATCTCTTGCTCCTCTCAGTGCTCAACAGAGTCCTTCTCATTGAATCAGATCCAAGAGAATACACACCCTCCTACCACCACCAATGAGGCTAGCCTCAACTCGTGGGCGGAGCTTGCCAAGTTTCTCTGCTGCAAGGCACAGCTGTCTTTTTCCTTTTTTGATAATGTTCTAAAAGATAAGATACACTAAAAGGCTCACTTTAACTTAAAGCTCAGATTGTTGGCTCCTTATTGTAAGGACTCACACAGCAATATTACAACAATAGGCAGATATTCATGAAGATGGCCAAGGTCCCTACCTCTTGAGCAGGTAAGGGACAGGCTCTTTTCCTCTCATCTGAACTCCACTCCTCCTTGCCTGCTTGGTGCCAGGCAGGTTCATTATGAGCCAGTGGATTGGGTAGGGGGTGGGGCAAGGTACCAGACAGTCATTCCCCGGATCCTACCGCCTGAACCTCATCCTCCATGCTCATCCCACACTGTGTCTGTCATCCAGTAAACAATACTTACTACTCCACAGTTAATGTGATCACACAGCCCTTCTCCCTGACAGCCTTCTCTTCAACAAAACTCACTAACCCTGTCTGGTGAAATGAGAATTGAGGAAAACTGAGCTAGGGCCTCTCAGCTTCTACTGACTGGGCTGTTTGCCTAAAAGTTGCTCTTTAGAGCCTCTGATGTCCTTAGCCACTGTCTGGTACACTTAAATGGATTTATTTGGCCTCTGATATACCTGGGCTGTGGGTGGGTGGACTTTCTCAAGGTCCTATGGTTGTTCCTTGGAAACACAATGAGGTTGTGTCTACATGGGCAGCCAAGCCCTGAAACAATGACCCCTTTCCCTCCCAAGGTCACACTAGAACTGCTCCAGATAGCACTATGAACAGGGATGGCCTCCACACCACACCACCCCCCACCAACTTCCCTATTCTGTAGGTGGCAAGACCCATCTGGGTTCTTGAAGAGTAGACTTCAGCATCTTTGGCTGGCCATCTCTGAGGAATGACACACTTGGCATCTGGCAGGCTGGAGATGTAGAAACCAAATGATGACAGACATCCTAGGCAGCCTCAGTTCACAGTCCTGGGGAGCCCTGATGGGACAACTGTCATCTTTGGACCATGGCAGTAGGCTTAGTAATCTTCATTTCAGCTCATAAGCACATGGCCAAAGAGGAAACCCAATGTTGTTCAGACCCAGGCTCTGCCTCAGCTGCTGACAAGGTCTTTGAGGACATGGGATTAAGTTTTTTCTCGTAAATGACAACATTAGGCATGCGGCGTGTACACACAGGTGTACAGGGCCATCCATCAAACAAACAACTCACACAGGGAGTCTCTGGGGGAAACTCCCCATTATAAAAATGTGGGTCTTTTTAATTATAAGATAAGGTGAGCAGAGATAAATGAGGATAGCTCATCTGTTGTCTTTTACCAAATGAAGACTGGTGTGGGATTTTCCCCTCATTGCTGGGAATGGAAAATCCCAGGACTTCCTGCATGCCAGGCAAGAGCTGAGCTTTACCACTGAGCTCTAGACCCAGCCCTGCACGGTAGAGAAACCAAAGAAACCATGACAACAGGACTTACGAGACTAAAACCCAAATAGATTGGAGTCCAAATAGACAGAATGGGGAGGGAGGAGCCAAGCCTCCACTGTTAATCTATGCAAGGACCAGGAGAAGCAGAACACAGGTGAGTTCAAGCCCGAGCGGGTGGATGGCCACTGAGGTCTTACCTTCTGGGCACCAGCAGATTGCTGAGTTGCTAGTGGTTGGCAAACAGACTTTGAGAGTCAGAGCTTCCACACTTTGGCCTCAAGCACCACTGACTCTTACAGAGTCTTCTAAAAGACAGGCCAAAGAAGGACCAGTTGGAAGACTCAGTGGAATAGGTGGACCTGAGAGTGTGCTTTAGAAAGACCCATAGGGCAGGGTGGTGGCGGCGCACACCTTTAATCCCAACAGAGGCAGAGGAAGAGCCAGGTGGATCTTTGTGAGTTTGAGGCCAGCCTGGCCTACAGATCGAGCTCCAGGACAACTAAGTCACACAAAGAAACCCTGTCTCAAAAAAAAAAAAAATCCATGGGGAGAAAAACACAAGGCTTATTCAAGCATCCAGAGGAACAGTGACATGGGAGGGAATCGGTACAAACAGAAAAGGAAGGTGGGGGTGTCTCTAACCAACTTCATTCCAGACTTGCCTATCACCAGCACCAATGAACTCAGGTCACCAACTAACCTTGGGGACAGTGACAGATCCGCACTCCATGTGCAACAGATGGGTCCAGGGTGACCCAGGAAAGCCCTTTTCAATGGCTTGATTCTCTGTGTAGCTTCTAGAAGGCAACTCTGGGGGTCAGTCTGTTTCCTCCCAGATACAAGGGTCCCAGCTCCAACTGAACATTAGCCATTCTGCAGAGTGTCACCTCCCTGGACTCTTCCAAACCACTGATTTTATTGTTAGAAACAGGTCTACACCTCTTGGCTAGTTATATATACACTTCTGTGGCCAGCACAGGAAAGTGATCCTGTTTGGACTAGAAACAGAGGCAGGGTTGGATTAAAGAGGGTGAGAGAGAATAAGGTGAGCTCCAATTCAGTCCGAGACAGCCTGACTGAAAAAGCTGAGGGACACTGACTTCAAATAAAGCTCATCTCTGAGATCCTGATACACCCTACCCACACTTCTTTCCATCTCCTCTGTGCTCACATAAAAGCTCTGGTTACACTACAGGGCCTGGGGCTACTAGTTAGGTCATTCTTCCCAAATGGCATTGTCCTGAGAGAGGAGTGCATTCAGGAAGGCTGGTTTCAGGCTTAGCTAAAGGGTACCTAAGGCACACATGTGTAGTCACACTCTTATGTTCCATCTGCTACTGGACACTTCACAGGGAGCTGTTTATGTTAGCTGCTGGCAGATGGTAGCATGCTGCTGTGTGTGGGCATACAGCCCTACATCTCATACAATGAGGAAGAGACACTTAGCCCTCTCTCATCCCTGGCTAGGCATCATCATCACCATGATGTCTTAATGTGAATTTCAGATGACTCCAGCCCCTTATTCTGAGTCTTCCGCTATCACCAGTGTTGAAAACCCTCAACCAAGCAGAGGGACTCAATAGCCTTTGCTTTTGATTTACCAAGAAACCAGGATACCAGGATGAAGCCCACTGCCATCCCACTGGGTCCAAGCAGTCAGAGTCTGTCAGGAATGGGAAGTGATTTTTCGAATGACATAAGATTTAATTAATATTTTAATAAGTATATATTGAATATGCCATAGAAGGTGGAAGTGTGGCTTGGTGATTCAGGGCACATGTGAAGCCCTGGGTTCTGTTCCCAGCCTAGCGCATGCATATACATACATACACGCGCACATGGGAAGACTTATCCAGCAGAGTATTAAATACCATCATCAATCAGAACCAGCAATGGACATGAAGTCCCCTCTAGTGCAAGGAGACTGCACGACTTGGTCCTTAGATTGTGGGAAAATGGGAAAGTCCTACATGGCAGTGCATGAGGCTGGGGCCAATGGCTGTTCACCAAGTGAGAAGCAAAGAATGCTGTAGTGAGCTGTGGTCCTTACCAGAACTTCTGGTAAATCGAGGTCCTGGGAAGGGTAGAGACAAGGATGGGAGAGGCAGGGGGAGAGGGGATGAAAAGTAGCCTCAGCAACCTCTGTATTAAATTGCTTTTAAATTCTGTTCTCTCTCCACAGGAGCTTGTGTATATTGCACAAGCTGACCTGGAGCTTGCAGACCTGAGTCCACCTACCATCCTGAGTGCTGGGCCTCCACATGTGTGGCACCACACCACTGATCTCTGAACCTATCACTATTGCCAGCCTGGAGTGACAACATCACTTGGTGATGTAAGGGGCTTGGTGAGTGTGAAACTCCCTCAAGCCCATTTCCCCATCAGTGTGAGGGGTACCTTGGCCTGGAGCTGCCTGGAGGCTTCTGTTAGCTCTGGATAAATGAGCCCAACCTTCCAACAGACAGAAACCATCTCCTCCAGGCATCACCGGCTCAGATTTCTACTCAAAACACATAGAGTGTGTCTGAAGAAAGGCAAGCATGAAATAGACTGCATTGGAAAGTTGAAAAGCAAGGAGGGTCAGTTAATTCTCTGAGAAGACTCTGCAGCTTGACACAACGGCATGCACGATTCACCTCTGCAGGGCAGACATTGATTTTCCCACCTGGGAGCTGCACTGAATTAGCCGGCGGCTGGAAGTCCGATCTCCATGATCTCCAAGCCCTTTCAGTCCCCATGGAACTTACGTTTTATTTAAAGTCTATGAAACAACACGAGATGAAAAGTCTTACTGAGAAACTGAAATGGAGAAGAGGATTCAGCATTTCTGTTGCTCAGAGAAAGTAATTTAAAAGGTATTTCATAACTGAAACTGAGGTACGTGAGGGCGCGCAGATTTCCTGGCTCAGTTCCTCCTGGGCAAAAGGGCAGTCTCTCTCCACCCACAGCAACGACAGGGCCACTTCGAGGAAGACCCTGTCCCTTGTCCTAGGATCACAGACACAGGTTTCACTCTGAAGCTGCCCATCATCTTGAAGGACAGGGAGTGGGAAAAATGTTTCAAATGTGAAATATTTCACCCCTTACTGGGTATGTGGCCTTGGGTAAGGCACTCAGCTCTCCCAGTCACAGCTTTCAACTCTAAATGGAGACAAATCACATCTGTTGTATGCAGAAGGACAGATTTAGGTTTAATAAGGGAGGTCACACAGTTAATAAAAGAAAAGGTATCAAATTTTGAATGGTTGGCTGAAGCATTTGTCAAAAGATGGCCTTCTGAAAAGGAGTTGGAGATGCCTGATATCCCTTGACTTAAGAGTTGATTAGGAGATTTTAAGGCTCAGGAAAATTGCAATGTTAGAGTGGGTACTCTGTGTAAAACCTAATCCTCCACAGTGGGAAGGCCCAGAAGACATGCCCTTCACTAATTCTACAAGACACAGGATAGTGAGAGGGGCACCAGCACAGTAGAAGAGCTTTGTGGTCGCCTTTTTTTTTTTTTTCGTGGCAGGCCTGAGGGTTGGAGAAGCTGCTGTTCAGTAGGATAAATTAAATGCAATGGGTTCAGTTGGGTCCCAAAGTAGCAGGGGCCAGGTGACAGTACTAAATTGCCAAAAACAAGGCAATCCTAGTTATTGTAATGGCAGCAAGGACAACCCAATGACAATAATGAGCTGACCCATAAATGGATAGCACCGGCAAAGGAGTTTTTATCATGGTGTGACCTGAGTGAACCTTTGGTACTGGGTACTCAATCATGATGTTTCCAGGCATGAAACAGATTAAACAAACAAACAAACAAACAAACAAACTGCTGCATTTTGTTTGATTTATATAAGCAGAGAAATTCTCAAACATATGAAAGGAAGGCTACATTGGATTGTGGCAAATGGAAATCTCGGCCTGTGAACCAATTTCTAGACTTGAGCTAGTTTGCAGACCCAGAATACCTTGTATGAAGGGGTGCTCAGGTTCCCCTAAGGAAAGATTTTGATAAAATGCCTATAAGTTTTGCTGTTAGCTGTTCTCCAGTCCTGCCCTTGACAGACCTAGAGCCTTCTACAAGGGTAACTGTACACTGGGAGAAAGAAAGCATTCAGACTTTCTGGGATCTTTTGGATACTAGATCTGAATTGATGCTGATTCTGGGAGACACCTAGAAACATTGGGGCCCCTGAGTTAAAGTAGGAGCTTGTGGAGGTTGGTTGATTAATGGAGTTTTGGTTGAAGTCTTACTTGCAGTAGGTCCAGTAGGTCCCTAACTTATCCTGGAGTGATTTCCCCAGTTCTAGTATGTATGATTGGGACAGACATATTTCCAAGTTGGCAGAATTCCCACATTGGTTCCTGGACCTATGGAGTGAGGGCCATTATGGTTAGAAAGGCCAAATGGAAGCCATTAAAGTTGCTTTTACCAGGATTATGGTGAATCAAAGACAATATCACGTCACAGGAGGAATTTCAGAAGTTAGTGCCACCATCAAGGACTTGAAAGATACAGGGTAGTGGTTTCCACCACATCTCTGTTTAACTCTCCCATCTGGCCAGTGAGAAGACAGATGGATCATGGAGAATGATAGATGACTATTGAAAACTTAATCAAGTCATGACTGTGATTACAACTGCTGTACCAGATGTGATATATAGATTAACACATCTCCTGGTATATGATATACAGTTATTGACCTAATGAACACCTTTTATTTGGTACCTGTCCATAAGGACCATCAGAAGCAATCTGCTTTCAATTGGCAAGGCCAACAGTATACATTTACATTTTACCTCAAGGATGTACTCTCTAGCCTTGTGTCATAAATTAATTGAAAGGGATTATGATCATTTGTTTCTTCCACAAAATATCACATTGGTCCACTAAATCGATGACACTGTGCTGATTGGACCAAGTGTGCAGGAGGAAGCAACCAGTTTAGACTTCTTGGTAATACATATGTCAAACCAAAATTCAAGCGCCTTCTAGATAAGTAAAATTCTTCTTAGGAGAAGGGTCCAGTGGTTTTCGACATTCAGAGATATTCCAAGATGAAAGGTAAGTTATTGCATCTGGTCCCTTCTACCACTGAGAAAGAAGCATAATATTTAGTGGGCCTATTTGGATTGTGAGACAGAATATTCCTCACTTGGATGTGTTACTCCAGCCTACATACCAAGTGACTCAGAAAGCTGCTAACTTTGTGTGTGTGGGGGGGAGGGGAGCTAAAATAGGAGAGGGCTCTTCAACAGGTCCAGGCTGCTGTGCAGTTTGCTCTACCACTTGGACCAGTGGGCCTGATGGTACTTGAGGTACCAGTGGCAGGTAAGGATGTTGTTTCTAGTATTTGGCAGACCACTACAGGAGAATCACAGAAGACACTTTTGGGATTTTACAGCAAGGCTCTACCTCCATCTAAAGACAACTATGTTCCTTTAAAGAGACAGTTCTTTGCTTGCTATTGGGTCTTAGTGGAGACTAAATGTTTTATAATGGGCTACTAAATAACCATATGATATGAACATTATCTGAGTATGTACACAGCAGCTATCCATTTTCAAAAGATATTGGTATATACATGATCAGACCTGAGCAGGACCTGAAAGCAAAAGCAAGTTACATGAAGAATTTGCCCAAATGCTTATGGTTTTTAGTCCCATTACGATGATGTCTGCTGCCACACATGTTCTTATAGCCTCACAAGGTGTTGCTTATGATCTCTTGACTGAGGAAGAGAAGACTAGGGTCTATTATACTGATGTTCCTGCCATATTATACAAGCATCACCCAGAAATGGGCAGCTGCAGCATTACAGCCCCTTTCTGGGACAACACTCAAAGATACCAATGAAGGGAAATCTTGACAGTGGCCAGAACTTTAGGCAGTACATGTGGTCATAGTCTTTGTTTGGAAGGAGAAGCACCTAGATGTACAATTGTCCACTGGTTCATGGGCTGTAGCCAAGTGTTGGTTCGATTGTCAGAGACAGAAAGAGCATAACTGGAAAATAGGTGAAAAAGACATCAGGGAAAAAGCATGTGGATAGATCTCTTCAAAATGGCTAAAGAATGTGAAATGACTTGTCTCGAGTAAATGTTCATCAAAAAATGACTTCAGTAGAGGGAGTGTTCAACTGTCAAGTAGATAGGATGACCCATTCTGTGAACCATCAGCCTCTTTACCCAGTCATCCCTGTCACTGCCCAATATGGGCCATGAAGAAAGTGACCATGGTGGCAAAGGTGGGGTTATGTATAGACTCAACAACATGGATTTCCACTTACTGAGGCTGACCTGGCTACAGATGAGACTGAGCCCCAGGTATGGCACTGTTCCCCATGGTGACTAGCCACTGACCTGGTGGCAGGTTGACTACACTGGACTACTTCCTCTGTTGAAAGGATAATGGTCTGTCCTTACTGGATCAGATACTTATTTTGGTTATAGATTTGCTTTCTTGCATGTAATGCTTCTGGCAAAACTACCATGGGTAGACTTACAGAATGCCTAATTCACTGCCATTGTATTCTGCACAGTATCATTTCTGATGAAAGAACTCACTTCACAGCCAAAGAAATGTAACAGTGGGTCCATGATCATGGAATCCTCTGGTCTCACTATGTTCTCCACCATCCTGTAGCAGCTGGCCTGATAGAAAGATGGAATGGCCTTTTGAAGACACAGTTACAGTGCCAATTAGGTAACAGCAGCCTGGACAGAAGGGACAGGATTTTCCAGAAGGTGCTGTATGATTGAAATCAGTGTCCAATAATATGGTACCGTCTCTTCCATAGCTAGGATCCATGGGTCCAGGAATCGAGGAATGAAAATAGGAATAGTTTCATTCATGATCAACCCTAGTGATCCACTTGGAAAATTTTTGCTTCCTGTTCCCTTGACCCAAAATTCTGCTGGCCTAAAGTTTTGGTCTAAGAGTGAGAAGTGCTCCTACCAGGAGCCACAACAAACATTCCATTGGACTGGACACAGATGGCACCCTGGCCACATTGGGCTTCTAATGGCCTTAAGCCAACAAGCTATGAAAGGAATAACAGTGTTTAGAGGAATGATTGATTCAGATTACCAAGGAAAAAATTGAATTGCTTCTCCACAATGGAGATAAAGATTATATCTGGAGTACAGGAGACACTCTAGGGTGTCTCTTGTAGCACCATGTTCTGTGATTAAGATCAATAGGAAACTATAATAGCCTAATGCAGACAGGATAAGAAAGGGTACAGATTCTTTAGGAATGAAGGTATGGGTCACTCCTCCAAGAAAAGAGTCAAAACCTGCTGAGTTCCTTACTGAGAGTGGAGGAAATACAGAATACTTAGTAGAGGAATGTAGCTATAAGTATCATCTAAAGCCAGTGGACCAGTTATAGAAACAAGGATTATGACCAATGGGTGTTTCTGTCATATTTTGTTAAGAATGTATTTTGTATGAAAATTTTTATTTTCTTTCCTCAATTTCCTTATTAAGAAATGCAGCATCAATTAAGAAAATTTTAGTTGTTATACTTAAATTTGGAGATAATCAAAAGAATGTCCCTCAAGGAACATTGCCACCTATTATAAAATTTGTAATGTGTCTGTGGTTATATGAGAGATAGTTAAATCATTTTAGGTAGAATTACCACCTTGTTGAATGTATAACATGTTTGTGATTGTATGTTGGATACTTATATCATGTTAAGCATAAATATGACCAGGTTACTGTTTTCATTTTATAAGGAGATATTATTGTGTGTCAAGTTAATAGTCGGTGGTTGTGATAGCTATTCTTGGTTGTCAACTTGACTATATCTAGAATTAACTAAAACCCAAGTGGCTGGGTTCACCTGTGAGGAATTTTTTTTTATCAGTTAAATCATTTGAACTTGAAAGACCCATTTTTAATATGGGTCTTTTGAGGTAGGAAGATATACCTTTAATTCAAATTTTTTAGATGAGAAGATCCACATTTAATCTTGGCCATGCCTCCTGCTGACAGCCTATATAAAGGACATGGAAGAAGGAAGCTTGCTTTCTTTGTCTGCTTGCTCTTGCTGGCAAGTCTATTCCTTCACTGGCATTAGAGTCTACTTCTTCAGGATTCCAGCATATGCTGTAGATCAGCTAAGACATCCAGCCTTGTGAACAAATCAACTACCAGATTATTGGACTTTCTGTCCATAGACAGCCATTGTTGGACTAGCTGGACCACAGCCAATTAGCCACTCTAATAAATTCACAATGTATATATTAATTCACTGTATCAGTTCTGTCCCTCTGAACTCTAGATTCTAGAAAACCCTAATATAGGAACCATCCCTCCTACCTACAGCAACACCAGGGCCAACTCAATGTCTACCTCACTATGTGCATTGAATCTACCAAAGCATACCTACTGTGTGCACTAAATCTACCAATGCAAAATACCTACAGTGTGCCGGGTCACTCATGCAGGAGACAACTGTAAACAGAACACACTCTATTCTACCACATCATCATCTACAACAGAATGTTCTCTAACCTTGGTCAAAGTGAACCAGTAGAGCACAAAGCAGCAGGACAGCCCATCTGCCCTAGTTCCTCTCTGGCGTCTCTGGGGTCCTGATCCCACCTCTGATTTTCCTTCCTTCCCTACCACTGGCTTCTTACTGGCTTCCATTCTGAGAGCCCAGAGGCATAAGCCAGGCTTTTTAATCCTTTATTTCAAATATGAAGGTATAGTCACTGCCAAGGGTAGGGGTGGGATCAGGTGTTGTTTGAAAGGATTAGAGAGTATGGGCATATACTTCTGGGGGGACATCAAAGCCACTCGACTGTTTCTTACATGGAGGGGTTATATATATGTGATTTATATCAATAAAGTTTTTTAAAAAATATAAGCAACCAAGAAATACCACAAACTCAAAAAATTATTAACAAGAAAAACAGAGCAAGTAGAGCAAACACTGAACTTGCAGAAAATTAAGATCGTCTAGCAAATGAAAGAGAATTAAAAAAAATACTTAGGTTTCTAAGATGCAGAATCATCTTTTAAACAGAAGTTAAAAAAAAAAAAAGAAGGAGGGGGGAACAATACACCAAAGATCAAGATTGTATCCTTGAAAATTAAAAAATAAATTTGATGAAATACAAAATCCAATTAATGACCTGGAAGATGAAAACTTAGACAGCCTCTAGAACACAAAGCAAGAGATGCAAGACATAGAAACGTGGCTTAACACGTGACCAGTGCATCTTCAGAAAAACAGAAGGCTAAATTAGAAAAGAAAATAGACAGATTTCAACAGAGATAATATCAAGACAAGACTCTTTAAAACAAAATGGCCTTGCATGAATGAAAGAAAAGAACGCTTAGGCCTAAACACATCAAAGAGCCATTCCTGACAGCTCTCTGAAGGACAAAGTGGGCAGATCAAAGGAAGTGAGTCCAACAGGCTCCTGAGACAATGCTCACAGGAGCCTGGCAACAGGTCTTTGTGCCTGTCATTGAAAATGACTTTGAATTGAGAATTTTATGCTCAAGTCCTCTGTGGTGAGTGAGACAAGCCTCCATCTTCTATAGTCAGAAACAAGTTCAGAGAATGAGAAAATCTGTAGTATGCTGTTTGATGTTTCAAGGAAGCCAATAAAAGAGGAATGTTTTTAATGTAAAGTGTGATAAGAGTTGGAAAAAAGTAATATATTTAGTTTCTTAGGCTTATATACTGTTTGTTTATTGTTTGTTTGTTAGGTTCCTACATAGCAAAGGCTGGTTTTGAACTTGTGATGTAGTCAGGACCGACCTTCATGCCTGACAACTTCATCTTCCCAATGTTGTGATTACAAGCATGTACCACTACCCGTGTGTGCATGCGTGCATGCATGTGTGCATGTGTGTTAAAATAATTTCATTAGTAGATGAAAGTTTGAAAATGTTACTTATGGGCTCAAAACAAATAGGAATAATGTCAAGGAGAATTCAAAAGAAGCAGTGAAGGGAGGAGAACAGCAGCAGACGCAGCTGGATAGGTGGGCTAGTAGTCAGAGAGGCATCCCTCTTGGTCAGTCATCCAGATTGAACAGTTCCAATGACACTGACAAGTGACTGCTGGCAAACTTACATATCCTGAAACAATGTATTGTGACCTGGCTTTGGATGGGGCTTGGTAACAGCAAAGTGACCTGAAACCACTATTCACAAGCTCAGAGGAACTTACTTTGGAAAATACTATTTAAAGAACAAAGACATGTGCCTGTACTTGGGGTCCTGGGGACAGAAGGCTCATGGATGATCAAGAAGCAGGTCACAGGGACTGAATAACACTCCTTGACAGAGATTTTGTGTTTCTATAAACCCAGATAGAATACATTGTATTCGGCCATCACAATGTTCCTATTAGTTAATTTTAGATTAGAAGCTGTCTTCTCACTGCAAATTCATGAGTGCGAGTGGGGTACTTGCTTTCTTTCTGTTCTCTGGGTCTCTGAGGGCCTGGGCAGGAGCCCCCTGGTTTTCTCTTTCCCACTTCCTGGTCAAGTGAAAAGGGCCACACAGGGCTGGCAGGCAACCCTGAGCTTACAAACCCACGGTGGTCAACGAACCTAGACAACTAGAGACAGTGCGGGGGGGCGGGGGTTGGGGCAGGAGAGTGTGGAGGAGCAAGCAGTGCTTTGCAAACTGACTGATAAATGCCAGCTTTAAAAGGCAGCCCCTCCCCAGAATGGCCTCTGATCTAAGACAGTGTAGTCACCAAATGGATCTCTCAGTTCTCCAGCCTTAGAGGTCTGGATGTTTATTAAAATCAAACTTCTTATAGTTAGAAACTATTTTAATTTAAAAAATATATTCCATACAGCTAGTCAGAATGCTCTGTACATATCAGTATATACACAGATGCCCCTCGTGTACCTGTATAGAAATAGATGTCATTCGTACTAACTTACCACTATCTAAACTCTAAGTGTAACTTTTGCTTTACCCCTGCTCTTTTTTGATACCAAACAAATGTTTCTGATTAAAATGATGGTTTTGAGTTTGGATTAGTCCCCTGAAGTATTATTTATTCTTCCCAGGTTTGAATCTGTTGAAAAATATGATTACATAAGTTCTATTTATTAATCTTATTTGCTCAGATAAAAATGATGACTTAGGACCATGTTTTAAAGGTCACTTAGAGACATATCCCTACTCACCTCCCCTGAAGGGTCCACCAATCTGCTAATAACCAGGGAGCAGAAACGGCTGCTTCAACGGTGTAACTAAATCTCACCAGTCTGTATTTTTCTATCTATAGAAAATGTACCAGAGAAACTTTCAGACTTCTTGCTGAAATCCAGGTGTACTCTTCTGGTGGCATCTCCAACATGAACAAAACTGTCTACCGGCAGAAATAAATGATGCACACCAGGGGCCAAGAACCTTCACAGAACCTTCACATGCTGAGTGAGCACGCCAGCTCTGTGGCTTGGGTCCCACAGATGTGACCTAGCCTTCCTCCCAGATCCACCTTTTCCTCTTATAATTAAGTCTTTCTTCAAAGCAGCCAGCTTGGTCCAAGCGAGCTTTGCCGCTGCCTCTGAGATTGTAGGCATTGGCTCTTGCAGAATTCCGATGCTGCTTTCTCCGTCAGTTTGCTTTATTGGCCTTTGAGTCTCTTTCCTCCCTTTGAATTATTTTTTTTAATTTTTTTATTGGATACTTTATTTACATTTCAGATGTTATCCCCTTACCCCACTTCCCCCCATTCACCCAGGAACCCCTTATCCCATCCCCCCTCCTCCTGCTTCTATGAGAATGTACCCCCAGCTAACCCCCGACTCCCACCTCCTCACCCACGAATTCCCCCACACTCAGCATTCAGCCTTCATGGGAAAAAGGATCTCCTCTCCCACCTATGCCCAGCAAGGCCATCCTCCCCTACATATACAGCTGGACCCATGGGTCCCTCCCTATGTTCTCCCAGGCTGGTGGTTTAGACTCTGGGAGCTCTGGTTGGTTGGTATTGTTGCTCTCCTCATGGAGCTGCAAACCCTTTCAGCTCCTTCAGCTTCTTCTCTCTAACTTCTCCATTGGGAACCCCCTGATCAGCTCAATGGTTAGCTGTGAGCATCCACCTCTGAATATGTCAGACTCTTGCAGACCTCTGAGGAGACATCCATATCAGGCTCTTATCAGCATGCACTTCCTGACTTCCACATCAGCGCCTACTTTTGGTGACTGCACATGGGATGGATACTCAGGTGGAATGGTCTCCAGATGGCCCCTCCTTCAGTTTCTGTCCCACACTTTGTCTCCATATTTGCTCTGATGAGTATTTTGTTACTCCTTCTAAGAAGGACCGAAGCACCCACACTTGGTCTTCCTTCTTCATGAACTTCATGTGGTCTGTGAGTTGCATCTTGGGCGTTTCAAGCTTCTGGGCTAATATCCGGTAATCAGTGAGTGAATACCATGTGTGTTCTTTTGTGATTGGCTTACCTCACTCAGGATGATATTTTCTAGTTCCATCCATTTACCTAAGAATTTCTTGAATTCATTGTTGAGTAATACTCCATTGTGTAAATGTATCACATTTTTCTGTATCCATTCCTCTGTTGAAGGACATCTGGGTTCTTTCCAGCTTCTGGCTGTTATAAATAAGGCTGCTATGAACATAGCGGAGCATATGTCCTTGTTATATGTTGGAGCATCTTCTGGGTATATGCCCAGGAGTGGTATAGCTGGGTCAGGTAACGCTATGTCCAATTTTCTGAGGAATTGCTAGATTGATTTCCAGAGTGGTTGCACTATCTTGCAGTCCCACCAACAATGGAGGAGTGTTCCTCTTTCTCCACACCCTCGACAGCATCTACTATCACCTGAGTTTTTGATCTTAGCCATTCTGACTGGTGTGAGGTGGAATCTCAGGGTTGTTTTGATTTGCATTTCCTTGATGACTAAGGATATTGAACATTTCTTTAGGTGCTTCTCAGCCATTCGAGTTTCCTCAATTGAGAATTCTTTGTTTAGCTCTGTATCTCATTTTTAATGGGGTTATTTGGTTGTCTGAAGTCTAATTTCTTGAGTTCTTTGTATATATTGGATATTAGCCCTATTTTCTACATGACACTTCACCAGGCTATTTCTTAGTGGAAGAACATCTTAGACACCATTCTTCCAGTTATCTTCCAAGCTCCTGGAGGATGGACATCCCATACCAAACCTATCTCCTGACAGAGCTGCTAGCACCTGTCTCTCTTATAACGATATATAGAGAGGCTCGAGGTGGTCTCTCTAAAATGCACACTGTTAAATACAGCTCTCAGCAGTGTGAGTGTGGTGACTCAGCTTTACAATCAAGCAAATCTTGTGTATCAGACAGCTTTCCTCTCACTGGGACAAAACACTAGCCCTACCCCCAATCAAGTGTGATGAGAAGGGCTTGTTTAGGGTCGTGGTTTCAGAGGCCTCGATCCACGGGTGCCTTGTTCTATTGCTTTGGGGCCTAAGATGAGGCAAGACATCAAGGCAATAACATGAGATAAGGCAAAGCTTCTCTTACCTCACAGCAGTGAGAACAGCAAGGGAGGGAGGGAGGGAGGGAGAGAGGGAGGGAGGGAGGGAGGGAGGACAAAAAGAGACAGGAGGCTAGAGATGTCAAGACTCACCCTTCAAAGGCACATTCCTCCAATTAAGGGCCACCTTCTAATAGTCGCTCAGCTATAAAATCATTAACAGATCAATCACTCCCTTGATGTAGAAAGAGCCACTGTGAGCCAATCAACTTTGACAACTGTGGGACCAAATGTTCAACACGTAAGCCTCTGGGGACATCTGATATCCAAACCAGAAATGAATTCCCTCTGACTAAAAGGCTTTTCTAAAAGAAGTAAAACAAATGTGCCTGAGTGTTGAGCTTGAGGCCATGGTCTACCATTGAAGAAGAAGAAGTCATGAGGATATCAGCTTCTTCCTTTGGAAGGCAGGACAGGCTAGGCTCTTCCTCAGTGGGGCTGTGAGGGTTACAAGGATGGGCAAATTGCTTGGACCACAGCAGGCTCTTAATAAATCACAGCAATCAGCCTTGGGTTTAAGGACGCTGAAAGGTGAAGGAGGGCTCTTCAGGTCCTTTTACCTACTCGTCTAGAAAGCCGAGGTTCGCAAATAGCTGAAGACGCTTTTATAGTTGGTGAACTCGATTCATCTCACTTTGGGAGAACATTACAGTGATACTTCCCATTACAAGTGAGAGCAGATTGTTTCCTCTTTAATTCTGAAGGGCAGTGTTAGTATGATTGGTATCTTTTGTGTAGACAGAGCAATTTCTATCATCCATTTCACTTTCTTCAGAGCAGGGTGCTGCCCCCACGCCCCCACCGCTACCAGAGCTGGGGCCTCCCTTGTTCTGGGGTTCTGGCTGCCCATTGTCTCTCTTAGCAGTTGGCTGCACCTCTTCCCTTGAATACATTGAACAATGAGAATATTAACCATTTTTCATGGCAGTCTGCTATAACAAGCTCAAGGGCTTTTTACTAACTAGTTCAGAGGGTGTTTTTCTGGCTAAGAATACCTTGGCTATCTCAAAAGCTGCAACTGCGATTTTGAAGGATCACCATCTTCTCCTTTTTCTCAAGGACCTCTTACTGTTCTTTACAAATGTTATCACCATTCTCTATAACTCATCACATTTATGAGGCTAGAGAAATCAGTTTTCTTTGTGCAATTTAGTTGACAATCCATTCACCCATCCTTGGGGAATTTCTAAAAAAAAACTCAATATGGATTTTATTCAGAATATACAAACAAATGGCATGGAATAATATATATACTGACTGAATGTTTATAATCATAAAGCATACGCTTTATATGTAATTCAAGTTAGTTTTAAACATTTTTAAGCCTTTCAACATTATATATATATCATTTTCTGTACACACACACACACACACACACACACACACACACACACACACATTCACACAGCCTACTTTCTCTTCCAAGAGGTGAGAAAAGGAAGAGAAATGGCAGCTTTGTAGCTAGCTGTAAGGGAAGCCAACCACAAGATTGATTCAATGGGAGGAAGACAACACATCTCCAAAGATTCCCTCAGTTCCACTCTCCCCCTTGCTTGCGCTACAATTTGTCGTAATAAGAAAGGGAAGATTTTCTGTCAGGAGAGCCAAAGAGCTTCTGTAATGCCTTGGGGGAAGTGTAGGAGACAAAGTGAGTGGAGATGGAGACTGTGTTTATGCTGGGAATGTTTTCATGAGTAGGAAGCCCAGAGATAATTTTTCAGAGCACACACACTGCTCATAGACATGGCTGAACACAAAACAAGTTTCCAGTGGTTTGGCCCCAAGGGTGGAGAATGGCTTTCTTCGTGGGAGTTTGTCCACTGTGGTAGAATTTGAAGGAAAGGGGCATTAGGATCTTTGACCCAGCATAGAGACTAGAATGCCAGAAAGAAAAATTGCCCACCAAGACAAGACAGACAGGCAAATAACAGGGTTCTGTAGTCTGCCGCATGAGCTGGCACAGGAAGTAGCAGAACTAGCAGTAAGACACTGTCCTAGAACATGAGTGACCTGAGCTGGGGTCAGGCAGTAGGTGAAGGTGCTGGCTTCTTTCCTTGGCCAGCTAGTGTCTACATGGCTTGTTAGGAAGGGAGTCTCCAGGGTGAACCCAGTTGCTCCTACACATGCAAGGGCTGCAGCATACCCTTGGAGCTCCTGAACTCAGATAGAAGCCCTATAAGCTAGAAGGCTATTTTTTTTTTCCAAGAATGACTGGGGACTTCTACTAGGCCCACACTCATAAAAAAATAGATGCAGAGGGACCAATCCTTGGGATGGGTAATTTTTACAAATAGGGAGGAGGCAGTGTTTAAGCTGAATATAGACTGCCAAGACTACGGGCCAACCTCTAATCCTTCTATAATCCCTTATTTACAGACCTCAAAATGAGACAGCATTTGGGGGTAGGGTTATTAAAGATGTAATTGGGTTAAAATAAAGCCTTTGTGGTGGGCCCTAATCCAATCTGCAGCTTTATAAAAAGAGATTGAGACAGATAGAAAAACCTCTGGGGCACCTCTGTACAGAGGGGTGCCATAGGGGAACATGATGAGAACATGTTGTTAAGGCATCCTGCATGAAATAATTTACTAGGTTATATCAGAGCATAGCAGACTGATGTCAAACTGGTATTCAGGGTCAGTAGTGCTAATAGGGAAGGCCTTAGCTGTAGACAGTGCTGTCTATATTTAGGGCCAGCAATGCTATAGGGAAGGTCTTAGCTTTAGACAGTCCTGTCTATATCAGGCTTTAAGGAGACAGAACAATGAATGAAATGTTAAGATCAGTCAGTCAATGAATCACAGGAAACAAAAGCACTTGATCCTAGGAGAAAATTATATCCATCACTGGTCCAGCCATCTCCCACGGCTCTCAGTTAACTGTAGTCTTGAGAAAAGCCATAAGTGATGGGCTGGTCACAAAAGGACTAGCAAAATGGCAGGTGGTACCACAGCAACTCAATGCCAGTGCTCTCTGGACTAGAGATACCTCCTGAATTGTAAACATGTCATGGCCGCCAGGTCCCAGCTATACTTTTCTTCTCCTCCTAACCCATTCTCACCGACAAGAAAGGACAGACAACTGGAATCCTGTTCCTTTGACTTTCTCTCCCCAGCACACCTCCTTTCTCTCAGTTCTCTAAGGGCAGAGGACCATGGGCATCTGTGCCCAGACCTCCAGTGTTCTTCCCATTGCTTCTTCTCTGCATTGCTCCCAGGTGACTCACACCATGTCACTTCCAGGGGCACGTAAGTACTATTTATGACCAAAATGAATATCAACAAATCTCATCCTAGGCTTTGATTAAGGGGATGGAGAAGCCCTGATATATTCTGAAATAAATTTAGATCAGGACAACTACTATTACTACTACTAAATGATAATGGTGATGATGATGATGATGATGACAATGACACATGAACAGATTCATCTTTTTCATATTCCCTTGAGGACCAAGTGGCCTTGTAGTGGGTAGGGTACAATTTGGGGATGACAGCTACCCAAATTTAAAATGAGCATGTTTTTAAATAGAGCAGGCAGCAGTTAGGAATTTGTACACTATGACATGTGGATCTGACCACATCAGCTCACAAAGAGGAATCAAATGGTTTGATCTGAACCATAGAATGGCTTGACGCAGTGAACAGACTGGAGATAAAATTATGGCCCAATTCTGAGATGACACAGCATGCTTCTGTTAAGAGAATGAGGTACGTATACAGACATTTTGTCTGTGGAAGACCTAATAAAATAATAATAATTAAAAAAAAGGTCTGTAGTAAGTTGCACCATAAAGTTAAGCAAGATCTCTTGGGTAAAAATAAGTGAGTGACAAAGCGGGGGTTGAAGGTAGTGGGCAGGATAAAGATGGCATCTGGACACATTGTCCTCTAAGGTCAGCAGTTCAAGCTTACCCAAGGTCACGACTGACGAAGTGCTCAGTGGAGGCTTGACCTCAATCTGGGCACAGCAAACAGCACATTGACATTGTCAAATTATCCCTGCAGATGGTAATCCAGTCACAGCTCAGTAGCCCGGGCCTCACTAACTGTCTGTGTCCTTGGCTAAGTGGCAACAAAGGCCGGCCTAGAGCAGCCACAGGCCAGTGTGTAGATGACTGACAGCATATGAAAGCCATCACCGCTTCCCATTCCCTTCCTGCTCCAAGGTTGTCAGGGGCTCTTGGGGCATCTCACCCATCGGTCTGTACTCGCAATTTCACTTGTCCTGAGCTAAAAGGAAAGGGACAAAGCATGTTCCTCGGGCCTCTTAACTGTGTCGGTTCTAGATCCCTCATTGTGTTGGCTCTACAGTCCCTCTGATGGCAAATGGCTCAAGTCCTCCTCACTGGAAGTGAGCCAGGGCAGCACTCTGCAGAACAATCCCTCAGAGCTCCAGGGACGAGAGACTGAAGCAAGCTTGAAAACCTGTGTCTGCATACAGGACAAAACACACATTTACAGGGGAAATGGGACTGGCCAACGCCACAAAAATGTAACTGAAAGTTTCTCACACACTAGGGAGTATGCCATGGAGGACTCAGCCTCACCTATGAGGAAAGTTTCTGTTTGACTTGAGTACTGGTTTGTCAAACTGACAGCTAAGTGGGGTCAAGTCAGTGTTGCGCAGAAGTCTCTGTGCACATGTACAAAAGAAGATTCAAAAATGCAGTCAGGACTGCTAGAGCTTACTGGTGGGGCAATTTTAATAGCTGTTTCAAGTTGGCCTTGGCAGGGTAGCCTGGATGTCAAAGAGAAAGGAATGACGAGGTAAGAATCTGCTTCAAAGGCCAGCCAGCCAAGGAGACGGGAACCGCTGCTGCCACAGAGCCTTGGAGAGAGGCAGAATTTCTCAGTCTGCAGCTCCTGGCCTGGGTCCATCCATTCACTGTGCTGCCTGTGTTCTGGGCTCCTGAGGCCAGGCCCCAGCCTTCAGAGACCGCGCCAACCATCACAGACTGCCTGCCACATCAACACTCAGTACGGCTGTGAGAAAGCAGCCCTATCTCTGTATTCAATTCATTCTTTCAGAAAACCCACAAGATTCCTCACCCTGAACACATCCCACTGCTCATGGGAAAGTCTCTGGTCTCAGCCCTCCAGGCAGCATCTTACATGTTAGATTAGAGCTGACTCAGACAGTTTCAAAGCTGTTCACCACAAGGGAACAAAAGCAGCCACCTGCCAAAGTCTGGAAACACCCTTGGGTCTGGAGCCACTGGGTGGCTTGTGGGACTCTGACACCTACCTGTTTACAGGGGCCTTGCTATCTCCAGGTTCTTCTAAGCTCACAACTAGTTTTGACCCAGATCTGACTGCTGACCTAGGGTCATGCAGGATGAATATCTTTTTCGATATTGACAGCCTAGATCCTAAACCTGCTGCTGTTCTTGACATGCAGATCAAGGTAATTTCCCCTCCCTGCTGTCTGTCACCTAAGGCTCCCCTCCAGTGGGGACAGGTAGTGCCCCACCTGCTTCCCTGAGAACCACTCCCTGTACCTGTTGTCCCATGTCCCATAGGTTAGACCTGGATCCTTCCCATGCCTCACCCTCTTTGGCTAGGCTGTGTATGCATCATCTGTAGAATGAGGAAGTTTACATCTTCCAGGAAAGATGTTCTGCTCTGCAGACACTATCCCCTTTATATTCCATGTATCCACTGTCTTCACTGTGGTGACCTGTCCTGTGGTGGGCACTGGGTAACTCTGATCTCAGATTATTCATCTGCCCTGGATTCTCCCTGCTGGCTAGTTCTCAGCCTCAATTTCTCTTCTTTACTCAGGGAAAACTGTTGCTGCACTGCCCAACCTTTAGCACTTGACTTCAGCCTCCCTTTCCTGTCAGAGCTCTTCCACATTACAAGACCACCTAGGAGCAAACACATACACACCTGGAGGAACTAGCACAGGCAAGAAAAAGTAAATCTCCATCGCGTATGGTGGCATATTCTTATAGGCTAGGACTGGAAAGAGGGCAAGAGGGCTGAGGCAGGAGAATCACAAGTTGGAGGCTAGCCTGGGCCACAGAGCTAGGTCCTGCCTTCAAACACACACACACATACACACACACCAGGCCACATGCATAAGCACATGCACACTCGAATGCATGCACAACACACAGTGTAATGAATTACCCATAGTTCACCAACAGTTTCTTCTCTAATCCAATGATTCACTAGAAAAGGGTAGTCTCCCATTCTCTTACCTGGTCACAAGATGGCTACAAGGACCAACTGTAGACACAAGCTCTCTGACAAACATCAATTCTGACAGAGGAGATCCACCACCACTGTCAACCTAAGAGCATCATACCTCCCTCACCTGCACTGATGATCGAAAGAGAAGACTGAGCCACGTGCTCCTCTTCAGCCCTTCCCTGCTTGTCCCTGCACTGCAAGCCTCACACTGTCTTATAATCACCCATTCCACATAGCAACAGTATTTAACTCACTTCTGAGCAAGAACAGTGCCAGGATCCCATAAACAGCTTTGCCAGCGACTGATGGATGTGCGAAGAAACAGAGGAATGAATGAGACAAAGTTTGGTTTCATACACTAAACGTTGGTGGGAATGCTTGATAAGACTGCAGTCTTAAATCAGTCAGAATGACTTAACAGTGGCCATCCCATTCAGTGCCATCCCATTCTGTGCCCACAGCGGAGAGAGCTGGGTCCCAGCCCTGCCTTGCACTCACCGGTACGGCTCCATGGTGCGCATGGCATAGAATAGTGCCTCCTCCAGCATCCCCAGGTTGATGCAGGCATCCATGGCACAGTCCAGCACCTTCAGCTGGTAGATGTTGCTGTCGGGAAGCTGTTTGGCGTTGCTGGTTATAATCGCCTGGCACAGGGCCAGAACCTGTTCCCACTCTGTTATTAACTTAGTTAAGGACTCATTGCCTCCATCAAGAAAACACAGAAGTAAACGGAGCCAGCTAAGAGGCTGAAGAGCTTCCAGGCATGGGGGGTGGGGGTGGGGGTGGGGACACCCATTATTTTGCACAGAGAAGCAGCCTGGAAACATACTTGAGAGACAAAAACACATTCAAGTGGCATCTTAGCAAAATAAATTCTCTTTACACCAACAAGCCATTCTCTAACCCAGCCTGTACTTTAGGAGAATTAAAATTCCCAAAGAAACAGTCTTTCCTCATACTTGTACATCTTTCCTTTCAACTCAGTTGAGGAATGAGTGAATGTGTTTATTAAACTGGACCAAAGGTTTAGTTCAGCTTCCAATTATTTACTGTGGAATTATTTCTGTTTAAAAGAATCCCTCTGGAGAAAGGAGAAGCATGTGTTTGCTTCTGATTCATCCGAGTCCAGCACATGCATGGAGCCCAGCCCACACCAGTGTATAGGCCTGTGGCTGCTGCTGTCGTCTGAAGAAATGTGTTTGTTTAGTATAAAACAAGGTGATCCAACCTATACTTAACTGAATACATGTGTTCTTATTTGAAACCCAAACACTAAAAGAAGATATTAAAGTCTGGGTGTGACAGTGCACACCTTCAATCCCAGCACTTAGTAGGCAGGGGCAGTTGGTAGTTCCAGGCCAGTGTGGTCTACAGAGTGAGTTCCTGGACAGCCAGGACTATATAGGGAGCCAGGCAGAGAGAGCGAGCCAGGGAGAGAGAGAGAGAGAGAGAGAGAGAGAGAGAGAGAGAGAGAGAGAGAGAGAGAGAGAGAGAGAGAGAGAGCGAGCGAGGGAGCGAGGGAGGGAGGGAGGGAGGGAAGGAGGGAGGAAAGGAGGGAGGAAAAAATATTAAGAATAGTTTATATAAGTGCATCTTGAACAAAAGAAAATGCTGTCTTAAGAGCAGGGAGACCCATTGCTCAGTAGCTACGACTTTCTCATTAACCATCTGCCAATTAAGGCAGCAATTAACTTCGTGGGGCCTCAGTGTGACATCCCACTTCCCATGCTCAGGATGGCCCCAGACCACTGGCTCCACTAACTCATCTGCCTCAGTCTCCCAAGTCATTGGGCCTACAGGTGTGTGGTATCTGGTCCAGCCTCTATGGTCACCTCTGCAGACTGAAACTCCATCCTCTATTTATAGAGGCAGCCGGAGTACTGGAGCCATGGGGCTTCCTCCAACATACTGCTGAAGGTATGTGTGCACATGGGGACTCAGCTGGGGCCATCACATTCTGCTACCCTGTTGTTTGAGGCTGGGCATCTCTCTGCCCACCATGGTAGCTCTGTACTATTCTGCTTTGATGTTAGAAATCCACTTGGGGAAAACCATTTGAAGATTCAAACTACAGAAGGGATGGTATGGATCCTCCTCATCAACAAAGCTTGGCTCAAACCAGAGCTGATTCCATCCTCTATCGGAGCTGCAGCTTTGAGAGTGTCAAATTCTTCAAGGTAGGCTGAAAAGAAAACACCCATTTCAGTAAAAATCAAATAAGACAATGTGTCTAAAAATGGAGGGAAATCTTTTCGTGTCTTCTCATGAGATAGGTGGTGTTCTTTGGGTATCATAATTATGGCTGGAAAGTTGACTGGGGTACACAGAGCATAAGGCAGAGATGTGACTGCCTTTCTTTTTTCTTCCAGTCACAACCCCTGAGCCTGAGAAGCTGAAGAGAAGAGGATGGAAGATGGAGTCATTTCTCCTCTGCTCCTGTCTCTTCACAACTCCACGTTCCACGCACTTCCCCTAAACTTTGACTCAGGTGTTCTTCATCAGTGTCCTAACTCAGCAAGCCTCACCTTGGGGCCTATGTGTGCAAAGCTCCTTCACTCCTCTCTCCAGCAAAATCTACCTCTCCACTGCTCCTAAAACACCATCAGTGGGTCCTTCTAGCAACCAAGCCACACCTGGGAACTGGGAAGCTCCCAGGAAAGACGTTTCCTCTCAGCTGAGGCACGCCACCTTACTCCAGAGCACCATTTCCTTGGGGAGCTGAGGGCCCTTTATGTCACCTCTTAGGGTGAGTCCTGGCTTTGATCCCAGAAGGGGTTCATATACTGAGGACAGTGATTTGAAGTTATTGACAGTTGGTGATTTTCCTTTGTATTCGTGTGACATGGACGTTTCAAGTTTGCTGAGCGAATCCCCCAGAGGTTGGGGGAAAGTGGTTTCTTAGGCAATACGCTGATTTTGAAACAGATTGTCGTGCTAACCTCTGTGGCTTTTCATTCCAGGATTAGATGTTTGACAAACTGTCAGGAGGCACGGCTGTCTCTTACACAATGCCAGACATTTCTGTGGCAAGGTTTGAGCCTTGTTGTAACATCGCTTGCCGGATCCCCATTGTTACTTGTCTACTCATTTCCATAATGTGCTCTGCCTCATCAAGAGGCTGAGGTGGATGCCTTGCAAGTGGAAACCAGATGTGATGTTCTGTACTCACTCATAGGAACACATCTACACCCCCAACCAAGAAGCAAAGGACTTCAGACCAACCTCCCTCCCAATACTGGCAACCATCTCCTGGCAAACAAGGTAAGGCTTTTTATGAAAACCACTCCAGGAAGTTCAGCGGGAGGAACAATTTTAACTACAAGTCTCTTCCTAAGTTAATGCTCAGATTTTGCCTTGCCACCTGTGGCATCTACTAGTTCCAGTGAAGTGCTGAGCTCTGTGCAGGATGGGGGCTTTCTTTCAAATGCTCTAAATCACTATAGCAGAGTGGGGACAGACGGACGGACAGACAGACAGACATGGGAATGAAGTCACTTGGGAATGAGTTCAACTTCTTAAGACAGGGTTCCAGAGCAAGGTCTGTGTGCATCTGGTGATGCTACTCAGCCTAGCATCCTTCTGGGCAGCCTCGCATAAAAACTCTGTGCCCATTCCTGGTAGCTTCTTTCCTCATAGGTGGCATGCTGGCCAACAGCACATCTGTCACCTCTGTGTATCCACTGAGGTGCTCTCCTTCATGGCTGGCCTGAAGTCCAACTCACCTCCCTAGATACAGTACACTCAATCATCTCCTTTAAAAAGCCTTAATCCCTGTCTCTGTCTCTCTCCTCTCTCTCTCCCTCCCCTTCTCTCTGTATGTATGTATATGTATGTTCACTCTAATATGTATTGCATTATTCTGTTTTGCATGATATAATGAACTATCCGATGCAAAATGAAGCAAAGATAGGCTTGTGAGTTATGGAGGCTCGAGTCCAAGTTTAAAGGGTGCCCTCTAGTGAGGGCACTGGACAGCCATGGTGGGAGTGGGTGTCAGAATAAGCGTCCATATTTCAAGCCTAGAAGCAGAGATGACAGGACTTTATGGTCCCCTTAAAGGCATCCTTTCAATGACTTCCCAGTAGGTTGTTGTGGATTTAGGTTAATGCTTGTATTGTGTTAATTGGATTTCCAAAATTGCACAAAAATCCCACCCACGTTAAGGGTTCCTGCCCCTAATTGGTTCTGATTGGTAAATAAAGTTGCCAGCAGCCAATGGCTGGGCAGGGAGATAGAGGCGGGACTTTGGTATTGCCGGAAGGGGACAGAGAAGGAGGATTTAGAACGGTCAAGCCAGGAAAGGAATAAGGTCCAGGCTTGAGAGCTGCAGAAGAGAGGCATACCAATCATGTAAGAGCCTGGGAAGAATGGCCCCAGCACCCCCCCCAACACACACACACTGAGTCTAGGGCAGCAAAGATAGAATATAGATTTTAGGAAGTAATAAATAATTCTGGAATATCAGAGGAGAACGTGTGCTAGCCACATGAAGGTCTGGGAGTGGCCTGGCCATTGAGCTGCTTAGTGCACATTAAAATAGAAATCTTTCATTCTGGAATCCAGGACATTGGGGCAGGTAGCAAGCAATACACGATGCCCACTGAGCGATAATCATCCACAGCAACAGTAGGCCTCACCTCTTACGTGTCAGCCATACTCCTCACTAGAGGCACACTGGGATTTTGACACATGGATCTTTGAGAACTACTAATATGAACCACAACACCTAGTAATTTGCATAATTGCCATCCCACTGTGAGGGAGTTGTGTCTTGTAATTTCTGCCTCTATCACAAGGTGGATGAGGACTACTCAAATTCCTGGCAGAATCAGTTTCTATGTAAGTCTCATCCAGGTGAAACTGAAAAGGCTCCAGGAGCCTCCATGGCCTGCCTTCTCTGAGTAGGCCCACAGAGAACAAGACTCCATGGAAGTACAGCAGCTCCGAGTCTATGAATGTCAACCCAGAGCCAACTGTTTTTCAATGCCTTCCATCAAGCTGACAGATGGAGTTCCAAATTCCTCCTTAATTTTGTTCCATTCCTCATAACAAACTTAGTTTCTCTACAGGCCGACAAATAAGCCATACCTCAGACTGAATGGCTATGAGATTCTTCATAGGATCAGCCCTGTGCCGTCTCCTTTCTTATTTTATATTCTGAATTTCTATGACTACAGCCCAAGATCACAGTTGTTTCTGGAGAGTTATATCATACTTGTACACTTTATGAAATTTTGATATTTAACAAAGTGATAGGTTTCTTTCCTGGGTTTGGCTGCAGATTTATGTGCTTCAACTACTTGCCCCAAATAGAAAACTTTATATACAACACTCTTGTTGAAGATCATCTTCTGAAATTCAATAGCCTTTCAAACTTCCAAGGATCTGCTGAGCTCTTGGTTCTATTCTCTCTCCTGTGCTTTCCTTCCATTTATTCACATGCTTGAAAAGTCTCTTAAGTACTGAATCAAAGGTGGAGGAGACAGAGCCCCCCTCCCCGAGTAACGTTCGTGTCACTTGATCATTGAGTAAGAAGCCTAGATCTGCTAGTCTCCAAATGTCTTGACTACTTCTTTTCAAATTCTCTAATGAAATCTAGATGCAAACTTTACATCTAGAAGTAAAGCCATACAGCAGCTTGGACATGGCAGCCTTTTTTTCTATTTCTTATCAACCAACTATAAGTTCATTGCTCAGACTCTTAACAAACTCACTGAGCAACTGATTTCTGTAATTACATATTTTACTGTTAAAAGAAGAACCGCTTGTCTACCTATCTCCCCTGTCCTTCACAATTTTCTAACATTACTGATTGGATACCTTACTTGCAGATTTCATTCCTTCCTGGGATATGGTCAGCCCAAAGTGCCTGATGACCCTCTGGTGATCTTTCCATATTCTAAAGTCTCTTTCTTACGTGCAGTTCCCCATCATGCTGTGTCCACGTGGAATCCTCTATGGACAGTGCCTTCTGTCTGTCTCAGCTTCTGTCTCTCAGAATCCTGTCCCTGACTTGGGAGTTCCTTTACACAGTAAAGTACCAGTGAGGCATCCAAGATGATCCCATCACATGCTGTCTCTCTCTATTCTGAACTTTGACCTATTCATGTTCCTTATCATTTATGCCAAGAAAATGTATAATGAAGAACCCCACTGCTGCTGTTTCCTGTTTGTATGTCTGAGGGTCAATGGTATTGAATTATAAGGATTCACACATTCCTTTCCAGAGACTAAAGTGGTTATAGGAGAAAGGGGTCTATGAGTTTTACCTTTTGCACACAGAGTAGGAAAAGGAGGAGGAGGAGGAGGAAGAGGAGGAGGAGGAGGAGGAAGAGGAGGAGAAGGAAGAAGAGGAGGAGGAAGAGAAAACAAAACACCTACAGCTTACCTCCCTATTATTCCTGGGCCATACTATTAACCGATGGTGGGGTACTTGTAGGGCATCTATGCTGACCTTACTATGGCTGCTCAACACCACTGGGCCACTCCCCACACTGCTAGCTGGGCCCAGATACAGCACTTGCACTTTCAGACCTTGCCTTGGCTCGACTGACTGCTCCACACTATGGTAAAGCCGCAACCAGCAGTGTAGCTCGGCTTGCAGGTGGAAGGATACTCCAGTGCGCCTTCAGCTCTTCGATTTTTTTCAGCGATTCTTGAACCTCCTTCCATATTTGCTCGTCACCCGTTAGCATATCAGCATCCTGCTCGGGCCAAATGGGGAGACGGGCAAAAAAGACAAATGGTCCAATTAAAACATGGGCAAAGGATTTGAACAGACATTTCTCCAAGAAAGTCAAACAGGTGGCCTACCAGCACACGAAAACACACTCAGCACCATTAATCATCAGGGAAATTCAATCCAAAGCCACAGTGAGATGCCACCTCCTGCCCAGCAACACAGCCCTGACTTGCTACAGAGGAGCAAGGAACAGGAGGTGTCATTAGGAATGTAGAAGAGCTGGGGGCTGGTACTCCACAGGTGGAAGTGTACAGCGAGTGGCATGACTTTGAAAAATGGGCTTTTCAGCTCCTCAAGCAGTCAAGCTATCTGTATTCCTTAACTTTATGCCAAGAAAACGTGTGATGAAGCACCCACATGGCCCACCTAGCTGATGTCTGCTGGCTTGTTTGCTATGAAGCTTCTAACAAAACCCAGAAATGCCACATTACCAACAGCGTGCTATCATCTCAGTTCTACTCCCTAGACTGGCAACCATGAGAAATGAGTACATGTTCAACAAAAATGTGTGCATAAATATCCATAATGGCTAAAAAGGATGCAACGGAAATGTCCATCGTGTGATAACAGGCAGACAAATAAAGACAGTATGACAGACTACTACTCATAATAAAATTAACAAAGTATTAGTATATGCTATAAGTATATGATGAACCGAAAAACACTACTCTGAGTGAAAGGAGCCAGTCATTTTAGGCTGGTGACATGGCTCAGTGTTTAAAGGTGGATGCTGCCACACTTGATGGCCTTGCGACCCATATGGGAGATGGGAAGAACTAACCCTTAGAAGTTGCCCTCTGATCTCCCCATATCTTCCATAGCATGCATTCTCTCTCTCTCTCTCTCTCTCTCTCTCTCTCTCTCTCTCTCTCTCTATCTCTATCTCTCTATCTCTATCTCTATCTCTATCTCTCTCAAATAAAATAAAATAAAAATATAATTAAAGACTCTTAAAAGACATGATTCCATTCATATGAAATGACCAGACTGGGAAATCCATAGAAGGCAAACTGGTGGTTGATTGGGGCTAGGCTAGGTCAATTAGAGGAACTGGGGAGTGACTGCTAGTGGTTGGGATGCCTTCAGGGATGATAAAACTGTTCTGGAACCGACCGTGACGCTGGCTGGACAACTCTATGAAGAGAGTAAAGCCCACAGATCCATATGTTGTAAGCCCAGTGAATAGAGTAATTCGTGAATTATGAGTCAACAAATCTGTTTTTGAGGAAAGTGTAAGAGAGAGAGACTTTTAAAATAAAGCTGTTACTTGAGGGCTGGATGGTCCAGAGGACCATCTAAAGGACTTGAGCTTGGATCCCAGAATCTCTGCCAACTCCGGGTGATTCACTGCCTCTTCTGGGCTCCCAGGACACCGGTACTCAGATATGTGTACAACTTCACACAGTCACACACACACAGTAACTCAGCACGGCTCATCAACACAGCGAAGACAAAGAAAGGCAAGTCTGCTACACTCATGTTGACCAATCCCAACTTTCACAAAAAATTAGGGAGAAGAAAATATATTAACATTAATTTTTTCACATTTTAATAATTTTTTTAAATGTAAAACAAATGAAGGAAAAAGTCCATCAAGATGATGAGCTGTCATGTATTAAATGTGTGATCTTAGTTCACACTCAAGTCTTCCATGTTTCCAGCTTACCAATGTGCCCCAGCACACAGCTGAGCGCTGGGTACCAGGCAGGTATGTGGCACTGTGCTGTGTTACCAATACTGTCCTATTTTATCTTCAAGCAGCTCTTAAATAGGCAAGGCCATCCCTGGTGTATTCATGGGTGGGACGTGGACATAGTCTACACCCTGGGCCAGACAGTGAAGTCCCCCTGGCTTTTAAGATACTGGAAAGTACTTATAAAAGCAAGAGGAAAAAAGTCTGGTATCACTGCCCACCTCTAATCCCTGCATACCCAGTATTCCATGTTAGGTCACATGGTACCTGCTATTCCCCACCCCCAACCCCTGCACACCCAGTACTCCAAAGAAAAGTTTTGAATCCGAAATTCAACTCAAAAACACATGATTCGCCAAAGCAAACAAACAAACAAAACCCCAAAAATCAAACAACAACAACAAAAATTAAACCACACAAAATGATGGAAGCAAAGCTGAAGTGGTCTGATCCCCAAAGGCTGTGTTCTCATCATGTCCTCCTCTCCCGCTGTGGCCTCTCTGACATGTTCAACAAGCTGTTACTTCCTTACATCATTTAACAGAGTAGGTTCTTGTCACGTGTGACTATTCCAACTTAAGTTGCTTAAAACTGCATGCAGCAAAATGCCCAGCTCCTCAGCCATACTCACCACCTTTCAAGAGGTGCCCACTGGACAGCACACCAGACAGTGACACCCATGGGATGTCTGTGGGACAGTGCTGCGGCAAAGAGGCCAATCAGAGGATAGTAGCACACCTCGGACACCACTCGATCCATCATTCAGTATTCACATTGCTCTGTGTGGTGTCCAGGAGGAGGTATGGAGGATGCTGAGTCATGGCAAGAGTGGGGGATAGTCAAGGTGAAGGGCCAGCATCTTCCTGGAAACTCTCAATGTGCTTCCTCAGGGACAGACCAATCCCTGTGAGAACCATTGTGGGAATAAGTTCTGTGTTGCCAGTGGGAAGATATACATCATTCAGGTGTTAGGGTCAGGAAAAAAATGAAGGCAGTGAAGACCAAGAGAACAAGGTCCCATGTGCAGCTGAGGTAGATGGTGTGCACACGGAAGTGAGTGCCATGGTCTGCAAACCAGGGCTTTACCTGTTGTCTGTGCTATGTGCACACACAACAGAAGGTTCCTTTGAAAAGGAACCCACACATGGACAGGCAGACCCAGCTCTTTGTGTACACAGAAAGGACAGAGGGAGCAAATCTCTGTGGAGAGGTGTACATCAATCTCCCTCTACATTCCTGCTCTAAGTTCATGTTCATCTCCTAAAGTCTCGGATTGACCATCTCATCCCCCCACTTCAGGGGCCACAGTCATCCTTGATTAAATGTGCCTGTTTTATACTTATTAAATGGTAGTTCAGTCCTAGGCTCTAAGGCAGTGGTTCTCAACTTTCCTAATGGTGCGACCCTTTAACATAGTTCTTCATGCTGTGGTGAACCTCCCCAACTGTAAAATTATTTTCATTGCTACTTCATAACTGTAATTTTGCTACTTTTATGAATCATAAAGCAAATATTTTTGGAGATAGAGATTTGCCAAAGGAGTTACAACCCACAGGTTGAGAACTACTGCTCTAAAGAAAATATCTTGCTTGCCAATTCCTCTAGTGGACAAATAGTAGATCTCACTTCCTGATTGCCCAGAACCTGTAGTACTAGATTACCTGGCAGAGGACACTGAGTTGTCGACGGGATTGAGTTCTTTACAGATGATTATGAAACCACAAACCATTCCAGATTATCCAATATAATTATGGTAACCTTCAAAAGTAGGAGAGATGCTGAAGAGAAAGCCAGTGTGTGTGTGTGTGTGTGTGTGTGTGTGTGTGTGTATGTTTGTGTGTGAGTGTATGTGTGTGTATGTGTGTATGAGTATATGTTTGTGTGTGTATGTGAGTGTGTGTGTGTGAGTGTGTGTATGTGTGTATGTTTCTGTGTGAGTGTGTGTGTGTATGTGTGTATGTTTGTGTGTGAGTGTGTGTGAGTGTGTGTGTGTGTGAGTGTGTGTAGGGTCAGGTTGAAGAGGCAGCAGGGGAAGTGGCTGCTTACTTCTGCACACCCCAGCCCACTGGGAACAGGTGCTGGCTTTAAAGACGGCAAATTGAACAAGTCAAGGAATATAAGCTGCCCGAGAGACTGGAAAAGCACGCAAGTAGACTCTCATTTGCGGCTAGTGGGAAGGAAGGCAGCCTTGCCAATGCCTTGATTCTCATGCAGTGAGATAGAGTCAGGCTTCTGACCTAGAGAAGAGTAAAATAAAAGTCTGCATTGTTCTAAGCCTCTTGGTTTGTGACGAGTGGAACCCAGCACACATATCTTCTGGACCTCTGGCTACTGGAGCGCTGCACATGGCCCCCCTCGATCCTGAAATTAATTAATTTGATCACTCATTAACTCTATAAACATGTAATGAGTGCCTACTAGGAACTGCTGTAAGCACTGGCAGAAAAACAAGTCAGCCAATCACGCTAACACAGAAGAGAATGACAGACAGAGGGAAGAGGGCTGGGGTTGGGAGTGGGGTTTAAAGGATGTGTCGGGGAAGGTCTCAGATAGAAGGCTGCAAGAGGTGAAGGAGTAGCAGATAGGGGGCATAGAGAGAAGGACAGCAAGGTGTAATGCGCTGAGGCAGGAGCAGGCCTAAGAGTGCATAGGGCAATGTGGCACTGAGCTCGTGGGCTGTATTTTATGTGGATTGTGTAAGTCATAGTTTAGTGTAAGTTTACTAAAGCCAAACACAGGTTTCCTCAATCTAAACCCTTCGTTATCCCTTTCTCTCCCGAACACCTAGCACAGAGCTTCGAGTGGTACAGAGCTCAGCTGAATGACCTTAAAGTGGATCTGGAAGAGGTGATGTATACTTGGAAATTTCTAGATATCTCTTGGACGTGCCTCACTCCCCACCCCAACCCCCCAACACACTTGTAGGGTGTCTGTGCCCAGATATTCCGAAGCCCGAGGAACAGACACACACAGTTTCTATCCCTGACTGCCAAGGCAGGATTCGAGCCCGCTGGTCTGCCTTTGCCTGTCTCCTGGGTTTGCTTCAAGGATGAAACTTATCTGTGAGTAGATATTTTAAAGGATCTTCAACCATGATTCACTACTAGCATCTGAAAAACAGTAAAAAAAAAAAAAACCTAACGTGGACTTCAGACAAATCCAGTATGTGTGCAAAGGGTGGGTGAGGCCGTGGCCCAAAACAAAGCCATTTCATGTGGGCATTACAACTAACTGTGACACCAGAAGCACAGCCTGATGGCTTTCTTGCTGGTTGACACTAAGCCTTTATTTACGTAACAAAAGCACATAGTCTCTGAAAGCAGCCCTCAAGCATTTGTGAATAGAGATGACTTAGTAACTGAGCTGGAGGAGTCCAGTTCATGGCTCAGGCCTGAATCTAACACTTGCTGGAATGTTCACCGTGGTCAACGTCTCTGCACTCTGGGTCCCTAACTCACGACGCTCCTATCTGCTTTTCACATCTGTGCTCACAGTTGGTGTCTGTGTCACCACTGTACCAGGCCACAGGACAACACTCAATTGTGTATGTACCTAAACAGAACTTTTGAATATAAACAGAAAAGCTAGTTAGGGAAGCAGACTTAAGCCTTCTATTCTTTTCAATGCACAAATATGAGAGAAAGCTAATATGTTCATCTCCCAAGTCCTTAAGTATGAAGTCAATAAACATATATTTACATTTCTATTTTTCCTTATCCATATCCAAACACATGAACAAAACTTCCAATCATTTGGGACAACTTATCTAGGAAAGGGAAAACCATTTTTTAAATTTCAGCTTTACTAATTAATATAAAAGTTCTTGAACAAATGCCTCCCCATTGCCTGTAGAAGATTGAAAATTCTCATTTCATGCTTATTTATATTTAAACTATTGACTATATTACTATGGGCTAGAGACACAGCTCAATGGTTGTGGAAAGCTGTGCAGTGCCACGCCTCTAAGATGACTCCGGTTTCCGCCTTCCGCCATCCCGATGGCAAGAGCTCTTAGGAGTAAACAAGCCCTTATTTGGCTGTGGCTGGTGATCTGGCTTGCTTCCGTGTATGTGGACCTATCTGCTGTCGCCACGTGGCTCGCTGGAGTAGGTTAGCCCTAGACTACTTAAGCCTGGGAGGCGCCTCGCCCGGGGTCAGAAGCTTATTCAAGGTTCCTGAATAAACTGCGTGAAGAAGAGCTCAGGTGTTGCGTTATCCTTGCTGGTCGAGGGGGCGTGACAAGTGGTGGCCCGTACGGGGAACCGGGGGCTCAGAACTTTTTGCAGTCAGAGCAGCGCTGGTAAGTTCCCAGGTAACGTTGGAACATAGGAAGGCCCTCGGTAAAAGAGGCAATAAAGTTTCTGGGTAGGAACGATAAAGTTCCCAGGTAAGTGGGACAAGGGAAAGTTCTCAGTTCAGAGACTATAAGGTTCCCAGCATTGGGACAAGTCGCATCAAGGAGCTAGAAAAGGGTAGCGATACACTAGAGCAGTTAAAAGAAGAGTGATCTCAAAAGTCTGAAAATGGAGAGAGCTCAGTGTTTCCCAATGTTCCTTAAGGGACCAGGAAAAGTGGTGATGGTTGCTATTTGCATTAATGGCTTAAACTGCTTCTTTAAATTTCTTGCCTGGATTTATACGGGTTCAGCAAGTATGTTCTCAGAAGCTATACACTCATTATCTGATAGTTGTAACCAGGGTTTCCTAGCACTGGGTATCAGCAAGTCTGTTCAGATACCAGATCCTTTTCACCCGTACGGCTTTTCAAGTATGCGCTATATTTCTTCATTGATCAGTGGTGTTGGTATTTTCATGATGGGCGCAGGACTCCCTTGGTATCATGGAGTCATGGGATTGCTTCATCCTCAACCAATGGAATCCCTTCTATGGGCATATTGTATTTTAGCAGGATCTTTGGTGTCTGAAGGAGCGACACTTCTTGTTGCTATAAATGAACTTCGTAGGAGCGCCCAGGCCAAGGGCACATCATTTTACAAGTGTGTCATAGAAAGTCGTGATCCAAGTATGAATGTTATTCTATTGGAGGACACTGAAGCTGTTTTAGGAGTGATAATAGCGGCTATCTGCATGGGCCTTACCTCCATAACAGGCAATCCGTTGTATGACAGCCTGGGTTCCTTGGGTGTGGGCACCTTACTAGGTGGGGTCTCAGCATTCCTCATCTATATGATAGGGAAAAGCAAGCATGAAGGCGATACTGGTGGTTCTGCTGATGTGCAGCCTGAGTTGGATACCAGCTTCGATGGAGCCACGATAGGGGATCCTATCAGTCTTTCCGAGACCCATGCCGATATGTCATGATGTACAAATGTTTCCCCACTTTTTTACTACTAATAGGAGTTTAGATGTTCCCTTTTTGCCTTTAGATAGAGAGCTTGCTAGCATAAATGAGAATAGAGATATTGATTTGTTAGGTAGTTTGTGTTTTTTGAAAATCAGGAATATTAGTGATTATAGTGATTGTGTGATGCTGTACAATCAATCTGCAGCCTGGTTTGATGATCCCTCTTCGAGTGTGCCAGTTGATGCTCCTCATTCTATGACCCTGTTTAGAGAGAAACGAGATTTTGGCATAACAGCAGCCATCATCACGGCCATTTCCATCACTGCAGCAGGAGCGGTGACTGCAGCTATAGCCATGGATCATACAGTACAAACTGCCTTCACCCTTAATGATCTGTCTGGCAATCTGGCCGCAGCTCTTAATGCCCAGGCAGCTGTTAGTGCACAATTGAAAGGTGAGCTGATGATGGTTAATCAAAGAATTGATTTAGTTCAAGAGCAAGTGGATATCCTTTGGTAGCTGGCCCAATTAAGATGCCAATGAAGATTTTCTGCATTGTGCGTGACCTCTGTGCAGTATCAAAACTATACTTGTGCGGCTAATCTATCTCGCCAGTTGTCTCGATATCTTTTAGGGAATTGGTCCACTGGGTTTGATGATCTGATGACTGAATTGCGAAGGTCCATTGCTACAGTGAATTCCACTCATGTAGATCCCGACTTGGCTTCTGGATTGTCATCTTGGATATCTACTGCTATGAAGCATCTTAAAGAGTGGGCGGGTATCTGTGCCTTGGGTGGTCTGTCGGTGCTGATCTCTCTGGTGGGTCTGAGGTGCATATGCAGGATTAGAGCCACACAGAGACGTGACGCAGCCATGATCATACAGGCCTTTACAGCCATAGAGGCAGGACAGTCCCCATAGGCATGGCTGGCAGCCACAAAGCAATGATTCATCACGTTCAGGGTGCAAGGCTGAGCACTGCACTTGAGGCATGCAGCGTGTGGATAGCGGCCTCGAGGAGAGCATGTCTGATACACGCGGGTTAGTACCGTCCTTTCCCCATTATGTCCTATCAATGTTCCCGCCCCTGAGAAAAATTGGTACTGGATGGGTCAGGCTTGATTTGGGTTGGTGAAACCAATAGGAGAGCCTGTATAATATCCCTGCTTCATGCTGTCAGAGATCAGACCTCTATCCTCACCTGTTTCGCTTTATTAAAACAAAAAGGGGGAACTGTGGAGAGCTGCGCAGTGCCGCGCCTCTAAGATGGCTCCGGTTTCCGCCTTCCGCCATCCCGATGGCAAGAGCTCTTAGGAGTAAACAAGCCCTTATTTGGCTGTGGCTGGTGATCTGGCTTGCATCCGTGTATGTGGACCTATCTGCTGTCGCCATGTGGCTCGCTGGGGTAGGTTAGCCCTAGACTACTTAAGCCTGGGAGGCGCCTCGCCTGGGGTCAGAAGCTTATTCAAGGTTCCTGAATAAACTGCGTGAAGAAGAGCTCAGGTGTTGCGTTATCCTTGCTGGTCGAGGGGGCGCGACAAATGGTAGAGTTTGCCTAGCTTGTGTCTGGCCCTGAATTTCATACCCAGTACCGCAAAAGTAAGCTGAACAAAACAAGTTTTCTACAAATGATAAAAGATAATTCAGAACACAAGCTGAAGAATTCCTGAGAGTCTCAATGAGAGGTTGTCTATATTGAGTCAGTTTATGGGCATGAATTGGGGTGTCATCTTGACTACTTTGATTGGTTAGGGAAGATTCACCCCTACATATGGGTGCCACTTTCTTAGAAGCCCAGATAAAGGATGGAAGAAGGAAGGGTATTTTTTAATTTTTAAAAACCTTGTCTTAGGTAGCTTGGCATTCACTGGTAGTGGAGTCATCGACTCTGCTGTTACCACTGTTGCTTGTTTGTTCACTGATGCTAGTACCAGCTTCTTTGGTTTCCAGAGTGTACAGAAGACATGTGGGTTTCAGAAATCTTGTAGGCTTTCTAGGCTGAGCAACTTTCAGGTTCTTCTCCCTGGTTCCAGAAAATCATTGCTGGATGTCTCCAGCCATATAACATAAGCTAATTTAATCAATTATCTTTAAATATAAATAGTGATTCTACAAGGTTCTTATTTACAGAACCCAGACTAATACAGTTAGTCAGACTGGTCCAGGCAGCCGCTTGGGCTAACCTATGAAATCTCCCCAGAAGCATTCTTTTCCAGTACCTCAGCTTCTTTACCTTGTGACCACCTCCCACTGGACCATTCTGGAGACTGAGATGGCACAGAACAAGATGAGTCCTGGCCCTGGTAACCATTCCCCATGGAGCTTGGGAAGCCTCAATATCAGTCTTGAAGCCAACAGTAAAAGTGTGGAAAGACCTAAGTGAGGGCTGAACTGAGAGCTGCCATCAGGTAAATCTGAGTATCCTTACATCCTCCCTCCCCTCCTAACCACCCAAGTTCTTCACATTCCATCAAATCTACCAGTTATCCTATGTGCCTGTACTGGCTCTGTGTGTGTGTGTGTGTGTGTGTGTGTGTGTGAACTTGACATAATCTGGAGTTATTACATGGAAAGGAGCCTCCCTTGAGAAAATTACTCCATGAGATCCAGCTGTAAGGCATTTTCTCAATTAGTGATCAAGGGTAGAAGGCCCCATTGTGGGTGGTGGCATCCCTCTGCTGATAGTTCTGGATTCTATAAGAAAGCAAGCTGAGCAAGCCAGTAAGCAGCACCCCTCCATAGCTTCTGCATGAGCTCCTGCCTCCAGGTTTCTGTCCTGTTTGTGTTCTTGTGTTCCTGTCCTGATATCCTTTGGTGATGAACAGCAATGCGTAAGTGTAAGCTGAATAAACCCTTTCCTCCCCAACTTGCTTCTTGGTCATGATGTTTGTACAGGAATACAAACCCTGACTAAGACAGTGCACTATATCACCCATGTGCCCTGTATCCCTCTGTGCCCCGCATACCTACCTGGCCTGTCTTTCTGTTTGGTGCCTACTTTTCTAGACAGAACCTCCTCCCTGCAGATCTACAGAAGTGTGACGACACACTACTGATTGTCCCTCTGCCTCTACCCCTCGCTGTATTGGTAGTTCTTGTCCTTTTAGTTCTTGGCTCTTCCTGCACTCCACCACGTTGTCAATGGCTGCCCTGTGGATCTGCCTGACCACTGGGCCCTGGAAGCCATGCTTCACAGTTCCTATAGCAACACACTGTCAGTTACCATCTAGTCAAAGTGTCTCAGAACTAATCCTGGACTCTCTGTGGGACTCTGACCTACTCAGACCTGCTACTCAGCACCACTTGGTAAGAAACAAAGTGTAGCCACAATGGATGAGCAAGGAGACCGACGGTAACTTTTATGATCAATGGATAATGTAGGAAGCCGCTACCACTGTAGTGCCGGCGGCGAGACCAATCGCCATTACAAGATGGCGCTGACATCCGCTGCCCATCCCAATAAACAAGCTGTTGCGCATGTGCGGGAAGTGAGCGCGCGCCAAGTCACAGCCCATCCCGGGGCGTTTTGGCGGGTAACGTGTAAGCAGCCAATGAGAAATGAACACGCCGCTCCAAGGGTATATAAACAGTGCCTTTTCGGGGCCCGGGGTCTTCCTCCTTTCATCGCAATAAAAGGTTTGCTGCAGAAGGATCCTGGTGTCCGCGTGTGTTCTTGCTGGCGAGACAATTACACGCGGGTCACAGGATAAGAGTGTTAGAAGAAAAAAATCAATCACTTAATTTGATAACAATGAGAGTAACAACCAAACAAACTGAATGTTGAGGTTTTTCTTCTTCTGCAATACTTCTATCTTGACTCATTTCTGATACTATACCACTATGACAATGTTGAGAAGGATATGTCCCACTGCAGTGTGATATTTGCCACACACCCAGATACTGGCCAAAATTTAGAACCTAAATGTGACCAGCCAGCACACAAAAATCCCACACTGGCTCAGGATCCATATTTTCAAACAACAGCAGCCAGGGTTAGCTGGGAAGTGGGGTCAGTGAATTTCCCTGGCTTCTACTTAAACATCATGCTAAGCCACTTCAAGTTCTCTTGCCCAAAGTTCCCAGCTCCTTCTTCTTGAATGCATTAAGGTCATATACACCCCTGCTACATAGATGGTAAACTGATTCCCCAGAGTTGATTTCTTGAATGTAAAAACAGATGATTCTACAACCACAAAAAAAGATGCCAGTTAACACAGCTGGGTTCAACTAGTCAGATGCTTCCTCTGGTTTCAAAGTAGACACCGGGCCTTCCAGGGCCAGTAATCATCATGAACGAGAGAGCCAAGTTTCCTCAATAGGGTAGGGTGCTGGCACAGCTGGTTGGACACATCCTTGGGGAAGTGGCCGCTGGCAACATCCGATGAAGCATTTGAGGTAACAATCCAGGTCTACCTTGCAACAGGAAGCCACAGACAGCTGTGCTTGCTTGGTTTGCAGGAACTTGATGTTGAAACTCTTGTGCTAGCTTAATTTCAGATGGTTCTTATTAAAAAGGAGAAGGGCAATCTGCCTTCCTGTTATCCAATCCCCATGTAAACTCTAATTAGATTAATGGCAGAGAACTGGGAGTATCGGATCAGAATGAAATTAATGAACACTTATAAACGTTCTTAGTAATGCAACAATTCCAGTGTGTTCAAAGGAAGAAGGGGCGTTCTGTTATTATATATATATATATATATATATATATATATATATATATATATATATTTTAAAGTAGCATAAGGTTCAAATATCATGCCTGTACTCTGGAGAGAGGCAGAGAGCCCTGAAATAAAACCCAGGATGGAAACAGTCTAATCTTCAGTGTCTTTGACTACAGTACTTTGGTTCATAGATAACATACTGGGACTAATAGATTAACTCACAGGCACACTCAAAAACCTTTATGATTAACAGGAAACATCAACTGGAACCAATTTCCACTTCCTTTGGCAGAAATAACTGAAAGCAGTCCAGATTTAACTTGGGGGAAAAACGGTTCTTTCATAACATGGAAAAAGGCTGAAACCAGAGCATTCACCATTGTATCAAGCCCAGACCAGCCAATGGGCACAGCAGGCATGAAGGGGTATGGAGGGAAAGGCAAGAATGGTTGCAACTTAAGACAGAATCAAATTGTTGCGTGTTCGAATCAGGAACTAGGGAGCAAACGTACATCAGCTTTTCGCTGTAGCAGAAACCAGCTCTATCACAAACTACACAGTTTTACAAGACATTGCACTGCACCCAACCTCAGGCTCAAGGTTAAATTTCCAGCGACAGAGAAGTCGCTAGGAGGAAGGGAATGTTCCAGTCACAGCAGAGCTCCAGTAACCACCAAAGCCTCTTACAATGGCAACCTCCACATCTTCCCTCCCCATCCCACAGAAGAAATCTCCTCAGAGAAAGCATAACGGCTTCTACCAAACCAGGTTGACGAGAATTAAACAGGAGTGTCTACAGGGTTAGGGCTTTCTGAGAGCTGAGCCACACCAGTGAAGCCTGCTTTTACAGGCAGTGTTTGCAGGAAACGGGCATGGCAGGCCAACATGCAGAGGCAGTTAAACATTACATGAAGATATTTAAGGGAGCACCTCCTTGCATCTTCCCACCGTGCTGCAGAGTTAAGCTCCTGAGAACGCACAGTGGGGACCATACAAAGCACAAGGCTACTGGCTTGGCTCGCAAAAGCACATTCAAATGAATTCTTTTCACTTTTGTGGAGAAACTATCAAACGGATGGCTTGGGTGGCTATAAATGCATGCGACTCAGGCAGAGTCCTGCCAGTCTCCTTCTGTAAACACTGCGAGGTGGGAGGTTTCAGACTCTGGGAAAAATGCAAAGATTTTTTTTACAGGAAAACTGTCCTAATGCAGGCAGCCATGAAGATAAAGTATACACCCCCCCTCCCCCATTTCAGGACAGGTTTTATTTTAATGGAGACTGAAACCACAGTTCTCGGCTCCCAAACCTTCTTTATGTCCCTTACTGGGAGCAGCTGTTTTCACTCACCTCTGCAAACAGACAGGAAATTGCTTCAAACTACAACAGAACAGATTTAAGGGACAACACCCTGATGGTGAAGGTTAGGATGGGCTAGATGCAGCTGTTCCAAAGACATTTAAAAAATAGGTTGAGGGCTGGCTGCATGCTAGAGCCCTTGCCAGGCTGTGAGGCCCTTGGTTTGATCCCCAGTACTGTAATAAAATCGGTGAATGAGTTTAGGTCGTAGGCTCGAGGTACTGTGTGGCAAAGCCATGAAAGCCACACCAAGGAGCGACTCAGCTCCCAGCTCTGCCTTTGGCCAGCTGCAAGACCCAGAGCTACCCAGTGCCTCTGTGTGAACATGATTATGGTTACCATGGAGACGGAAACTAATCGTTCCAGTGGATTGGTCACTTATGTAGGTGTCTGCTGTGCCTGAGGACAGTTCTTAGACACTGAGAGTAGAAACTTTGGGCATCTGTGGTTGTGCAAATTGCAAGCCCCTTCCTTCCTTCTTTCCCTTCCTCCTTCGTTCTATTTTAAGCTGGGTTTTCTCCAGCACACCCCAGCCAGAGCAGAGAGAGCATGTGGCACAGAACAAAGACTGTACTCAGCATGGCACCACATGCTGCCCACCCCAGACTTTGACCATGGCTGTTTAACTCATGTGCCTCCTCTAACATCCATGTATATAATAGTCAGTAGGGGTGATATGTGAAACCCAGGCAGTTTGTGGTATTTGCTTATCTTCTAAGACTAGCACATCACATTACTTAACCTGTGGCCCCCAAACAAGAGGTGAGCTTGGCTGGGGTCCACATGAGCCATTCCAGATAACCAGTCCTGCGATACAAGTCTACAGACATTTTAAAAGAAGGTCTTCACTGGGGTCACCAAAAAAAATTATTTCATTAGGGATCAGAAGCCATGCCTTAATATCCGTTAGTGCAGCTTCTGGCAGCTCACCGATCTTTCTTTCTATCTTGTTTTATTTTTCAGAGCTTGGTTGCACAAATCCACCAGAACTTTTTTATGTTTAATGAGGTGGTATCGGACTCCTTAGACTTTGTGTTACATGAGCAAAAATCTCAAGAGGACAGTGTCCCAGTTTGAGGGACACAACATCAAAACCTTGCTTAAAAGTAGAGGAGGTCTATATCTTGTCTTTCAATAAGAATATTTAGTTCCTGCAGATACATGCTTCTGGAGCCTGATGCTCCTGAGGGGTGCAGAGGTCACTCCCAGGTTATAGGGTTGGCAAGGCCACCCCTTTTCACCCATGAGAGAAGAGGAGGCCAGCCACATGATATGGTTCTTCTTCATCCCACCTCATGGCTGCAAGTGACCCTACTCTGAACCATCGAGACTCAGATGCTCTTCTTAGCAAGTGCACATCCCATGGAAGTGAAGTGCTGTCTTGCTGCGTGGCCTGCCTTTCCCCTGGCGCCCCACCAACTGAAAGCACATGTCTGCATTTTATATTCCCGTAAACTCCAGCCTGGCCCCAGGCCAGAGACCTCTTTGTAATGTCAAAGATAAAAGCTCTAGCTGTGTTTGGCACCCTGCCCCACCTCCATTTCCTTGTAACCGTCTTATAAACCGAGCATGCATGACTGTTAACAGAGCTTTCCAGACAGAGGTCTGATGGCGCTCCATAAATGTCCCCAGAGGGTGAGTGGAGGTATCCCCACAGCACCAGAAGAGAAAGGCTGCAGAGGGGCAAGTAAGCTCACACAGGAACTGCTGGGAATTGTGGGGACAGCTGAAGTACAGACTTAAATGCACCCTCAGAACATTCTAGCCCCCAAAGAGGGTGCTCACTGAGCCACGATCCTGGACATCTTTCACAGAACCTGGCATGCTGACAACATCAAATCTTTTTTAACTCCAAACAGTATAGAGATAAACTATATTGCTGTAATATAAGGTCCTTATCAAACTTTGGATGTCCTAAAATGGCATTTGGGATACACAAGAAGCTGTGATTGTTTCTTCTCATCTCAGGGTGCCCTGTACACCACCTAAGGAAACTTGTGAAATCTTACTTTTTGGATTTTTTTTAAATTTTCTTTTTTGGGTCATACTCTTTGTGTGTCCAAATTATCTGGCCACAGCCATTACCATTTTGTTATTCATTTAACATTCCAGATGACTTTGAAAGTAAGAACTCAATGTTAGTAGATGTTCATAAACTGGAATGTGTAAGGGTTTCTTTTTTTGGAAGTAAGCTAATATAAAAATCACTTTCCCAGTGAAAGAACAGGGATTGGCAAGACAACTAGAGAGCTCCCTATGTGAAGGCTTCCGTTATTTGTCACAGACAGGAGCAGGAATGTTCTGTATCTGCTTGTCTTTGTATGTCAGAGGTTTTGGTTTACTCCGGGAGGCTACAGCACCTTTCTCTCCTAAAAATACATATACAGACATTCTCTCTCTCTCTCTCTCTCTCTCTCTCTCTCTCTCTCTCTCTCTCTCTC
>NW_021620862.1:4722310-4749603 GCF_004785775.1 Grammomys surdaster
CTCTCTCTCTCTCTCTCTCTCTCTCTCTCTCTCTCTCTCTCTCTCTCACACACACACACACACACACACACACACACACACACACTGCACAGGAGGACATATAGACACAGGCCCAGGTCACCTTGGCAATCGAGGGACAGACAGGTGCTCTGGTGGCATCAGATTCCTTGTGACTCTCAGGTACAATCAAGCCTGGAGACCACCAAGTTTTGGGGCCAGAAGAGGAACTCTGATCCCCTGGAGCTAGAGTTATAGGTACTGTGAGCTGCTCTGCCTAGGTGCTAAGAACAGAACTTGGGTCCTCTGGAAGGGCAGCAAGCATTATCAACTGCTGATTCATCTCTCTACCCCTCCGCCTCTGGCTCCAATCTCTGGACCATATGCAGCAGCAATTCAGGCACCAGCATTATAACTCACTGCAAGTGCTTATGGCTTGGGACTTTTTTTTTTCTTTTGCCTACTTAATGTATAATTGTTCTCCCGTGTCCTCTGGCTTTGCACAGATTAGTTTATTTACAACAGATATACAGAGTGATCAATACACATCACCATGATGAATGTTGTGTCCTTCAAATGGTCTCTAGTTCAATACACTGTACATGAAGGCCAAACATTGAAACTGCAGGCTCAGATGACAGGTAGTCTTGGCATGGAGAGGCTTACAGTCATGTGGCTACAGTGTTACATGTCTCATTTGTCTTGTTTCTAAATCTCACACATGGTAACTGAGTGACAAGCTCCCAGGATAGAGTAAAGGCTTAGTATCGAAGAAGCAGAAGCATCAGCCTAGAGCACAGAAGCAGAGATGGTGGCTGGTCCACTGGCAATATCAGGAGAAAGCAAAGGGCTGGGGAGGGCAGTAAGCTGTTTAATGTCCCTACCTATTGTGCCTTAGTGTCAGGGAGGATTGGTATCTTCTTCTCTGCTCCCCACTAAGCCCACACTTATCTGCTTCTGTCATGTTCCTCTTCACAGTTAACAGCTCAGTTCTCCTTAACCTGGAGACCATCTTCAGGATGAGTTACAGGCCTGGAGGCACCAGGCTGGGTTGGCAGTGAAGGTGGAGGGGAGGAGAGAAGGTAAAGGCAGAGAGACAGGATGAAAAAGTACCAGGGAGCTAGTGTCAGGGTGAATTTGAACTTGGATGAGGAACAGAGACATGGTAAGATTTTATGTAAAAAACAGCTTTTTGTTTATTTGTGTGTTTGTTTGTTTTAAGTTTATGTGAAATACAGTGACAGACAGAGAAATCAAAGACACAGGGACCAGTTAGTCTGATAGTACAGCACCCTTGAAAAAAAGGGAAGAGGCTAATCTGAAAGCCCAGGAAGGTGCTAACTTGGGAATAAGCTGTCTGTCTGTGGAGAATTAAGAATGTCTGTGGGCATGGGGAGAGGAGGTGGCTCTAGGACAGCTGCCAAGCACCTAGCTTCAGTGGTCACTACATGATCTCTGTAGATCACAGAAGACAGACATAGAACTATCCTCAGGGGGTGAGCAATGTGAATATGGACCCGGAAGGCAAGCCAGACCAGATGGATAGAATCTGAAGATACCAGAGAAGAGGAGACCAATCAGTTGCAGAAAAACTCAGTGGTCAAGGGACAATGGGGAACAATGGAAGAGGCTGTTTTAACAGGAAGAGGGGTCCAGTACAGAATGCAACAGAGGAGTCAGTAGGGAGATGCTGGGAGTCCACTCTCTAGGAATCAGGGGCTCTGTGATGACATCGGCACCCAACAGTTTCAGTTGCCAATGATGGGGAAGTGGGAGAAAACCAGAGCTTCCCAGACTGAAGGGACGTATGAGCTCCAGGCCAAAGTTGGGTTGGGGAGCAGGGTTGGTATCTTGTGGGAAAGTTGTGATCATGTTCATGCCATAGCAGGAATCGAGGGACATCAAGAGATAGCTCATACAGATGGAGGAGCCAGACCAAGGAGGTACACAGGCTATGAAAAAGGATGGTAAGGACTTAGTTTCAATAAGGCAACCCTACTTCCTGCAACAGAAGGGAGAGGGAGAAGATGGGCACAGATCCAGTTGCACCCAGAAGTGGCTGGGCTGGGATAGGTAAGGTTCTTGTGTCTGAGGGACCTTATTACTGACATCAGGAAATCAAGGGCTCAGAAAGTGGAACAAGAGAGCAGACTTGGGAGGCTATGATGAAGGAGGGGCCAAGTGAGGACACATAGGACAGCTTGGCAAGGCAGGATCCTAGCAGAAGGAAGGGCTGGAACAGTCACGGTGTCCAGCAGTGGCATGCAGGTCTTTTCATCAGTAGCCCTGGCATTACAGGTGCCAGAGCAGTGGGAACATACTGCTGATGTCATCCTTGGCTGAGAAAGAGAAGGCAGGGGGCTACAGAAAAGCAGGGATCAGGGTGTGAGCAGAAGTGACTGTGAGGCTAGGCAGAGGAGAGGATGCCAAACATGGAGAGATGAGAGTTTTTCACAATGACCTTCCTTTTCTCTAGCTATGATTTGCCTTATAAAACTAGACTGTGACTGCCTGCCAATCAGCTAACCTTGGAAGAAAAATGGTGCTACCAAAACCACATTTGAGAACTTTGTTTTGTAACAATGAAGCCACAGAGTTGCTAATGAGGGTAGTCTAAGCTTATAAAAGTCAAAGCTTAAGTCACTTTGAGAGTATGCTGGCTTGGCTCATCTATAGCCTATGCAAACACACTGGTTTACCATCTACAGAAAACCCCCAGACTATTGATGAAAACCAGTTCCAAGGTGCTTCCCAGTAGGAACAGGACTGGAGGTTCCAGTTTATGGGGCTCCAGGAAGGACCCAAGGACCCAGCCAGAGCCACGGGCTCACATGAAGTGCAATTCCAGAGGAGACATGGCAGCTGACAGAAAGACTCTGATGTCACAAGGATAAACAATCCTAAAGCAATGCTGAGAAAAACTATGGAGAAACACTGTTTTGTACTAGGAGTTAAAGGTTTAAGTGAAAATGGACCCCCAGACAGAGTTATTAAATTAACGGGCTGGCAAGCCGAGGACAGGTAAGATTCTGCACAGAGACTTACCAACCTAAGACAGAAATGCATTGCTTTTGATAATGCATATTCTATGACGGATAAGAAAGGCATTCTTGTCAGAACACCATAAGACAGGCTCAATCTTGTTAATGAAATAAAAAAGGGGGAGAGGTGGAGAGCCTTTGGAGCTGCTTGGCAAGAATCTGACATGGGCCAAGGACAAGGAAATGGGCTGCTTGGCAAGAATATGACATTGGTCAAGGACAAGGAAGTAGGCTTCAGGTAGGAATCTGACATTAGACTAGAACAAAGAAGTAATTTCAGGCAGGAATCTAAATTTTAGGCTAGAACAAGGAAGTAGGCTTCAGACATGGAAATGACTTTGGGCTAGGACAGGGAACTTGGCTCAGATATTTTGGTCATCCTGATAATCCCTTAGAAACAATGATCATGGGAATGTTCATGGAATTGTGTTTATTTCCTTGCTTGTTCTTTGACTCTTTGTGTTTATTGTCCTGCTTGTTCTTGACTATTTGCATCTATTGTATTGCTAGTCCCTCAGCCTAGAACTGACCTTAATACTTACATTTAATTAAAATGGTATAAAAGCAAAAAGAAGGAGGAAGGATAGGATAGGAGGGTTCTGGGGAGAGGAAATGGGGAAAAGTGATGACATCTGAAATGTAAATAAATAAAATATCCAATAAAAAAGGTTTAAGTGAGGTGGGAGAGGGGGATGGGAGAGCAGAGAGCTCAAGGACTGTGTTGAGCAAAATAAGGACTGTGTGAAAACCTACTACTCAATAAGCTACCAAAAATAAGATTCCTTCTGGAAGAAGCTTGAATTGAGGTACCCTTCATAGATGGACAATCTTTTCCCAGATAACATAGATCATTAAGTGAAAACCTCAGTACCAGCCATGGGGCACTTCCCTATGAGTTATTGGTTAGTGAGGCCCAGGAGCCCCTCTGAAAACACTGACTGCTGCCAGTGCTCTTGGTTGCCTACCATAATGAGACAGCAAGACCCTACTGCTGAAGACACAATACATTTTGGCTGCAGTACATAGAGAAATCAAACTAGAACTGTATTGGAAACTTCCTTTGTACAGGCTAGCTTTCCTAGTACTAGAAGGTGCTACACAGGCCACTGGGAGAGAAAGATAATCAGTGGACTGTCCCAATGGTGGACCCTGTATAGTATAATACCAACTTTCAGGCAAGATGTACCCAGGAGTGCAATAGTGGCGTGACTTATGGGGGGTTACCAACTGTTTCTAATTGGATCTGAGAACTGCTCCACAGGAGAGGATTTATACATTATACTGTAAACCTGAGTAAAAGTCTATGACTCATAAAGTCATAGGCCCCACGAAGGGATCTACTCTTGTCATTTTGCTACATGGACACACTATCAAACTCCAGTCTAAATATTTATGTTTATACCCATAGATTAATGCTGCTCTCAACCTTGGTCACAGAAGCTTCTTTTTATACTGGGAAGCAGTCCAGAAAGAAGTGCTGAGAATTAGCAACCACTGGGTGCTCAGCTCTAAATGGGACATCTATGTCAGCCCCTACCTGAGACTCAGAGAATATTGTGGAAGGCGAGGTGGGAAGGATGTAAGAGCCATAGGATGGGAGGAGTCTATGAAATGCTCTCTTCTAGATGTGGTGTGGCCGTTACGTTCATGAACTGACAGCAATTACAGATCCCTATATAAGACCCACAGAAGATGACCAAACCTGTCAACATTGCAAACTGGATGGAGCTGATAAGGCTCCACCCCTAGCTGAGGAGCTACTGGTAACTGATACCTACTGGGGGAAAGAGAGCCATTTGGGGGGTGGCGGTCCTTGGGGTGGTTGTTGTCCATTTTAGGGATGGTCCCATGTCAGTGCATATGCAGGTAGTTCTAATGGGACTCAATTTATTATTTTTAAAAAGGAGGAAGAGGAAGAGGAGAGAATATGAAGGTGAGAGGTAGTATGCTGGGGGTGGAGGAAGTAAGAGGGGAGACTTGGGTTGATATAATCAAGAATACTGTATACTGGTATGGGGTTGCTAAAGAATAAATAAAAATACTTTCAAAAAGAAAGAAGATCAAATAGACTTACAACCTAGAGCATGTGGAAAAACATCAACACCATGGAAAGCTATTTGACTTAGGTTGTAATTTTTTTCCCCAAGAGAAATTGTTCTCAAAGAGAAAAACAAAACAAAAAACAGTAGAATATCTTATTTTTACAAAGTTCACAGCATTAATTCTAAATGAACCATAGTCTGGGGTATTGAGGAACTGTGTGAATATAGTCATGAAATTAGCACAATTCCTCTCAAAGGACTGAGAGGAAATGACAGCAGCAGCCCAGAGTGTTGTCAATGCAGTCTGCTGAATGGAAGCTTTGTGGCATATACCTTATCATCTACCACTGACTGACACTTAACCAAGACTTGAATAAATAAAGTGTTGTTTCCTAGAAAACACTACCAGCAAGCCCAGACAATCTGAACCCAGTTGGTAAAATGTCTTGAATAAGTAATCCTGAAACACAATTATCTGATTCAACAAGGTGTTACAGAGTTCTTCATGGTGTACTATGACACGATGCTAATACATGCACACATTTCTGCTTGGTTGAACCATCTCTCCTTTTTTCAGGACTGACTAATGTCAACATCCTTGGTTGAAACCATTTTCCATAGTCTATAGAAGAGGCTAAGTTTCAAAGAGCTGGCTAGCTGCGCATGAACATGATACTAGTAACTTGACATTTATTGAGATTCAGTGTGGTAATTATTGTAAATGTTTTATCTCTTTTAATCATCTCAGTAAAGTTAAAAGCCAGTCCACTCGCTAACTTCCAGACGATAAGTGTGCGGTTGAGATAGGAAGTAACTTAACCTCAAGCAGCTGCAAAGAGGTGGAGACTGTTTCAGTCCCAGGGGTGTGACTCCAAAGCCTATGTGCACTTTGCTATGGCAGAGTGCTTCCAGATTCTGCCTACATGAGGACTGATAGGAGAGATAAGGCCTATTCATTCTTCCTTTGAAGCTTCATGGGACAGACTAGGACCCTGATGGAAGTCAGATGAGGTAGCCTTCAGGTCATGAGAGTAATCACCTCTCACTACCAGAGAAACCCACCAGGAGAATGATCTGCTCAAAGGCAAAGTGCCGAGACCTCATTTAAGGCTCTGTGGGAGCCTGGAGCTTGCTCAACCTAGATGCTGTGAGGGAGCATCCTGACATCAGAGGATGGACCTCCACAGTCCCCTCCATTTCTTGGTTTATCAGCATCTCTGAAATATATCTCCTTTGTCAACTGTAAAACTGTTCAGATCTCAGCTGGGCATAGCAGCCCAGGCCTATAATCTCAGCATTTTGGGGAGGTAGAGGCAGAAGGACCAGGAAAAGTTCAAGGTCAGTCTCAACAACACAGCAAGTTTGAGGTTAATCCTACCTCAACCCCCCCAAAAACAAAACAAAACAACAACAAAAAACCAAGAAAATCAACAAAACTTTACAAATCTTGGTAATATTTATAATCTTCAATAGTTTAGAAAACTCACATGTCTGTGCATTCCACTGACCCAGGTCTGTTACTACAGCTTGGCTTCCCAAGGTAATGTGCACCTTCTGGGAAGAATAACACCAGGGCATAAACCTCTTGGAGGAAGGACTCTATCAAAATGGGATTAGAAAAAAGGTTCTGCCTTTCCAGCAGGTGTCTTATATGTCAGGGTGTGAGTCTTCATATGAGTAAGTGGGATAGGCCATGTTCAGCTGTTACACTGGAGGATGAAGGATCAGAATATCCTTCCCTGATTGTTTACCATTTAAAATATCATGAAATTGTACTATGCACAAAAGTCATTATAAAGTACCCAGTAACAGAGATACTTGGAACATTGAGCATTCTAGTGACAATATTGATGCATTTATTCTTGTGTGGACTCCAAGTTTATTAAATACCACACTGTATATCAAGGGCACACCAGTGAACCCGGCTGATGAGGTTATTCTGACATTGTCAACACAGAAACAGGTAGGTGTTAAATATAAATGATCCAGAATGCTTGTGTTAAATGAATTATTTGAAATCTAAAAGAATGGTCTAGAGGCAAGCAATTTTCACAGTGTAGTGAGGCTGAAGCTATAGGTGGAGGCATGGGGAATAGCCAGGCAAGCACAAAGCTTCAGGAAGGGCCAATTTCATGTTCCGGGCCATGGGAGCCAAGTGTAAAGGCCCCAGGGCAGGCAAGAGCCTGATACATTACAGCCACGAGTCTGGGCTGAGCCTCAAAGTACACACAAGCTAGACCACAGAGGGACCTGTCGCCCTTCTAAGGCCAGGGCTTCCTGTGAGTGAGTGAGAACTGCTGAAGAAGCCCTTCAAAAGAGACAACTTGAGGTTTCCATGTAAGTTACAAGCCTAGAAGGCCTCAGTTGAAGCAGGCCTTTAAATGCACCTTTATAGAGTCTAAGCAGGAGAGGGAGCTGGTGGAGACAATGCTCTTACTGGAGTAGGCAGAGGACACCGAGAAACAAAGATGGCCTGTCATCAGTTGGGGCCGCTTCATTTAACTTCCTGTTTGCATCTGCACAGGAAAGGCTGGTTTCCAGTACTCACATTAATCAAGCCTGCTGCCTTTACACAGCTGCTGCTAAGTTTTCACCAGGTTTTCTACAACAAAGCCCTGCACATCCTCCACTCCCTAGTCATCAACCCTTCCCTCTACATGACCAGCCAGTCAGTCCATCTCTGACTTGATGTGACTACAACAAACCAAAGCTCAGTACATAATTTGGAGGAATGACTCCACACCTATTTTTAATGATAAGCGGTGAGATGGCAGATTTGGGGGGTGCATGCTGAGATGAAAAAGAACAGAATTTAAGAAACTTTCAATGATGTCCTAAGTCAACCATCTAATGACTGAAAAAGTAAAGAAATAAATGCCTGACATCACCCCTGGGATCCGGCTTCCATTCAGACACACATCGGCTCTGCAGTAGACCGAGAGGGTTGATTACTTTTCCATGACATGTATGTATTTTGTGAGGCACTGCACTGCACCAGTAAATAATGATCTACCTTCTGTTGACATAAAATACTTTAATTAATAAAAATCTAAATGATACATCTCACAGCGCAGCATACTTAATTGAAAGGCTAGATGGTGGCAGTAGTAATTTTCCTGGGTGAAAATTATTGGGATGAGCTCATGGAAGCTGAATAGCTTAGTCAATAAAGGGACTCCACAGGCTTTCTAGAGAAGGTGGGTGGTGCACCACCATTCCTTAATGTGGCGGGGTTGAGAGTGGTATAGAAATTGAAGCAGATAGCCAGTTAATTGCCCTAAACAGACACTGTTAGTGACTTTTCCTGCTTAACCTGTCTGTTCAATCTTCAAGGTCTACAAAGGAATCATAAGTAATCCCTGAGCTTTACCAATCTTATTAAAAGCCCTTCTGTCCTTTGCTGAAGTACTCTTGGTAACTAGCTGATGATAGCTTCCATGTGGAGTTTCCTTTATATGTGGCAAGCTGCTGCTGGACAGAAAACTGCCCCTGATTCAACTGCAGATAAAATGTCATCAAGAAAGGAGAAAAGGATCCAGGGAAGTCAATTGTCGAGTTTTGCCAAGACAAGGTAAACAGCCTTCCCTAAGTCCTGCTTCACAAAAGGTCTGCCAGATATACTAGGCCAGAAGGCTGCAGATGGATGCTCCAAAGTTAGAAGGCCAATTCTGGGGGCTATTCAGGTAACCATCCCCTGTCGTTTCTACAGCTGTGGAAACTGCTTACTTGTATGCAGGTAATATTTGTTCCTTCTCAGGTCTCTGATGGGACCTGAAGACTAAATAGTTACAGCCTCACAATTAATCTTAAGTTGTTCATAATTTAAGAAAATGTTTTAGAACATAATTTAAGAAAATTTAAGAAGATGTTTTTAGGATGGTAATGCAAGTTAGGATAGAAATTTATTTAGGTGCGGAACTCTGAATTCATCAAGATAGGATAGATAATCAAATACTTTCTCCTAAGTTGCCAAATACATATGAACTGGACACTCTGAATCTTACCTAATAGTGTTATATTATAATTATTATTGTATAGGTTATTATTGTAAGAATAAGAGCCTTTAAGTGGACTAAAAGGGAGAACTGTAGAGAGAATACATGTGTATTATGTGGATACATCACCTATCAATTAAAAACCTATGGCCTAACAGGAATGGTTAGAATAAAAGATGGGACATCTGGTAGGCAGAAAGAAATCTGGGATAAAGTGACCCCAGGGGAAGAGTTGCCAGGAAACACGTGAGAATGGCAGACACATGGTACCTAAGCAGAGGTAACCAGCCACATGGCAAAATGTAGATTAGTATAAATGGGTTATTTTAAATTATTAGCTAGTCAGGGAACAAGCCTAGCTATATGGCCCAAGTGTTTGTACATATATTTTGAGTCTGAGAGGTTATAGCAGGAGCTTGGGGCCAGGAGGAAAACAGCTTGTAACATTATTATCAAGCCAATGGCATTATGTATAGCAAGCTACATTTTCCAAGCTGTAACATAGATTTCCTTGGTAGCCGTGGTGGTGGTGGTAGGGTGATATCTGAGATAACATCTAGAGAGGTCTTGGCTCTAAGATGGAGCCTTGCTCTAATAATGTTAACAGAAGTGTCTTGCTGATGGTATGAACCCACCCAAGCACAAGGTATGAAATCACAGGCACTCTGTCAGTATGTCAATTTCTTTTATTCGTACCTTCCTCCCCATCCCATTGGTTCTATTACTCTTCAGAACCCTGACTAACACAATTTGGTACCAGAAAACTGGCTCTCACTGGCTGTGACTGATCTGACTCTGCTGCTTTGGGAAGGATTGTGGAAGTGCTCAAAGCTCAATGGGCTATTCTATGGGAGCTGGGGAGGCGAGCATGCTGAAGGCAAGCATGTGAGCAGCATTCCCTCACTGCCTCTGCTCCAGGTGCCTGCCTCCAGCTAGTTCCTGCCCCAACTTCCCTCAGTGACACGAGATACACCCTTTTCTTCCTAAGCTGCTGTTTGCCATGGTGTTTATCACAGCAACAGAGAACAGACTAATGCAGGTATGTGGGACTGACTCTGTAGGAATGTGGGCATGGCCCTACAGCATCGGCCCTCCCTGCTAACCCTGGCTGGCTTTTAAGGAGACTTTAGGTGAAAGGCTCTCCTTACAGGTCTTTAAGAGCATAGTTGGATACACATAAAGTTCTTGTTGACTGTGTGCCATAGAAGCAACAAATAAAGTAAAATGATCTAAACAGAAAATGATTTTATACAACAATTTTTTGGTATAATGTCTGATTTTTTTTTCCTCTCCAAAACATCTCATTTCTATAAGGAAGTTATCCAGCAAGAACAACAGATTGTGAAAGTTGGAACAGGGAAACTTTCAGGGAATTCAGAGGCCAAACGGTTGGGAAAGGCTTTCCTTAGATGACATTCACAGAAGAAACGGTAGCTCATGTTAAAAACAAAGTCTAAAATGCTATGTGCAGTCTCTGTCTATTTCCATGGCTCAGGAAGCCAGGAAGCCGAGATGGCCCCTGGGTAGGACTCCTGGAGAGCCCACACAATCCCAGTTCTTTAATCTGTCTTCTACTTTCCACACTGTTCCTCTGACATGGCAGCTTTCTCTGACCCTTTTTAAGTTAGAGAACCCTCCACTGTACACAGCGACAGATCTTTTGTGGAGCTCAAACACAATGACAAGCTATTAGGGAAGTTAGTACTTACCATTTGCGCAGTGATTTTAATTGACCTTCCTAAATGAAGCTGCCTTGAAAGGAAGATATTCAGTTATAGGATGTAAAATTTGGGCAATTCTCGGCTTCTGTAGAGGTTGTTACACACTGGGGCCCTCTACTGTGTCGAACGAGATCTAATCGTTTAGAAATAATTAGTGTGCTTTTGTTTCAGTTGTAGGAAGCATAATTTATTAATTGGCTGCTATTTTATGTGTTCCAGATTAAAGGGCACAATAAATTAAGAAATCAGCATTAAGAAGGTATTGAGAAAATGCCTAGATTAACTAAGTTCCGAGAAGAATAAGATGCCTACAAGTTAAGTATTTATTGCCTAGAGCTAGTTAATGACAAGTTTGGGGACAACTGTTTAAGGTCCTTTAGCGGCGGCTTTCCAGTTCTAACAATATAGATAGGCTGAAGTGATGCCAGATTCCTAACTTACATTTTAAACAAGAGTCAGAGAAAGCTTCATTATTAATTATTACAGTCTCTGGGATCTGCCAGGCAGACTGGCAATGAAGGTGCAAAGAACACAGAAAACAGGCTGGCACCAGCCATGGAGGCCAAGCAACCTTCTCACTAAAGGGGGTGCAGCTGCACAGACACTTGCTTTGACAGCCACACCTCGGTATAAGGGGTGAGTGTCCTAACCTGTACAGAAGAACCCAAAGGCAGCCTTGGAAGCAGGTGAGTATTTGAAACACACCATCTGCCAAATTCCTGGCTGGTGATCAGACCCAATCACACGGTGTTCTGTGTTTACGGACAACTGCCATCATGGGTATGCAAGGAGAGTTCTCAGAAGCCTTTCTTGAAACAGTGCTGAGGGAATCGCCATAGACCAATTTCTTCCTCAGCCTCTCACCTTTGACCCCACACCCAAGGGCAGCCACATGCTTGATTGGAGTCTGCAGCATGATAGCTGGAGCAGCTGAACCCAATTGTCCAGTTCCTCAGTTAACGCGAGGTACTAGTCATTTCTTCCCTCTCTATGTTGGAGGTTCTGAACTAGATCCCTTCTATCTCTTGTAGCTCTTCCCATAAAACCGACCCGGATACAATTATCCTGTCATCTCTGCTTATGAATCTAAGTGAACAGCAGGCTCGTGCCTGGGATCATTAGTGTGTAGCAAAAAGCCTCTCTGGCCATCAAGTCAGCAGATTTGGACAGAAAATGGAGATGGACTGTAGATGCTATGTCTGCCATATAGGTGGAGCCTTAGAGCCACTTTTCAGTCAGAGGTTTGGGAAAGCAGGACACCGGGTAAGCCACACGCCTGAATTACACAGTGGCACTATGAATCCTTCTTGGGGGTAGTGTAAGGGTCCGAAAATCCCTGAAGGAAGATCCCAGACTCAGATAGTATGCAAAGACAAAGAACATTTATTCTGCAGAAACAACCAGCGTGCAGGGGTCAACCACTCTTCAAAATGGCGACCCCAGACAAAGGCATGCAGGTCTTCTTATAGGGAATCCGGGAAACGTTCTAGAAGGATTAGGTGATCTCTAAGGTGATTGGTAGGAGCCAGAGCAGTGACATTAGTATAACTTTGATTGACTGCTATGTTAGTTCTTCTCTATTTACAGAGTGGGTTAGGTAATCTAAAATTTCACTGGTGGATGCTGGGGAGATCACAGGGCTCAGCTTCTAAAATGGAGACAAATGGGGTTTATGTTGTTCTTTCAAATGCTACCTTCCCCAGTTCCATCCTTTGAAAAAGATAAGGACTCCACAGAAACAGCTTATGTCTAGGTAAACATCAAGCCCCAAGCAGCTACAAAACTCACTCTCTTGACTTGGCCCATATTCTAACAGAGACACTAGTGGATGGCTGTGCTAGTGGAAGTACAAATCCTATGCACTAAGTATACAGACTATGCGCTATACAGACTTTAAGGGCATTGGTGACTATGGCAGACTGAAAGGGTCAGAGTTCAAGTACATTGTTGAGTTCAGTGCATAGGTAAGGGAAGAGACACACTACACAAAACAAAAGTAATTCTGAACCATTTCATTTCTGCAAAGAGTAAGATGATGAAGGAGATTAGAACACATCTTCCCACCTCTGATATCTGAGACGTTTTCTGTCATTAGAGTGTCCTACAGGTTTTGGAGCCCTCTGCTGCCCGCTGATGTGCAGTGAGCTGCTTGCTCTCTGACTACTGGGGTGATGTGTTGTGCTCACTGAATACACATATTTTCAGGAGCTGTGGAGATAATGCTGTGAGTAAAGTGCTTGCTATGGAATCATGAGGACCTATGTCGAGATGCCCAGGCCCAAGGGAAATCAAACCAAATAGAGAGTGTCTATAATCCCAGTGCTCACATGGCCAGAGCCCAGACAGACCTGTAATCCCAGTGCTCACATGACCAGGGCCCAGACAGACCTGTAATCCCAGTGCTCACATGACCAGGGCCCAGACAGACACAGGAGCGTTCCCAGAAGCTCAAGGACCTGCTGGCTTGGCAGAGAACCAGAGCTTGCAAGCCCCATATAAGGTAGAAGGCAAGGGCTGACATTCAAGGTAATCCTCTGACTTGCACATATGTGCCATGGTACACACTGTGTGCATCCCCACACTCACACATGCACAGACACAAACATTTTAAAAGAAGGAGGAAAGAGAGGAGGAGGAGAAAGAAAAGGAGGAAGAGAAAGAAGAAAGACAGATAGGTATATAGTCTCATAGTCTGTTTCAGGCTTAGGGCCAACAGAATGTGGTGTCTCCTTCCTGAACTACAATGGAATAAACAAGCAGGGAGACTTCTCCCATGATGCCTCACAACTTCTGTTTTATTCTGAGCAAAAGGCTCCAAGTGTGGCCTCATTCAGCAAGGAAAACAGTTTTCCCTCCTGTTTTGTATTTTAGAACAGGATCTCATGTGGCCTAAGCTGGCCATGAGCTCAGCACGTAGTGAGGTTGGCCTTGAACTTCAGCTCCTCCTGCCTCCACCTCCTGAATGGTGTGATTGCAGGGTGCCCTCAATACAGCTGGCTACGAAAATCGATCCTCACACAGAAAACCCTGAAAGAAGCACAGATCTCAGATGGGGAAGAACTTGAGACACATCTGTGTCCCACCTTGCCCTTAGTGGAAACTATGCCTGGAACTGGAGGGGGACCAGGGCAGAGTTGGTAGTTGTGGAAGGTAGTGATGTATCATCAAAGCCCAGGGCAGCCAGATCCAGCTTGCTTCTCAGAAGTATGAGCTGGGTAGGAGGGGAACATGAGAAGAACACTATGGATGCAGAATATCAAGTACCCTAACACAGGGACCATGGAGTCACACAGATGGTAAATGGAAGGGAAGAGATTACTACTGACTGATGCAGGAAGGCTTTGAAAGCTGCCAAGAAGGCAAGCAATTCAGATTCTCATCATCAAATACCAGGAACTGGGAATGCTGCAGTTCTTGGAACTTTCAAATAGATCATCTTAGAAATGATAACAGCCACCACTACTGAGCATCTTCCATCTCCCAAGCTACACACACATTATCTAATTGAAAGTAAAAGAGCTCAGCCAAGTATCAGTACGTCTCCTATTACAGGAGAGAAAGGGGACTGAGAGAAGAAAGCTTGCCATGCCAAGGGCCGACATGAAGCAGGACCCAGAGCCAGAACACTCTCAACCACTCACTTTCCATGATTATAAGCTCACTGCCAGTTATCCACCATGCCTCCCACTTCTCCCTGATCTACCTCTGCACTATTCCTGTGTTATCCTGGGGCTTCAAAGAGAGAGGTCGAGGGTCTGCTGAGGCAGTTCATCAGGTAAAAGCATTTGCTGAGCAAGCCTGAGGACCTGATATCTGGCACCCATGTTAAGGTGGAAGGGGCCAATCAGCTCCTAAAAGATGTCTTCTGATCTCCACATTCACACTGTGGAATGAACACAACCACCCCACCACACACACACACACACACACACACACACACACACCATACACATCCAATGGATAGAATTTAAAAATGAGTTACAATGAATAATAGATTGATTCAATAAACACTATCAGAACAGCAGGATAGCCATATGCAAAAAAAAAGAAAGAGAAAGAAAGGAACAAAAAAAGAAAGAAAGAGAGAGAAAGAAGGAAAGAAAGAAAGAAACTTTGTACCACATAATGACATGAGTATAAAGCCACAAAATATAAAATGTGAATAGAAAACACAGATAAAACAATCTTGGTTCTCTTGGATTAAACAAAGATGTCTTACACAGAATATCAAGGCCTCATCAACACAAGAAGAATGCTGACAGGGTAGGCAGCATCCAAACCTAAACTTCTACTCCTCAAAGACTGTCACAAGGCCCAGGTAGAGAGAAACAAATTACATGATGTGTATTCACTATATGGAATTAAAGAGTCTCAGCATTCTGTAAGAAAGCGTCTGACTTTTTTCCAAAAAGGCAAAAGATGTGAACAAATGTGTCTTCAAATGAGATAAGCTTGTGAAGGACACTTATGAGTATATGATATATTTGAAAGAACAATCATTAGCCATTAATGAATACAAATAAGCACAAATTGAGACAACAACACATAACATCACTCACAAGCACCACTGAAAATAAAGACAAGGCTGACAAGAATGAATCACACCAGGAGTTCTAAGTCATGGTTGGTGGGAATTCAGATGTGTCTGTCACTTAACAGAACAACCAGCAAGATCAAGCACAACATACATTTGCCATATTACTAGCAATCCAATCCTAAATATTGATCTGTATGAAATGAAAATTTACGTTCATCCCTTGCAGCTTGGGTGGAAGCATAAGTTAGCATTCCCATTAGGGAAAGCATTATGGAGGTCTATCAAAAACTAAGGAAGAATTACTTGATGATCTGTGGATTCTACTCTACCTCCAAGGGAATGAGATCAGGACACCACAGTGATGTAGTTCTGTTCTGTGCTCACTGCAGCAGTATTCTCAATAGCTGAGAATAAAATCAGCTCATGCCTACTACCTGATGAATGCATAACGAATGTTGCTGCACATGCATACGTGTTTACAGACGTATGCATGTATGCATATATGCAATGGAATACTAGGTGGCCATGAAAAAAAAGAAGGAGCTCTTGTCGTTGGTATGAACATGGGCAGATCTGGCAACTGTCAAAGCAAGAAAGATAACCAGTCAATGATCTCACCACATGATCTTATTCACATGTAGAATCTAAAAATGTTGATCTCATGCAAGTTGATACTAAAGAGCTGGAATACAGCTCAGTGGTAGAACACTTGACTCAATGGGTGTTGGTGAGGCCAAAGTTCAATTCCTACTATTTAAAAACCAAGCTGGGAGTGCAATAATGGCAACCAGAGACAACAGGGAAGGGAGGCCTGAGGAGAGGCTGACAGATGGGTATCAGGTTATAGTTAAGTCCAGATTGGAAGATCTGGTAGGGTGACTACAGAGACTGATTACTATAGATCTGAAAAATAAGGAAGAAAGGATTTTAAATGTTTTGCATTAAAATATTGGTAACTGTTTGTTATTGATATTTTTGTCAATGAAACAGAAATCTAGACACACATGGAAAGAAGAAATCTCAAATGAACAACCTCCCTCAGAATTCACTGTAGTTATGTGTGTCTGTGGGGCATTTTCCTAATTGATGACTGATGAAGAAGGACCCAGCATTTTCTGGGTGGTACCATCCCTGGGCAGGAAGGCCTGGGCTATATAAGAAAAGAAGCTAAGCAAGCCATCAGGAACAAGCTTATACGCAGCATTCCTTGATGTCTCTGATTCAGATCCTGTCTCTGGGTTCCTGCCTTGAGTTCCTGTCCTGACTTCCCTCGGTGATGGAGTCTGACCTGGGAGTTGTAAGATGAAATACAACCTTTCTTCTCCATGTTGTTTTTAGTTAGTGTTTTATTACAGCAATAGAAAGCAAACTGGAACACTGTTTGAGGAGATAAATATGCTTAATTGGATTACGTAGAACATGCATGCATAAAAATATGACACAGTATCCAGCTGGAAATCAAGCATAAGTATTATCAATAAAGCCAAATGAGGAATTTTGAGAGGCATAGTAGAGCTGTACCCCTAAAGGGTGGTGATACCAATCTTGTGCATTTGCCAGAACTGAATGAGTTGTATAGCTTAAAAAAATAAAAAAGGAACTTTACTAAACATAAACTACATTCCAGCTTTAAAGAAAGACATAGTGGTACAGATTTATAGATACGTACAACCAACTGGAAGAAGGTATATTCTAGAGAGCCCTGTCACATCATTTATTAAATGGGACTAGAGCAATCACAGCTTACAGAAGATGCGGCGTATAAGGAACTCAGTCAAACATGTTTCTTAGACTGTTTCTTACACACAGCTGTGGACAGTGCACTGGTATAATGCTCCATTCATAGGAAACATGTTCTCTGCATCATATCAGCAGTGATTGTTGAACCATGGACTGGGTGCTCCATGTTAAGCTATGGTTTAACAGTTCTCGTCCAATGTGGACCAGAGAAGCCAGAGTTTGGATATCCTTGGAGTAGACCAAAAGCCAGTAGATATTTGCAGAACCTGGAAGGTTATAAGATGACATTTGTGTCACCATGGATTGTGGGGTAACACCCTTCTTAAATGTAAGGTGGACTCTGGAACCCACCTGAACCACAAGAAGACCCCTATGGGTCTGGTTAGAGAAACACATAGTAGGTAGCACTGTGATGCAGGGACAGCATATTCTATGACAAACACAAAGGTCACACTAATAACTTCCCAGGAAAGAGATGGTCCATGGTACCTGCTTAGAGGTCACCCAGTGCTTTGTGGCAGCTCTGGGAGCAGGAGTCTGGGTTATAATGTCAAGAATTCCTTTCCATGAACACCAGCCATCCCTGCAACCACTACAGAGATGCCCATCCCTCTGCTTACTTAGAAAATCAATATGAGGTCAACATGATGAAAGAAGAAAACTGATTTCCACAGGTTACCCTTTGATAGTGTGTGTGTGTGTGTGTGTGTGTGTGTGTGTGTGTGTGTGTGTGTGTGTGTTCTTCTCTCCTCTGCTAAATCTCTCCTATCTTCCTGAAGATAACATACCTTGCCTATGACAAACACTTTAGAAACAGGAAACACATTCTGCTTAGATTGTTAAAACTTGGAATGTACAACAATTCAGAACTGTTTGGCCTCACCATCCTGCCATGAGGCAGTTCTGTTCATAATTAACTTAGCAAAATAGGGGAAGGCAACAAGAAAAAGAAACAAAGAAAAGAAAAACATCTTGGTTTACTAATGACTTTTAAGTAATTGCTCACATGTCAAGTGGACTTGAGTTATGAGAATAATACTCTTGGGTAGAAACGTCTGCTTCCCTTTGAATACAGCTTTAACCTAACATTGTTTTCTCTCCTGACCAAGCACGGCTTCTTCCTGCAGCCTCCTGCCCAGGTGCCCCAGCTAGGAGGCACAGCCGTGAATGCTCAGAGCCTTCAGAAAGGGAGGCTGGCCATCCTGCATGGTACCAACAGACGCTCAGCACAGTATGGAGTGGGGGCAAGTGGGGTGCAAACTGCTGCAGGGCCAAACTTTGGTGCCAATCAGAAGAACCCTAGTTAGTGGCCATGCAAGTACCCTTTAACTTTTCAAAATGCACAAAATTTGCCTTAGTAAACATGAAAAGTGTAAGGCCTTGCTTATAAAAAAACAACTCTAGGGAAGGATTGCCTGAAGTATTTTGAACACTGGTTTTGTCTGAGGAAGATGAAATTTATTTTTGCAACAGAACAAACTGTTAGAGAGATGCTCCTCAGAATCACACTTTGCTTGTCATTCTTGGTTTTTTTAAGATGTAATTTTAAATTACGTCAATCAGTCACACAGAGGAATATTATAAAACTCATGTATTTCAGTGGCCATGGGGTCTGACAAGAATTCTGCCTCGGTTTGAGGAGAACTGTGATTTAGCTGAGGGACACATGTGCACTCAATCCTGTGGTTTCTGTGAATTGTGAAGCTGCTGTTAGCTGTGTGTACCGATAAGTCTAGAGTGAATCTGTGACTTATCTGGGCCGTTATGAAAGAGATCATCAAGCATACATTCTGGGGACTAGCCCGTCTTATCTTTTTGTCTTGTCTCATTTTTCTCTCAAATAAATATAAAAAGCATGGCTGTTGTGTGGCATACTCAGATAGTCCCACATATGTGTAAATATGTGCTTTTATGTGCACATGCATGTACGTGAACACAACTCCAGTGTGTTTGGGGTAGATAGAGGAAGTTGGTATTTGCAAAAGAAAGAAGTAAAGGAAACATCTGGCTCTCAGGGCAATGACCTTGGAGAACAAGTTGCAAGTTTATCTTGAGCATTATCCCTGATCAAACCAGAGGATGAAACAGGGGTGCACAAAAAAGCATTCTCTAAAACAGGATGTGGTGTGAATAAGAAGAGAGAGCCAGAGACCACTCAGGGGTCATTTCACGATCTGCTAGGAAACAAGAACTATGAGTGGACTGATAGACATAGCAGCTTATTATTATTTTAATAAACTATATTTTGGTGTGCGTGTATGTGGTATGTGTGGTGTCTATGTGTGTGTGGTTTGTGTATATGTGTATGTGGTGTGTATATGTGTATTGGGGTGTATATTGTATTGGGGTGTGTATGTATGGCATGTGTGTATGCACACAGTGTATGTTGTATGTGTTGATGGGGTGTATATGTGTGTGTATATATATATGTGTGTATTGAGGTGTGTGTATACAGTATGTGAGTATTGCGAAGTGTATGTGTGTGGTGTTTGTTGTGTATGTGTGTGTAGTGTGTGTATGTACACATACAAATGTGTATGCAGGTGCAAATGCCTGTGTATGCACATGAGGAAGCCAGAGTAGGATGCTGGATGCCTTTCTCTGTCGCTCTCTGCTTCATCCCTTTGAGATAAGGCTTCTCACTGAACTTGAAGCTTGCTGCTGTTTAGCTAGCCTGGGCTGTCCAGCAAGATCACAGGGTCCTCCCATCTCTGCCCCCAGCTCTGGGATTACAAGCATTCATGGCTGTTTCTAGCTTTTATGTGGGCATTGGAGATGCAAACTTCGGTTCCGCATCCTCGCACTGCAAGCTCCCTTACCCCCTGAGCAATCTCAGTCCCTAGCTGTGGTGATTTATAAAAGAATTAAATACAGTTGGCCTTAGGGAAGAAAACGTGGCATTAGCAGTAAACACAGATTTCTCTTCTTCTTCTTTTTTGGGTATGGGAAGCAATAAAGCATGAGGCACTGAGGGCTTGTTATGTACCAACCACAAACTTATGGACATGATCAATCCCATTTGGTCTATTCTGCTTGTGTCGTCTTAGATGCTGACCTGAGGAAAGACATAAGAGATCCCTACACATTTCAAAGTCTCCTTAAGGTGGTCAGTTTTCTTTCTTCCAGATATTAAGTCGCTGCTGATTTAAAAGGGAAAATTCACGTGTGCACATTGTACATGCTAGAAGTGTGGTTCCTGCCTTCCTGAAACAGGAAACCAGCAAACTCCAGCAACGGCAGATGTGTGCACCAGCTAGATACTTCATGGTTAGTAGAACTGAGACAATGAGCTTCCCAGGTTCCAAGAAAAACACGTATCTAGGACTGAAGCACAATTAACTCTGACTGTTCTGGGATTCTGAATTTACAGCCTTTGGGAGAATGTGCTAAGTAGTCAGTTTACCTGTGGATATTTTTTCCCCTGGGCAAATTCACACTATGCAGACTGGGGCACGGATATCACTAAGCAGAACAAAATTCCCCGATAAATGGGAAATTGAAAATATAACAGGTTTATGCATGTAAGTACATATCCTACTTGCATCTACATGGAAACATTTTGTAGAAACATGGGACAATGGGACGGGACACCTTCACACCTGGAATCCATGTCCTTTACAATAGAGATAGAATAATCCTACAGAGAAAACAGCCAAATGACCAGTGTGCCACATACAGAATGGACTAGAATCCAGCAACTTACTTTCTGGATTCCACTCTTTGGCCTGCCTCTAACATGGCACTAATGACATGTCATGTTTGTTACATGTCAACTTGACTAGCCACAAGATAACCAACAGTAACATTTTATCCATGGACTGAGTATAGGAGAGTTCCCTCCCTCCCATGTGAGTGACCCAGTCAGCTGAGAGCCTGCACAGAATAAGGAGGCTGACATTCCATCAGTTGAAAGGAAACAGTCTCTACTCACCGCTTTAATGGAGATACAGGTTATTCCTATCCTTGGCTTCAGACCTCAATAGCAACTCTTGGTCTCGAGCCTATAAACTTTTGGTGTAGAATTCACACCAGCTGGTTCTCTTGGGTTTCCAGCTGGGTGTCAAATCTTAGAATTTGTTAACTTCCATACTGTTGAGAGCTGGTTATAACTGACTGACATCATACTGAGTTCCATAATGTTATGATGGAGCTGAAAAAGTCTTGTTGCATAGTGATACCATCGATGTAGCATTACTGTACAATACGTTACCAGTATAGAGAAACCTACTGTACTGGCAATAGAGTCAAGTATATGCATAATCAAATAAAATATACAATGGTCAACAAGTGACTATACTACTTGTTATGCTATACTTTGTGATTTTTAGAGCATAGTGATTATACTCTATAAAATAAGCTCACCACAGTAAGTATACTGTGTTCCTACATATGCAATGACAAAATTACCTAATGACAAATGTATCTGACTGTGAAGTGACAAATGACAACTGTGCGAAGGTGTAAACACACATACATACAATTTCTCTAATAAACTTGAGTTCAACAAAGGGGCTGAAATTGACTAAATAGGATGCAGAGATTGTAGATTGGTTATCCAATGTCCTCCAAGGGCAAAAATCTAAGATACAATGTTTTGGCCTCTTTTAGAGCTATAGGTTAGGTGACACAGCCTTTAACAATGGCCTGTAAGTCCACATCCCTAAGAGGGTCTACATTGCTCCCTAATCTCTATAGCACCTTCTTTTCCCTGTCTGGAACTTGAAAACACCAAGTAGGTTTTGGGAGCAGCAGCCATCTTGGAAACATGAAGACAAAAGCCATATGGTATGAACTACAACAGAAGAAGAAATGCCCTGGGGACTGTCTTAGTGACTGTTCTATGGTTGGGAAGAATCACCATGATCAAGGCAATTTATAAAAGGAAGCATTTAGTTGGGAGCTTGACTACAGTGTCAGAGGGTTAGTCCATGGACGTCATAGTGGAGAGCATGATGGGAAGCAGGCATCCAGGCAGACATGGCGCTGGGGCACTAGATGAGAGCTGTAGGCAGAGAGCGTGACCCTGGGCCTGGGGTGCGCTTTTGAAACTTCAAAGCCTACCTACTAAAACACAGCTCCTCCAACAAGGCCATACCTCTTGATCCTTCCCAAACAGTTCCACTAACTGTGTACCAAATATTCAAATATATGAGCCTATTGGGACCATTCTCATTCAATTCACCACAGGAATTCTGTCTGGTGGTACAGGCCTATAATTACAGCTACTTAGAAAGCTGAGGCAGTAGGATCATGCTTTCTTAACTTTTGAGACCCTGTATTACAATAAAAATTAAAATAAACAAATGAATAAGCATTAAAAATATAGCTGAGTATTTGTATAGCATATACAAGGCTTGAGGTTCAGTGTCCCAAACACACACACACACACACACACACACACATACATACACGCACAGAGAGAGAGAGAGAGAGAGAGAGAGAGTGAGAGAGAGAGAGAGCGCTTAGGGATTTATGGTGAGATCAATGAGTAGCTGCCTTTAGATTACTTCTCCAGAATTACCTCTAACGGGCCTCACCGATTGGTGAACATTTTGTTTATATGTATTTGTGGCCAGACAGTTTCCTAATCATTATAGTTACAATCAAACAAACAGGATCACAAACTGATCTTAAATGAAACATGTTCACTCACTCAAGAATTCTTTTCTTTTAGAAATATTTTTAACTTTGTGTTCATTTGTTTACTGTGTGTGTCGGGGTACACATGTGCCACAGAGAACGGGAGAAGGTCAGAGGAGGGCTTGTGTGTTTGTTCTCTCCTTCTACCACATGGATCTTGAAGATAAAATTCACACTGTCAGGCTTGGCCGAGGGCACCTTTACCCTGAGTCACCTTGCTGGTTCTATTCAGAAAGACTTCAATGGTCTACCATCCTTGAGAAATGAAGAGGAACCAGAGACTTCCCAACTAAGGGCTGTGGAAAACCCAGCACGGTTCCACTCTAGATCATAGTCTGCACGAAGAGGGGGTGGGTCGAGGGGGTCCCTGTGACTTCTGGGATGATACCAAGGTAGACTGAATCTTGGTGCTATCTATCTGCAGCAGATTCAACGTTTTCTACTTAATTCTTTCCTTCCTTTGAGACAGGGTCTCACTATGTAGCTCTGGCTGATTTGGAACACTCTCCTAAGGGGAGGCTGGCCTTGAACTCAGAGATCCACCTGCCTCTGCCTCCTGACTGCTGGGATTAAAGAACTGTGCCAGCATGGATTCTGGGATTAAAGACATCCTACCATGAATTCTGGGATTAAAGACACACCTCACCATGGGTTCTGGCATTAAAGGCATGTGCCACCACTCCCAGTTCTTAAAGTTCCCTTTCATGCAAAACCACTTGTATCTGCTGTTTCCAGTACTCTAAGGGGCTCTTGGTCCTTTCTCAAGAAGAGCAATCACCTCTCCTCAGACAGTGATGAGACAAGCACAGGTGGCCCCAGCATGGTGCAAGAACAACCTGACTGAGCCAGCAGACCTGAATGGGAGAGCTGCTGCTTCTGTCACTTCTTTCTTTATATCATCCCAGAGGCATATCTCTGAGCCTGTCTTGAGTTTGCCTTCACAATTTATTTATAAGTATTGACATAAAATGAAAATGACCATAAAAGACATCTAACAACGTAAACACCCCACAGAAGTAAGATTATGGCATATAAGCTGATTGCGTGCAAACCAAAGCAGATAGGTTCAAAATGAGGACAGTGCATGAGTAATTGGAGAGCCATTTATTATCTTTAGAGCATTTGTCTTGGCTCGTCTTCCTCAGAGAGTGAGAGTTGTGAAGTAAGTGAGCACCATCTGATAAGGGGCTGCGGAAGAGAGCCTTACGGAACAAATTTAAAAGAACTAGGAAGACAGCATACTATTTGGGTGTTTATTGCTCAGTAGTAACTGTTGACAACTGTAACATAATTCAGGCTTCTTACTGTATGCTCTAACAGCTCTCTGGCCTTTCATATCCTTTTAATTACATGTTTAACGTCATGTGTTTAACATCTATATTCCCATGATACCCAAAGCCCCACAGATCTTAAATCTCACCTTGGCAGGAGAGGAAGGTGCCAGGAACTGAAGGGTGCAGCAAACGCCCTGCTCCATTTACCAGTGCACTTTAGTGTGAGCACAGACCTTTCAGACACAGCCATGCAATGCTTCACTCTGCTCTTACCCCACCTACCTTGTCCTGTGTTTGGCATCGGATGCAGTCACACTCAAAGCAGTACTGGTCCCTCAGCTGCTTCCGGCGTTCCTCACTGGTCATCAGCATGTCCAGGTAGCAGATGGTGAGCTGTGGGACCGAGAGAAAGGCTTGCATGGATGGTGCACTCATTTATACCTGCTGTTATCGTCACTGCCAATTCTTAGAGCAAGACACCAACGGGTGCAAGAGAAAGGAGCCACCTAGAGCCTCTTCCCCTAGTGATGGCAGTGTTTTATTCTTCTCTGGCTCACCGTTTACAAACACACATTACATACTTAATTTAAAGAATTAGCTTTATTACCTTGACACACTTTTGTACTTTACCTTTGTTTTTCTTTCATCAAATAGTAAAACATCAGGAGTTATTTCATATTTAGTGTCACTAAGGTTTGACATAAATTCTATGACCCTTGATGACCAGAGAAGCCAACTTCACTCCGTTTTGGGTCCCCAGTCTTCAGGTAACACCATGGCCATAAACAGGTTTCCACTGACTGAATCCCCAACACTTAAGAATCAAACTCATAGTCGGGCAGTGGTGGCACTTGAGAGGCAGAGGCAGGCAGATTTCTGAGTTCGAGGCCAGCCTGGCCTACAGAGTGAGTTCCAAGACAGCCAGGACTACACAGAGAAACCCTGTCTCGAAAAACAAAACAAAATGACAACAACAACAACAAAAAGAATCAAACTCACAGCACGAGAACAGAACTCTTCTCCTCACTCTCCTCCCCTGCAGAGCCTCCCTAGTTAGAAGAGGGTGGGCAGTAGCTCCATTTCCTGTTGCCTACACTGACCTTTGGTGTCTCCCTTGACTGTCACATCCAAAACCATCGGGAAGTTCTGTTGGATCTACATTAAACGCCCATCCAGAGCTGACAGCTTCTAATCTTTCTCACTGTTACATCCCAACCTGGCCCACCACCATCAGGATGGTCTCCCTGCCCTCTGCCCTTCTCTCCCTAGAAGGACTCTCTGCATTCTACAATCTAGCCTTCACCACAATTGAAGTCACACAGGCTTTCTTCAGTTTGAAATACTGTAACAGCGCTCCTTTTTGTCTGAGGAGAGCCAAGGTCTCACAGAGAAACCTGAGTGTGGCCTCTGGACTGTATAGGCTTTAGTCTATGCTGAACTGGGGGAAGGAAATACAGAGTCCTCATTCAGAAACTTGTTTACTATTTGGCGACAGAGAGAGACAGAGAGAGACAGAGAGAGAGGGAGGAGAGAGAGAGAGAGAGAGAGAGAGACAGAGACAGAGAGAGAGACAGAGAGATTCTAATGATAAAGCATTGTTCTGTTGTGTTTACTATTTTTAAATATTCATTTTTCAAATTTGGTAAAAATATTGGTCTGTGATGACCTGTGTAACATACGGGTCTTTCATCACTGAAGACAGAGAAGCAAGAGCTTCCTATAAGCTGCACCTACTCCTTGAATGCATGTCCCTCCCTGAACATGTCCTTTCCCCTTTTTCCCCTTTTCCATGGCTCTTGCTGCCCTGGCTAGTCTGATCTCTTTCCTTCATATTCTTGCTTCAAGCCTGAGCTCTCCCAGATCCACCAAGGTGGCCTCCCCGGTCCTCTTCCATTTCAATCAAATCCCATTTTCTCAAGGAAGCCTAACCTGTAGCCTATTTAAAACAACAACTGGTTCCCACCACACCCAGTGTTCCTCCCCTCCCCCTTGTCTGCCTTTGCTTCACTCTGGTAATGGATACCAGCTTGTACAGTACTGTATACACGACTTATTTATCTGTTTTCAAGTGCAGAATGTAATTATGAAGGGGAGGGGCTGAGGGGGAGACAGGGATACTGTAGGGAGGAGGGGGGCAGGGTTATCTGTTGAAAGAGTTGACAAAACGCCCCAGAACAAACACTCCATGTGGTTTTCCTTAACTGAAAACAAAGCATCCACGTCTACTAAAAAATGATTTTACTTGTTTGAAGTCAAGGTAGGGCAGGGAAGGCCTCTGACAGAAAATGACTTGAAGGTGACCTCCTTGAGGAGAGGGAGGTCTGGCCAGCCACATCAGTCAGACCCACACTGTCACGAGGGTGACAGAATACAGGACCCGAGCTGACTCCCGGGTTTATCACAGGGTCTCATGGTAGAAAGCTGTGTGCTGCCTTCCACGGGGAAACAGTGAAAACCTGTAAAGAGTTTTCCTGTAAAGATTTGCCTTTGACCCGATTCCAGCCTGACTCTTTCACCTGGACTGCAGCAGGTGCCCTTCTTGGAGTGGCAGTGAAGCCCACCACCAGAAGGAGCCTCTACGCCCACCAAGAAAGCTACAGAGGACAAGCCACACACAGCAGTGGTGTCAGCTGGCTCTTTCAGCTAAGACGATGGCTACATTTTCATTTCCTCTATCTCTCTCTTATATTTTGATCTGAAGACAGGGGCAAAGGTGAACGGGCTACAGTACAAGGCCAGTGACTTCTGGAAAACACCATGCCTCACAGTCCAAGCAACCAGTCTCTAAGCATATATTTAAGAACATCTTTATTAGTAAGTTTGGGGATGTACACTCACCCTGTATCCTCAGACTCTCTGGTCCTGGCTCCTTACACAGGTGAGGGAGTAAACTAGCTGATGACTATGCTCCCTGCAGAATTCATTCTAAAACCCTGTTTCTCAGCCCAGCCTAAACACCAGGAGTCACTAGCCACTGCTATCGGGTCAAGCCAATGGCAGAAGCTCTTGGGTAATTACAAGCTATTGTGAAGCCACCGACTCCACACTGTCTGACTCCAAAACTGCATTATAAGGGCTAAAACTCAGGAGGGACTGCCAGGCAGGAGACTGGGTATTTTGTTCAACCCCAATAAACAGGGTCTCACAGTCTTCCTGGGTAGCCTGTAATGCCTGAAGCCTTTACCCAAGCAATGACTTTCTAACACATTTCCCAGTGGTTTCTACTTTTACCTTCTAAACTCTGAGAGAGAGAGAGAGAGAGAGAGAGAGAGAGAGAGAGAGAGAGAGAGAGAGAGAGAGAGAGAG